>NC_063162.1:139813910-140145696 GCF_023159225.1 Perognathus longimembris pacificus
CTAAGATTTGCTTGTATGTGGTATGGCCTGGAACACTGAAGAGCTGGTTGCGACCAGTCATTGATGCATAGGAGATAAATGCAATGGCTCACTGAGTTAACACATTGACAACTTCTGTAGTAGGAAGGTAAGGCTGGTTGGTACACAGTTCTTTTTCCACCATGGGAAAAAAAAAGCCAGAAGGGTGCTGTCAGTCTAGAGTCAGCTGCTGGGAGCTGGGAGTTCCCTGCTCATTCATTTAGACATCTACAAGTCCTTTTATTAAGTCCTATCTACTGTAAGTATAAACTGCCTTTTATCTGGCGGAAATGTAGCATGCCATTAGAATGAAGTGTTCTGTTATTTTACGTCATACAATTAGCATACCATCCAGCCATCAGAAAATGTAAGTCAGCTGGGTTGTCTGTAATTAACTTCCTGGAAAATGTGCCTCTCAGTACCACAGCACAGGCACCCCAGATTTCTGACCTCAGAATTGTTCAAAGGCATTTCAGTTTGTTTTAGAAATTGGCTGTTGTAAAATTATGCCCCCATTCCTGAGCCATCGTTCGAATGTATAAAATAACTTGTGCTTTTTGTTTCTCTTCTTCCCAGATGTATTGCTGGTCTTGAACATTATTCCATTTGAAAGCACCAGGGAGGGTCAATCACCAGGATGTCCAAGCATAAACTTATTATGTTGAGACATGGGGAGGGTGCTTGGAATAAGGAGAACCGATTTTGCAGCTGGGTAGATCAGAAACTAAACAGTGAAGGACTGGAGGAAGCTCGGAACTGTGGGAAGCAACTCAAGGCACTGAACTTTGAGTTTGATCTTGTGTTCACATCTATCCTGAATCGATCCATCCACACAGCCTGGCTGATCCTGGAAGAGCTGGGGCAGGAATGGGTTCCTGTGGAAAGCTCCTGGCGTCTGAACGAGCGTCATTATGGAGCCTTGATTGGGCTCAATAGGGAGAAAATGGCATTGAATCACGGTGAAGAGCAAGTGAGGCTCTGGAGAAGAAGCTACAATGTGACTCCACCTCCCATTGAGGAATCCCATCCCTACTACCATGAAATCTACAGTGACCGGCGGTACAAAGTCTGCGATGTACCCTTGGAGCAACTGCCACGATCTGAAAGCTTGAAGGATGTTCTGGAGAGACTCCTTCCCTATTGGAATGAAAGGATTGCTCCAGAAGTGCTGAAAGGCAAAACCGTTCTGATATCTGCTCATGGGAACAGCAGTAGAGCCCTCTTGAAACATCTGGAAGGTATGTCCCTACTTAGAGGTTGCTAAGTTATATGGAGAGTTAGCTTTAGTCATTTACATAAGAGAATTCCCTTCTCTATCCATTGGTCTCTTCAGATTTAAGAGCTATTCTGTAAATCGAAAGTCACATGCCTTTGGCATTCATGGTACATATACAAAACAAGTTTTCAGATGTAAGTCACTGGCAGAGCTCAGTATGATGTGGAATTTGGGTCTCCCCCCTCAGCTTTTGAATCCGGTCTGGGGTGCAGCCTGAGAATTTGCATTTCTTAAGCATTTCCAGGCGCTTCTGCTGCTCCAGCAGCATCTACAGCTTAGGGTTGGTGGTGGAGGGAGATGGCAGATGGACGCTCAGGGAAAATTGGTGAGAAAAGCTGCAAGATGCAGTTAGATATCATTCCATATGTGAATGCTGTCGGTGTGATGAAGTCCCCCCATCAACCACTCTACCTAGGACAACTTGGTGCCTTTCTGGCCTGTAGTACCCCCTGGTGGTGCCACTAGGATGAGACCCGGGTTCTTTGATGTTGCTCTGATTCCTCTTTTGATTCACTCCTGAGGCCTCATGTGCTAGAGATGATTTATTCTGCATGAAATTGCCTGAGATGGAGTTTAGAATCACTTCATAAATTACTTAGCATCTCTTGTCTTACAGGGTCTCTAAACTTGTCTCCATTAATCAAGTTGCTCTCTTATACAGTATCCATTGAAAAAATAGTGCATGCTGTTTCTTCTATGTCATCTCTGATAGTTTAGTGATATTTCAGCCTTTTAAAAATGTATTAGATGTGCAGATGTATTTACTCACCAAAATGGGAGCAACCAGTATTATAATGTCTGTCTTGCATACCAGACCTTCTAATTCCCAACCTTAAAGAAAGCATTTCACTGACTTTAGATGCTAACTTTTCAAGTCTCAAAAAAAAAAAAAAAAGACTGAAGCTGGAAGAGGAGCTGTGGCTCAAGTGGTAGAGCAAAAAAGCTCAGGGACAGAGCCCATACTCTTAAGTTTAAGCCCTAGGACCGGAACAAAAAAAAAGGAAAGAAAGAAAAAGGAAAGGTTTGAATCTCCTTTACTGAGTGGAAAAAATAAAGGATTTTCTTACAAGGAGGACTACCTTCCAATTTCTCTCTCTCTCTCTCTCTCTCTCTCTCTCTCTCTCTCTCTCTCTCTCTCTCTGTGTGTGTGTGTGTGTGTTCAAAACCTATCACAAAATTAACCACATTAATTGCCAATTTACATTTACTGCAGTCATATGATCACCTGCTCCATTTTCTGGTTCATACCTGTTAGCTTATTAGATAGCATTGCCTTTTCTCTTCAGAAGTACCACAGCTACAGTATTAACTTTCATAAATATTTCTGAAATGGACATAAGCATAGAAACTAATGTCAGAGCTCAGATAGGCTGCTGAGGTTGACTTCAACCCTATCAGATGACTTATTTATATAATATCCATAAATTGTATGCAATTTGAGATTGCTTTACTTTTATTTTTTGTTTTTATGTTTTTTTTATGAGACAGTCTCATTTATGTAACCCAAGCTATCCTAGAACTTGTAATCTTGCTACCCAGAGAAATTATAGCAATGAATAACCATGCCCACACAGATTGCTTTACTTTTAACCTGATAATTCTTAATATATTCAGAAGAAATAAGACAAACATGCCATGAATTTTCTTACTATATAGTAAGAAAGTTCCTTTTTTTTTTTTTTTTTTTGCCAGTCCTAGGGCTTGGGACTCAGGGTCTGAGCACTGTCCCTATCATTTTGCTCAAGGCTAGCACTCTACCTCTGGAACCACAGAAGTCACTTCTGGCCTTTTCTGTTTATGTGGTGCTGAGGAATCGAACCCAGGGCTTTGTGCATGCTAGGCAAGCACTCTACCCCATGCCACCTTCCCAGCAAGAAAGTTCCTTCTTAAGGGTCTGCATAACAGATTTGGGGGAGCATAAATAATTACCTACACCATCTCAGTAAGTACGGGTTCACGTCGGATCTGCCTCTACTGGCTCTGACACACTTCCCACAGCACACCATGAACACTTTGCACGCACACTGTGGATCTAAGAGCATCCTGCTCCCTAGTGTTCCCAACAGGTTGGTGTTGCTCTCTCTGGTTGGCATAGTCACTTCCTGTTTGCTTCCTCTGGTCCATACTGAAGGAAACGCTAGGTACTAAGCTGAGCACTGGAGATATATACTCTACACCTTGCCAGAGGAAATGGATTGTTTAGTCTGGGCTCAAGCAAAAGAATTAGGCAGTTTCAAGTTTGGAATCAGAACGGCAGCAAGACACTCAGGAAAGGCAGACGTGCTCTTGGGACACAGCCAGGCAAAGAACTCTGGAGATGAAATTAGAGAATCGGGAGGAAAGGTCAGCTGGGACTAGCTCATGGGGACCAGGGCCTGACAAGCATGTCACCTTTGGCATTTAGTGTGATATTTTCAGAAGCAGTAAGTTCAGGCTTTTCTCTTGTGAGCAGATATTTGCCTAATGGTATGTCTTAAGTTTTCAAAAAGTATACCAAATCTATAGACACCTATATTTCTCAACATTAAGACAAGTATAAAATTAAATGGATGAGTGTATTCTATCTGCCTTATTCTAATTTAGAATTAGGCTTTTTGTCATCGCATTAAAACAGTCAAGTAACCTATTTTTAACGGCTCCCATCCTGTCTTTAAGTTGTACATATGTAACATTCAAATGTTAAAGAATTTAAGTATGGGCCAGTTGCAGTGGCTCACACCTGTAATTCCAGTTGTTCAGGAAGCCAAGATTGGAGTATCAGGGTCAGGCCAGGCACAAAAGTTAGCAAGACCCCACCTCACCCAATGAAAAATCCTGTCTCCTCCCTCAGGAGAATCTATGGGACCACAGTTCTAGGCAAAAACATGAGATTTCTGAATTTGAAAAGTAACCAGAGCAAGCAAAGGGAAGGTCTTGGTGGTTGATCATCTATGATACTGAGAATCTCTTTCAACTCTTACACAACAAATGGCGGTCAGTTGAAATCTCCTTATGCCTGACTGGACTGGCAGGGAGTGGGGAATGCTGGTAGCAGCCCACAGTTGAATCCACTGGAGCGGTTTCTGTTTTTCTGATCCAAAGTGTGTGCATTACAGGATTGGGTTTCCTTTTTTCTAGTCACAAATCTTTGTCTCTCCCTAAATATTTCCTCCTGTTTCCCGAAGTTCAGAGATTTTTTTTTTCAAGCAAACTGTTTAGAGAAAACCAAAGAACACAGAGCAGACATTTTATCTGACTTGTTTGCTTATTAGCACTAGATAGAAAAAAGTTTTTGTTCTAGGCTAAGACCTTTCAGCTCCCTCTTTTTCTCTTGTTAAATTCATGTAGAACAGTCTTTAATCTTGGAAACTTTTGACTTCCTTTGAATCTTTGAAGCCTTTTTTTTTCTGTGAAATGTCCAATAGTACTATTTCTCTGGCAAAGACCTAAGAGTGCTTCCACTTGTAGATTTTATATTTTGGAATTCTTAAGTTACCTTTATTTCTTATAGCCTTTTAATTACATGTAGTAAGTACATTATCAGCACATGCCTGTAATTCTAGCTATTCAGGATGCCTAGACACGGAGGATCACTGCCAACCCAGGCGTAGAACTCTGTGAGACACTATCTCTAATGAACAAAATGCTAGACTGGAGGCGTGGCTCAAGTGGTAGAGCACAGTCTATGAGCAAGAATGCCAAGTGACAGCACCAGCTCTGGTATCAGCGCACGCGCACGCACACACACACACACATACGTCTATTCAAATAATAAATACAATTAGAATGTATTTTCTGGACCCTAGCTGCTTGGAGTTAAACTTTAAGCATTTGCAATGGTAAAGCACTTTAAAAAGAGCCTAGGTGGTATAGGAATGGATGTAACACTTCCTGTCCTCCAGGAAGTAGTCATCCTGGCAGCAGACACCACACTTACTCAAGCGCCTCTAGCAGAAAAGAGGGCGTGGGGACTTTGCTTTGGAGGGTTGGGGGAAGTTGCTTGTAAGTACAGATTTGACTTAAAGTGAAGTTGTTTGAATTTCTTCCCGTTTTTGTCATTGAGTTACCCTTTTGGTTTCTCCACAGACTTGGATTGCTTTTTTTCTGAAGTTTTGGTATGTGTGTATGTGTATGCGCGTCTGCTGGTCCTGGTCCTGGGGCTTGAATCAGGGGCTGGGTGCTGTCCCTAAGCTTTTTTGCTCGTGACTACAGCTTTTCCACTTGGGCCACAGCTCCACTTCTGACTGCGTGTGTGTGTGTGTGTGTGTGTGTGTGTGTGTGTGTGTGTGTGTGTGTGATTGGAGATAAGGGTCTGACTCCTAGATAATTTACCTACATGGAGACTCAAAAATTAAGACAAGTCAGATGAGAAACACATGCCTGTAATCCAAGCACTCAAGAGAATGGCATTATTTTCCTTAAAAGGAAGATAATGGGTAGTGGAAGAAGAGAAAGAGACCTCCATGGAGAAAACAGATACAGGATGAGAACTGGCTCTCTGAAGACCATTTTTAGACTGTATTAAAAAATCTGAGCCAGTTAACAGACAAGATGTGATACCTGGGCACTCATTTTACTTTCACATGAAGTTCTTAGTGAATGAGTTTTTAATAAAACATACATTAATACCACTCTAAGTGTGTTTGGTTTAATACAGTATAGATGCATTGTTTCAGCCTTAGGAGCCATGTTTATTTAACTCTCTTAGGATGAAGAATATTGCTTATGCCAAAATTTAGTAAAGAGTAATGGCTTCCCTGTGGTTTTCCCTCATTTGCTGTTTCAAAATTTTAGTTGCTTAAGTTTCATTGACTGATTAGTAATTGATTATTAACACATTTAAATATTGGTGATTAATCTGTTTAAATGGCTTGAGTAGTCATTAAAGTAGAATGTTATTTATGCATTGGGAACACTTCTTTTTTAGTTCTTCTTTGTAGATAAAGTATAGTTTGGGTAGCCTCAGTTTAGCGGACTCACACCCAACTGTGGTTACCTAAGCCATGGATGTGAACTTGAGGTGTTGTTAGAGGGCCCGTTGGATCTGCTTAGATCTGAGGCCATGGTCAAACATGCGGGTCCCGTGTGGGCCCTAGGCCCTTGCCAAACACTTAGAACTTAGTTTCTAAGGCCCATGTGATCCCAGTATGTTATCTGTTTCCGGGGGTTTGAACCACGGGCATTTCTGTTCTTTCCAGGGCTGGGAACACGAGATGCTGATATCTAGTCTCTACATGCCTTATCTTTCACAAGGGAAAAGCAAAGTATAAACATTCTTCTCTCCCATTTTGTGGAGGTGGAAATGAGTCTTGTGCTATGGGAGTGAAGAAAAAAATTAAGCAAGCCTAGGATTTATCCAAAAAAGAAATGTACTCTTTTAGCTGACATATGTAATTGTAACCCTTCTATATATACAGTAAAAAAACCAAAAAACCAAAAAAACAAAAAATCAAAAAAAGCAAGCCTGGGTCCATTTTTACCACCTTAATGGTCTTGTGACTCAAGCAGGCTTATTTGACCTTTCTGGATTGGCTTAGTATTTTTAATGTATTGGTGCATAATTCATGTTCCGGTACAGGGGTGCTAGCCTGTAGTCACAGCACTAATGAGGATGAGGCAGGAGGATTTCAGTTGAACTTGAGCTTAACTCTAGGCCAGCCTGACTACATAGTGAAACTGTGCTCCCCCGCCCCAACACAAACACCAAATCAGCACTGAAGTGTGTAATTCAGCGCATTCAGTAGATAGTTGTTGTATATACTAGTTATGGACTGTCATCCACATAGTTCTGGTTTATAGACCCCCGCAGGCACCAGCGTCTGCAAATGCTCACATCCCTTACATAAAAAGACAATATTTGCTTAGACCTTGCGCACATCCTGTCCTATCCTTGAAACGTCCTCTACATTTAGTAGTACTACCTAGTGCTATGTAAACACTCCCCACACTGCATTCTGTAGGGCTGAGTGACGAGAAAGTACATCTGTGCTTATTTGATATAATGTACTTCTCCCCCTCCCGAAATAGTTTCCATCCATACATGATTGACTCCATGGGTGAGGAACAAGTAGAGAGGGCTGACTGCATTCAGAGCAGTAAATCCATGATCACAGCCAAGTTTAAAATCTTTTAAGAGGGAGGGGCGAGGTGAGCTTGGTCAGAAGTGTTTTCAAGGTTCATCCATGTTGTAGCTTATATCGGGACTTCATGCCCTTTTATTTCCAAATAGAGACACAGCATATATTCTTTGGATGATAAGACACCAGGTTGTTTTCACTTTGGATTATTGTGCAGAATGATGTTCTTGAAGATTCGTGTACAATTTTTTTTTGTTTTTGTTTTTTGCCAGTCATGGGGCTTGAACTCAGGGCCTGGGCACTGTCTCTGAGACTCTTTGTGCCCAAGGCTAGCATTTTACCACTTAAGCCACAGCACCACTTCTGGCTTTTCCTGAGTAGTTTAGTGGAGAAAAGAGTCTCATGAACTTTTCTGCCCAGGCTGGCTTCAAACTGTAATTCTCATATCTCAGCCTCCTGAGTAGCTTGGATTCCAGGAGTCAGCCCCTGGTGCACAAGACTACCTTAACGGTCATGTGACTCAAGCAGGCTTGCTTTAGTATTTTTAATGTAGGGGTGCCAACCTGTGCCAACCTATACTGAGTAGATATCAGCATCTAGTGCACAGCTTGTGCACAGCTTTTGAGGTGGATATACATTTTGTTTCTTTTGGGGACAGGCCAAGGAGTGGAATTGCTGGATCATATGGTAGCTGTGTTTAACCGTCAGAAATTTCTAGGTTTTATTCCAAACAGACTGCAGCTTTATTCACCCACAATATTACAATGTATTCTAGTTTCTTGGCTATAATTTGTGTATAATTTGACTTTTATTGTAGCCATTCTCATGGGTAAAAGGAGAGAGTATTTCATTGTGGTTTGGGTTTGCATTTCCCTGAAAGCTTTTCTGGTGCTTGTTCACTGTTCATTCGTCTTTGGAGAAACATTTCTTCACATCTTGTGCCATTCATCCCTTTATTTTTGATGCACAGTACTTGTTTATATGTTTTAGAAGTAAGTCCTTAAACAGATATATGATTTAAAAAAAAGAGAACTGAAAGCAATACTTCTTCCTTTCCAGTCTGGGTGCCTTTCATGTTATTTTTCTCACCTACCCTTGCCTAGAACTTCCCATACAATATTGAAGAGAAGGGCAGTGTTGATCACAGTAGAGCCCTTTCTCCTAGAACATGTCCTAAGATTTATTAGTTAGTACAGAATCGCTAAATGGTGAATCCAAAATGTTCATGTGAATTTTTACTTTCTACTTTTCCTGGTAGACTTTTTTTTTTTTTTTTTTTTGGCCAGTCCTAGGGCTTGAACTCAGGGCCTGACCACTGTCCCTGGCTTCTTTTTGCTCAAGGCTAGCACTCTACCACTTGCTTTTTCTATATATGTGGTGCTGAAGAATCAAACCCAGGGCTTCCTGTATGTGAGGCATGCACTCTTGCCACTAGGCCATATTCCCAGCCCTTTCTGGTAGACTTTAGTGAGGCGTGATCCTTTTTCTTAGTTATCTCCTAACAAATTAATTTCTACAGTAAACATTTAGATTGAAGGAATTTCTAAAAATCCAGTGAGCAACACATGTACAACCTCTGGGAACTAAGAACATGGATCTTGCAGAATAGTTAAGTCTTCTATGTCCCCATGGCTCCAGGCTTCTGAGCTACCTCTGCTTTTCTCAGTCAGTACTTCACTGCTGCTCTCTGCATAACAGCCAAGTTATGGTAATAGCCCAGGTGCCCTACAGTGGATGAGTGGATCAAGAAAATGTGGTACAGTGGAATTTTACTCATCTATTAGAAAGAAGAATACAACATTTGCTGGGAAATGGATGAACCTAGAAAAACTGTGTTAATTGAAATAAGTCAGACTCAGACAAAACAGCACACAATTACTCTCGTGTGTGGAAGCTAGATCTAAAATGCAAACATACATGCTAACATACATAGGGTTTGTACATACACACACAAACTAACAGGTGGTATGCTTAGGGGAGGAGTCCAAAGGTGTGATTCCTCTGAACAGCTAATGAACTGTTTAACACAACGAATACTAGGAAGCAGAAACATGTTTTTTGGGGAGTCACAGAACTGAGCAAATGCAGTCATTGTATTCAGTGTATCATATGTATAGATGAACTATGTAATTTGAGTACAGGGACAGGAAAATGAGGGAGAATGACGGGAAGGGGTGACACTGATCAAGATGCATTATACTCATAACTTGGCATATGGAATTGTAATCTCTGTACAGCCACTTAATAATTTTTTTTAAAAAAGAATAAGATAAAGGAAGTTGGTGCTGGAAGAGACAATTTCCAAAGGGAGGAATGATCATGGGAGGGAAAAGCCTGCCTAAGTTCACCACCAGCAATCTCCGGGCTTCCTCTGGATTTGGGGAGTGCCCTCTGCTGGATTCTAAAGCCTCCATGGTCCCCTGGTCCCCTGGTCGTAAACTTCATGCTGCTGAATCCCCGCCCCACCACCGGCTCCAAGGGAGGCACAGGGCAGCTGCCCCGGGGTGGGGGTGGGGGTGGGGGGGCTTTTCTGACCTGACTGAGCCAGAGGTCTCAGAATCCGGAGCAGTCACTGTAGTCCCTGCTCACCAGGTGTGGTGAGGTCTCACGGTGTCTGTTCTTGCCAGTGTGAGCGTGTGGTGGTGATCCCAGGGCCTGGTATCATCTCACTAAGGCTTGCTGTCTGGCGGCAGGGGCTTGGCAGGGCGAAGCAGCGCCTTAGCAGCCCTCCCTGTAAATCTCCTGCTTAGAAGGGAAAGAAGAAACTGCCACACGCATTTCACGTGTTCTCATTTAAGCCATTTTCGTGTATCCCACAGCTGGTGGAGATGCTGAGTGTGGCAGAGATTGAAGGCTCAGAGAGATTACATGCCCAAAATAATAGAGGCGTGTAAGAGACGTGGGCCCAGACACGAAATCCTTACTGCCATTCAGCACAGGAAAAATCCACAGCAGTAACTCCGTGGGTCTTAGCCAATACTCATGACCAGTAACAATTCAAATGACAAAGTACATGGATCATTAACTGTAATTCTGACGCAGTCAAGTAAAGGCAGACCCTTGGACTCGCTTCAGAATTTTCTGTACTTAGAGTCCATTAATATAGAGCAGAAACCAGGGTTGTACTTTAGAAGTTTAAGTAATTAGGTTTATATATTTTTAAAAAGCAGATAATTGGAGTGCTTTTGTTAATCCACAACTCTATCTTCTCTCTCCCTCTCTTCCTCTCTGTCTCCTTTTCCTCCTGCTCTCTGTCTCTCCTTTCCATCCCTCTTCTCATACCTCACTTTTTACTATTCTGAACTCTGAGAAATGCTTGAGAAGCAGTTCCATTACACAGAAGCCAGAGGCTCTGTGTGATCCTTGTCATGCTGGCAACGATGGTCAAATGAACAAGTGAATACATATAAAATGCTTAGCAATATGCCTGGCGTGTTCTGAGGATGTTAGCAGTTTATCTCTCAAGTAATAATGTTGGTGGCTCACACCTGTAGTCCTAGCTGAGATCTGAGGATTGGGGTTTGAAGTCAGTCCAAGCAGGAAAGTTTGAGACTCTAACAAAAAGTAGCTACCAAAAAGCTAGAAATGACACTGTGGCTCAAAGTGGTAGAGCACTAGCCTTGAGCACAAAAACTCAGGGACAGGGCCCTGGCCCAGGGTACACGCATGCACACACACACACACACACACACACACACACACACACGCAGTAATAATAAAAATCTTACTACCACCCCCACTAGAATAACTCTTAGCTCCTCTGGTTGAAGAAAAAAATTACCTTTATCTCACACACATTTAAGAATTAAGGGCCTGTCCCTTACACCTCCCCTCCTTCCCGAGCAGTTGGGGTGTTGAGACAATCGAGTGGGGCCTGGAGCTGCCCAGTCCTTCCCACCTCCCGCAGGCTGCACATCTGGAACCTAGGGTAGAATCCTGCTGGACCAGGCTAGCCAGGTTGCTCCAAG
The DNA here is from genome assembly GCF_023159225.1 of Perognathus longimembris pacificus. Lineage (NCBI taxonomy): Eukaryota > Metazoa > Chordata > Mammalia > Rodentia > Heteromyidae > Perognathus > Perognathus longimembris. The sequence goes on from NC_063162.1 coordinate 139,825,229, forward strand.
CTCAGTGCTGGGGCACTAGTCACTTTCAAGTCAAATAAGCTCGATTCAGAGATTAACAAAAAGTCCTCATTTTAAGAGCAGAATAGAGAAGATAATTTTTATTCCTTTCAGATTTAGAAAGGAAATAGCCTAGAATTGATTACCCAGAAGGCGTATACTGTTGATGTGAATCTCTGTCTAACCATGCCCTCCCTCCCTCCCTCCTTCCTTCCTTCCCCTCTTCCAATTTCTATATCCTAAAATTGTACCTGTTGCAGTTGGAACCTTACACAGCACCTGACATAGTCTTAGAAACAAGGTTAAAATAGGAGTCTAAGTCAACAATTAAACAAATCCTTCCTCTCCTGACCCCACAGGTATCTCGGACGAAGACATCATCAAAATCACTCTTCCCACTGGAGTCCCAATTCTGTTGGAGCTGGATGAGAACCTGCATGCTGTTGGGCCTCACCAGTTCCTGGGTGACCAAGAAGCCATCCAGGCTGCCATTAAGAAAGTGGAGGATCAAGGAAAAGTGAAAAAAGCCCCACAATAAAGTCCTTTGCAGTTCTGGCGAGGGACAGACGCCAAAGGAGTGGCATGCAATGTGTTCTGGGTGCTGATATATATTGATATATATATATATTTTTTTCTCTTTCTCTTTCCTGATCATCTGCATCTTCCCTGGGCTAGGTCATGCGGTACTGTTGGTGCAGGTAGCAAGGTAACTTAACTAGGCCCAGAAAGGCCTCTAGGATGCCTAAGTGCTTATGCCATAAGCCTTAGGAGTTAGCTTTCCTCATCAAATCAAGTAACCAGTAGGGTTTAATCAAGGTTGTTTTGTTAGTGTCTGAGATGGGAAAGTAAGAAGTAGAGATGGTTTAAGGTATTCAGTAGTTTAATAAATCATCACTGAGTAATTGACAGGCACTCTTCCAAAAAAATCACTTTTTAATAATTAAGACTTTCTGAAATGTTAAGTATTTCTAGGTAATGCACTATGCATTAATATTTATTTCTGATCTTTTCCTCTCAGAAAAGGGATGCTTTGCCCGTCAAATGGGACAGCCCCAGATGGGTCCCTTCAGGAAGGCCAGCCTCCCACCTGAAGAGCAGCGGCAAGGCCCGGTAGCCTCTGTTAGTGCAGAGTTATCTTTGGTTTGACATTCAGTAGAATTCCTCTTTGGCCCTTAGAGTAAAAAGAATATAGACAGCTATGGGTGTTTATGTTTGCTTTCTGTTTTGTTTTTGGTGGGCTGTTTTTTTTTTTTTTTACTTTGATCTTTGGGTACTTACAGTTGATTGCAAATAAAATTCTGTAACAAAAAAAATGACATTACCAAGATATCTGAATGTGTGTGATGATACATTTTTTAGGTAGACCTCTGAATTTGTCTTTGATTTTTGTCTTCTTGTCATATTTGCCCTGATTTCAACACCCAGACACTTACCTAGGTGTCCACTCTAAGAGACAATGTGCTGGGCCAGAAGTAATGCACACTTCCAGAACCTCTGGAATCTTCAGTCCTTCCTCAGTTGGGGATGAGTTTTGCTGATACTTTCTGATATGATTTGCCTTTAACTGTTCTTCATCTTGGCTGATAGAAATATGAACAGCAGAGACACTTATGAAATCTTCATATCCAATGTTAATAACTCCATCACGTCAGCCTTAGGACCACCTGGTGAAGCTGTTGTCTTTTACCTGGTTAACAGATGATCTAGGATTTCAGTTGCAGGAATCTGGAAATTGTCTGACTTGTGTCTTTATTGTGGCATCCTTCTGAAGCTGGCGCAGAAATTAGCCTTTTCTTTTGAGGTAAAGGAAGTTGACCAATAAATTTGGTTCTTTGAGAGAAAAGCCAATCTAGGTTTACCCTGGGATCAGCTAGACAAAGTCACCTCTACTCAGGCTGAAATGTCTGTGTCATGGTGGGTCCAGTGTGGTGAGATAAGAGAAAAAGCCAGGGCAGCAGCAATACCTGCTTCTAGAGATCTAACTTCAATATCTTCACCGGATACTGTAGTCCAAGACAATGAATGTTTGTTGCCAAAAAACAGCATTTGTGCTCCAGGAAAATGGAAATTCCTACATTATTTAGTACTGATTGGGACACTGCAGTTACAAAGCATCCTTGGTTAGAATTCATTGTGTCTAATGTATTTTTTTTCCTAGATAAGAGCATAGAAAGATGGTGGATGTGATTTACCTCCCAGCTCGCTCAGATGGTGGTTCTTTTGTTTTTCAGAAAACCTGCTGGTATTTCTCATCATAGACTATGAACGCTTAAGACTTAGGTCCCATTGTGCACATTCCTATCCGTGGTTATTTGTGCTGTAGACTGAGAATCCTTTACGTCCTCTACACCTGTGTGGAGAAGACTTGTGGTTACAGGAGGGAACTCGTGGCAGGGGAAAGGGACATATGAGTGTGGTAGAACAAATCTGTGCTGAACTACACTCGGCTAGCCTGCTGGCTGAAAGGAAAAATCCTGGTCATGTTGCCAATTCTGGTAAAAATAGGTCAGAGGTCAGGAACGCTTCCCTCTTCCATACACAGGCACAGGGGCACACTACTGTGTAGCTGTAGACTTCTATTTTCTTAAGTCCTTTCTGGTTTTGACACAGTGAGGGAAACATTTACTAGACAGAATATTGATTTCTACAGTGTGAGTTTTTAAAATTCATTTTCACTCTTTAACAAGTGGCGTGTAAGAGCCTCCAAAGGTCAGCTTTTCTCAACCCGGAAAGGCTCCCTTCATCCTTAGAAACATGCATACATTGTCTCAACAGGGCAGACACTGGTCCTGTTTCCACTTTGTCTTTTGCATAATTGGGTTTTGCAAATTTGGGGCTCAGTTTTATACTCCTCCTTGCCCTGCACACAGCAGATCTGGCCCCTGTGGTAGGTGCCACGTGGTACTGTAATCCAGGAGCTTTCATGTTGGACTAACAAGCCAGTCATGATCCCAAGGGGACTAGGAAACATCTGACACATAATATTTCAGACTGTATGAACACGCCAAATGAAATTTCCAGTTAACATGCTGGGAGGGAAAAGTGAACTCAAGCAACAGCAAAACCCTTCGTCAAATCTTTTTTTTTTTTCCAGTCCTGAGCCTTGAACTCAGGGCCTGAGCACTGTCCCTGGCTTCTTTTTGCATAAGGCTAGCACTCTACCACTTGAGCTACAGCACCACTTCTGGCCTTTTCTGCTTATGTGGTGCTGAAGAATCAAACCCAGGGCTTCATGCATGCAGGGCAAGCACTCTATGACTAGGCCACATTCCCAACCCCTCAAATCTTTTTTAATGACAAGGTAAAATTAAGGGCTGAAGTCACCCCTTTTCTACAATTGGCAACATTTTTTTTTTAATTTGAGAATGTTATCAGTGGTTGGGTATGATCCCCCTAAAAGACATGCTAGGAACTGAAGCTGCCACCCATATTACTGGTGTTTGGAGAAGAGGCCTTACATAGGTGATGAGAATCAAATGAAGCCATGAGGACGGTGGCATTAGCAGCTTTAACAGACAGACCTGAGCTGTCCACTCTATCCCCATCCTTGGAGCCCTGTGCTATGTTATAGTAGCATAAGGCCGTCACCACATCCTAGCAGGAGCTAGAACCATGATCTTGGACTCCTGGCCTCCAGAACCATGGGCTATGTTAACTAAATTATGCCATCTGTGGTATTCAGTTACAGAGACAGAAGGTGATAGAAGGCAATATAGCTACATGGTTTAGCCCTAGTACTTTGAGTTTCCCCCTCCATTTCCCCAAATTATTGTAAGTTCCTTTGACATATTTTTTTCTGGAAGCCAGAGTACCACATCTTATTTGCAATTTACTTGAGTTGGAACTGGCTACTTAAGTTTACGTTAACTGTGACTTGGCACATACATTTTAAAATTATTTTTATTACAATTTTTAAACATCCACATAAGCAGAGATAGTATGAAAAATTACAAATATGTCCCTTCCTAACTACCAAATCACTATGACCAATGCCATGTGCCATTCTCTCCCCCTACTCCAGTGAGTTATTTTGAAATGAAGGACAAACACCAAAGAAGGTAGATTTGGAAAATGAAGATACAATTGAGAAAATAAAATAAAAGGTGATTCTGTGTTTCTGCTTTTCAACAGGAAGTATGTATATGCAAATGTGTATACCTATATGTATTTTCTCTTTCCCAAACCCCAGCCCTACCTACTGGCTCTGGTCTGGAAGGCATAACTCACTAACACCAGTTAGCATGCCTAGTTCCCCAGTCTTGCTTCCTAAATACCTCAGAAATAGGCATATTTGGAATGTTCCAGGTTTGAGGCAGATCAAACACAAGGTGAGTCTGGGACATTTTAATGAGTCAGAACACAATGCCCAAATGGGACTTAGAGGACCAAATTTGGAACAATTTAGACTCAAGGGAATAAAAATGAATGAATTTTAAAATAACCCATTTAGAAACCCATAGATTTTTAGAGGAGAGGAAGGGAACAAAAGATAAAATTATAGAGAATGCTCTCCCAATATAATAATTCCAACATATCAATGGATGTTAAAAACACTGAGCGTTAGGAATTGATTACAGTCCAGCATGAGTCTTTGTGACTCCCAAGCAGCCATCTTGTCTCTTGTTCCATGTACCTTCTGAGTCTGCTGAGGGTCTCTGGCCTGAGATGAATTGCGTACAATGTAAGTCAGATGGATTTTGTTGACATTAAAGACTTATGGTAAAGATGGCCACTTGCACTTGGATTAGCTTTTTGTCTGTATGACAAAATGCCTGAGGAAAAAAACAATGAAAGGAGAATGATTTATTTTGGCTTATTATTACAAAAATTTCAGCCCATGATTAGTTGGATTTATTGTTCTGGGGCTTTTGTGTCACAGAACATCTTGGCAGAAACCATATGGTAAAGAATTGCTGTGTACCTTCTGGTGGCTAGGAAGCACAGATAGGAAGAGGTTAGGCATGCCCCCAGAAACCCATTTCTTCCATCAGACCCCCCCACTTTCCACAATTTCTACCAATAGTCCATTCCATTATGAGTCCATCGATTAGGACAGTGCCCTCACGAGCCAATCACTTCCCCCAAAGCCCCACTTCAGAACATTTCATTGGGAATCCAAAGCCTTTGACACAAGTCTTGGGCAGAGTTCAGTGTCTACATTACAGCAAGATCTAAAGTCTTTTCATACTCTGAAAAACACAGTTTCTGAAACATCTTATTTTCATAAATATGTCTTTCTTTTTCAACATTTCAAAGCTTAGTCATTTAATTCTAATTTTAAATTCAAATTAAAGAATGTAATTTAAATACAAATTTTAAAAAATTACCTCACCTGACACTAGTGGCTCATGCCTATAATTCTAGCCACTCAGGAGGCTGAACGATCTAGAGACTCCTGATTCCAAGCCAACCCAAGCAGAGATGTCCACAAGACTCCATTTCCACAATAACCAGACAAAAACAAGGCTGGAGGTATAGCACACGTGAAAGAAAGGAAAGAGGGAGGGAAGGAATGAAGGGAGGAATATCTACACATCCCAGGATGTGACAACAGCATTGAAAGAGCCTACTATCTAGTGTTACGAAAGTGTGCATCATATGAGAGCAACTGGCCAAGATAGAAGGTCACTGGTAGAGGATCATTTTCCCTCATGCTGAAGTCACTGCAGCGAAATGTGTTCTTTCCCCACTGACTTTACTCAAGTATTTCTCATGAATTTAACAGCACAGCTATTGCCAAGGGAATATTGTCCTCCATTCGTGTAAGAGGAAGCCACATTGGGTGCCATATTGAGACAAGTAGGCATTCAGACAGGAGCTAAAGTTTATATTAGTTGAATCAATTGCATAAAAACCATGCTTTTCATGGGAAGACTCTATAGGAGTTGAACTTGGGACTTGACAAAGCTAGTGTGCAGCTCTGCACCTGTGATTGAGGCCAGTCTATCTGGATATTGGGTCAACAAGACACTCGTTATCTAGAGTTATCTAGTTAGTCACTGGCCAGAGTTGGTTAACTTAGTATTTGTATTTCTGAAGCTCTCCAGGAGCCTGAATTGGATCTTAAGGAGCACCATTTACAACTGTAGTTTTAGGTACAGTCCCAGCGATCTTGCTGTTTTGTCATCATTCTTTAAAGTCTTTATTTCTGCACCTAAACACTGGGGGTCAGTATTTATTCATGAATGTTTCTTGAATTGACTGCTAATCTAGCTCTGGCTATTGACTTCAAGAGGTCATGCCAAGAGAGAGGCCTGGAATGTCTCCTCTGGTGGGATTTCTTTCTCTTGATTATGTAACTACGGAGCTCAGCCTGTGTAACCAGGAACATAAATAGTAACCTTATGTGTCCCCATGGGATTTTAGCCTGGGAAAGAAGCAGTTACTTTTGAATCTAAAATACAAGCCTGGAGAATTGTCTGATCGCTTCTGCCTGCATCAGTGCCTCAATACTTGGCTATTCAGGTCACTCCTGATTACTTAGGCACTCTAGGCTATATCTCTTGATACTTTTCAAACTCATCCCCCTCTCTATTGCTACTCCCCTTTAACTTTTTACCTCCTAAAGTACTTCAGCAGACTTGTAGCTGATGCTCATGCCTCCACTTGGACTCTTCCAGGCTCCTCCAGACAGGTGTCAAGGTGATGTCTCTGAAGTCCCAGAGTCTGGTGCAGACTCCCAGGGACTGGGCTAGCATCCTTTTGGGCTCTGCCTTTGCACTTGTAGTTCCTTTGGCTGCCTGGTTCTCCAACACCGACTCCACCTTGCCCTCCTCTTATTCCCTACCTCATGGATATTCATCTTTCAGGACCGAAAGGCACTCATGGAACCTAGCGACTCATTCCTGGAACCTCACTCTTTCATTTTTTGGAAGGAGAACTGTATTCATGTCCAGGAGCCATTCTCAACAAAGCCATGCAAATGTACCCTCCAGCATTCTCTGGATTTATTCCCCTTAAGCGATGTCTATTTTATAGCTATATTCTTCAAGATATTTCTTACCGCGCTGATCTTTGGCCGGTGTGAACTCCGGCTGTGGATCCTCTCGGCAACCTGTGGAAGCACGAGTGGGAAGTCTGCCCTTGGTGAGCAGGAAGGCAGAGGAGGCCTGTCAGCCAGACAGAGCCTTTCTCCACAGCAGCTGCTATAATAGCATGGTTATTTCAGGAGTCATCCCTTGTTTTCATGCAAATTATAGTTAAAGGTAGCAATCGAAATATGTTGAAAATAAATGGAAAAGATTCCCTACTCTCACCATCCTAAGAACTGTTTTTTTTCTCTCTCTATTTCACACAGATATGTTCATAATTTGCATGCCATATTGCATTCTTTTACCAATCACAAGCATTTCTCCGTGTTTTATAAGCTTCAAACAATCTAACTCTACATCTGTAAAGTTCTATCAACTGGACAGAACGTGCAAGTGCCCATAGGGTGAGGATTAGATGTTTTTTTTTTCTATAATTAGTCATGTCTACGTATTTAAGAATGATCAAATTAACAAACGAAAACTATTAGTAATCTTTCTAAATATGTAAAGCTATGTTGTATGATTGAAAGCCACTAATTCAAGAAAAAGCGATGGTAGTCTTCTCTGAAAAGAGTTCATATTTAGTAAACGACTAAACGTTGAATGTTATAGTGTGTGCCAGTGTGTGTTTATGCTCGGGCATGGGGATTCAAGCTGAAGAAATAGTATAGGTGACAGCTTTGAGGTGTAGAAGGCTGTCTGAGAACCAGATAACATAGGGAAGATGCTGCATTTGGGTCCCAACAACAAGAAGCTATATAACATAATAAGATCAGGTGTCTTGAACCCAATAATGAAGACAGACATGGCATGTGGTCAATTAGGGAAGTTTGCAGAAGCTAAATAGGGTCATGATGGGATGCATGAAGACCAGAAAAGTCTTCTATGCCAAGTATTTCCCCAGTACCCAAGTCCTTGTCCCTGAGGAGCTTCAGATATTTGAGAATACAGTCTCCCCTGGGCAACATATACATTCTTCTGTTGAGAAATATAATCCCTATGAGAACTGAGAGTCAAAATCTCAAAAGACATTGGGGGGGGGGGCTGATACTTCTAAATGCACCATTTCTGGGAATGATATCCCAATGGGAGGAAAATGAAGTTTCCCTGAAGCACTTACTTAAACTCTTGATTTAACCTTTATCTCTCAATTATAATGAATAAACTCCCATCATCCATTCTCTAGTGGAAAATTAAGCCAGGTCTCTAAAAGCCTGTTAGGTTCTCACAACCTTAGGAAGTGGACACTTTTCACTATCCTCATTCAAAAGCTGAGTGACAGACCCAAAGCCACAAAGCTAACGACGTTGCTGCAGGAGGTCTCAAATCCAGGCCAATCTATGTCCAGAGCTCATGTTCTGGACCACTCCTTAATACTGTTCGTTGTTAGTGAGGGATGGCTCAGTTGGTAAAGCACTAGCCAGTGAAAATAAGTGCCAGGTACCAAGTTTGAGTTCCAGTCAGGGACCTAAAGAAAGAAAAGAAAAAAGAAGTAAAACAAAATAAAACAAAAATATTAAAACCAAGACAAAGGCCACAGAGCTCCAGCCTGAAGGAAGCTGTGAACCTCACTGTCATTCGTTAGAAATAGTAGACACCAGCCACTAGCCTACACAGCAAAGGAATTAATACAAGAACATTGGGTGGCTGGCAGACTTTTGGGGATGGTTAGAGTACTGCATGTGGGAGGCTATTCGGCTGAGAACAAGTCTCAGATCACAGCCTGCAATTGCACCAAGAAGGACTCAACACCCCAGCCACTGGCCACGGACACTGCTGACAGTGCTAGGTACCAGACTCTTTCCCACTTGCCAGTACCCGGGAGGGGGGTGGGGGGGATTGCCCAAATGACCACACATCCTTGCATCCTCTGTGTGCTCTTGCCATGGGATTCTATCCTCCCCACCGATTCGGGACTCAGCCACTGGCCACCTTCTTTCTCTTTTCCTGTGTATGTATATTAGTTCAAGGCTGACCCCATTACTCAATGAACTGTGCTGAAATCAGCAGCTGTAGCGTGAGCCAGGGCAGGAAGTCTCCTCCACAGCAAGAAACACCTACTGCTCTTTAACAGCAGTCCTTTGTGTAGGGTTCCGCAGTGCCACATCCCCAGGCCTCTGACTGCAATTCATTTTTCTTTTCACCATTCCTGTGTAGAGTTAAAGGACAAGTTCCACGCGTGTGCAGGCTGCTGAGAGAGCTCAATTCCAGTTCATGAGCTGAAGAGCCTCCTGGGCCACATTAGGCCATGGAGGCCCTACTGTGCCTTCCAAAGAACCCTGTGCTGACAACGATCTCTGGTGGTGACCACTTCCTCCTCTTTCTCCTGCACTGGAATTAAATGTTGGCTCTGTGCAAGACTCATGCAGAGAGCTGGACCTCAGGAACTCCAAAACACACACCCTTTTCAGAAATTTGTAATTTCATCATTTCTTGATGGAACGACTCTTACCACAGAAAGGCACAAATTTTCCATTAGGATTTGTTTTGCTGCTTCCTTTTGCTGGGTATACTTTCTTTTCTCTCTTTCTCCTTCTTTCTCTCCCTCTCTCTGTCTCTCTTGCTTTTAAGTGTCTGTTTATTACATGAATCAAAACTGATTTTAAAGTAAATTTCTTATTAAATACACATGTCTCACCTTTCTTTCTAATTCTAATTTGTAGATTTGAGAATGGAGATATAGAATACTCTATGGCTTAGAGAAGCAAAATTAATTTTTTTAAAAAAATGTGGCCCATGAACCCTAATCTGGACTTTGAAGTCTGAAGATCTAGTATTACCCACTCTTTCTCTCCTACTTTTACAACAACCAGTCCTGGTGCAGAAAGCCAGGCACCTCACTGTCGAAACACAGGCTTCAAGGTGCAACTGATGGAACAGTTTCTTGTACAGCAAATAATTTGTAACAATTAAGAATTGTGACGTTAATGAAAAGCAATTAACCTGATGGCAAACTTTGCCATACATTTTCTTCCTGAGGTGAACACATCATGCAGGTATGAGCCTTAGATTTCAGATTAAAAAAAGAGAATGTGGAGCTATGATTGCATACAAAGTCATCCAACCTGGAAAATGCCAGAAGATAGAAGGAATGCAGCTTAGAGCCCCGGGGCAGAGGGAGGGAAGAGCTGAATGAAGGCTGGGGAGTATGGGGAAGACAAGAAAGTAGGTGGGGGGTGGTGTACCATCTCCAGGGGCTCGACCAAGTTGAGGCAGGCTCCAAGTTGGCTTTGGAGGAGGGAGTGTCAGGGCTGACATCTCCCCTTGGGCTGTTGACCTTGAACTTCTATAGATCGAAGTGAGCCTCAGCCTTGCCACTCTAGCCTTGCCCATTACAGAGTCCCAAGACAGGAAGAATGACTCCTCACTGCCTGGGAGACTTGACACCACAGCAGAGTTGCCAGAGGTGGTGGGAAAAGGATTTGGGCTAAAGAGGAAAAGGGTTTGGGGAGGACGGTGTGCCTATGTGTATCTTGCTACCAGTCAGAGTTCTGGAAAATGTATGGAGGAACTTTTGAGACATGAAAAATCAACCAAAGACATTTCAAGTTCTATTTGTAGGTCTAGATTTTGAGGAAGGGATTTTTGCCTTTAGAAGATCCAAATAGACTTTGCTCTTAAGGATATTCATTAAGGATACCTTCAATGAATACCTAATACCATCACAAGATCCTTCCCAGCCACTAAGAAAGTTTATTTTCCTTTGGCTGCCACAGATGTCAGAAACTCCTTTAATCAGAAACAAAAATCTTTATGAAAACATGAGAGGTAAAACTAGGCAGCAAACATCCCCAGGGAACAGAGCATTCGGAAGTTACTCCCTCCCAGTGGAAGGGTGGTCTACGAAGCAATGGGAAGAATTACTGGGGGTTGATTCCCTCTTGTTTTGACAGAGGAAAGGGATGCTGAAAAGGAGGGACTGCTGCTGAAGAAAGACCAAGAAAACAAGTCAGTGGCCAGTAGATTAAACCATGGGTTGGCCTTGTTTATCTTTAGTTGGGTGGAGAGGAGAGAACTGGCCAGTGTGAAGCTGGATGTAAAGATACCTTTGTCTCTCCGGGCTGTTGATGGTAGATAATCATATGCTTTCTTCCCTGGACATTTTGGTGTCTCCTTTGCAATGCTTTTTTAAAAAACAATGTTATTGGGGTAGCAGGCAGCAGAGGACAGAGAAGTGCAGAGACAGGAGGCCTGAAGAGCCCAAGTTCTGCCACCAACTAGCTGAATGACCACGGCCAGCGCCTTTACCTCTGCGATTTAAGGACTCAATGCAGTAACTCTAGGTCCAGTTTTTCTTCTTTGCAAATCAGAACATTGTGTGTGTGTGAGTGTGTGTGTGTGTGTATGTTGTTGTGCCAAGTCGCAAGACCACCAAGAAGACCACTGAGAATCAGACATTCCGAAATGCAATAGCAAGGCAAGACTTTATTTAAGCGAGCTGCAACTCGGGCCTCGTCCTACCCACCGACACAGCGGAGGTTAGGAGGCAGCCCCGAGCTGTGATTACACAGGGCTTATAAAGGCAAAAAACAAAGTTTCAACAATCAGGTGTTCAAGCAAGCAAAATTAGGATACAGGTACAAATCTGATTGGCTCAGGGTTCGATTCTAGGGGCGGTCAGAGTTAAGCATTCCCAGCGGTTAGAGTTCTAGACCGACTGGGCCCTAATGGGCTTGTCCTGGGTCTGCTCACAACAGGGCCTGCTTATCTCAGGTTTGCGTGGTAAAGTGGGGTTCGTGTGGTAAAATGTGGTTCACGTGGTAAAATGGGGCCTGACTTCAAAGTCTGGCACTTCAATGTCTGTGTCAATGTGTGTATGTGTGTGTGCGTGTGTGTATGTGTGTACACACGCACAGGCCTGCACTGTGCTGTGCTGATACTGGGACCTGAACTCAGGGTCTCACACTCTTACTTGCTTTTTTTTCCCATCCAAAATGGGTGCTGTACCACTTATGCCACGCCTCCATGTCTGGCTTTTGGGTGGTTAATTGGAGATGAGATCTTATGGGCTTTTCCGCCTGGGCTGGCTTTGAACTATTATCTTCAGAGGCTGAGGCCTCCTGAGTAGCTAGGATGACAGACACGAGCCCCCCACCTTATCCAGCTCGGAACACTCTAGTTGTAAGTGGAGGAACAGCCCCCAGAGCGCTGCCTACTCAGCCTCTCCTGTTCATCCAGCCTGTAGGGTGACTCATTGGAATCCCGTGGTGGTTGGGAACCTGTGTGGTAGATGCCATCCCCTCCATTTCCCCCAGCAGTAACTGCAGATTAGAGATCTGGCAGTCCTTGGTAGGGTGGAGACTAGGGGAGGGGCTGGGAGCCAGAGGAGGTTGATGCCAGCAGGCCTTGGGTTCTCCAAACAGTAGACAAGTTCTTTCTCAGCTGTGTGAGCTGCCAAAAGATATGGAAGCCCTGGGAATCTTTATGAAAAGTTCTCTGATTATGCACAGCTTTTATTTGTTGTTGCCTTTACCAATAATTGTATATGGCCCCTGTGCTCCTACTGTGTGTCACAGCTGGCTCAAGGGATCAGAATAAATGTACCTCCTATATTCACTTGCTAGAGTGTCACCTTTCCAGAGCCCACTGCCGACACACAGAGTGGAGAGAGAAATGTCTTCTAGTCCTGGACACACAGAGTGGAGAGAGAAATGTCTTCTAGTCCTGGACATACAGAGTGGAGAGAGAAATGTCTTCTAGTCCTGAGCCTGCTAAGGACTCCCCTCCCCTCACGGTGGAGCCTTAGAGATGTTGTTTCTATGTCAGGGAATCTTACCATGTCCCTGCTCCCTCCATTGACAATAAGCACTGAGTGAGCACCTACCCTTTGGGAAAATAGATGATTAATCACTAGAAGAAGTAAGAAGTGACATACAAAAATGAAACGCAACAAGACTGGTTCTTTCTTTGGTATTTGACTCTGGGACAAGTCACATCCAAAGCGATACTACACACTAGGCAGTGCAGCTCAAGCCCGGAAGCACCGGGCATGGAGAGGAGATGGTTGGTGTCGAGTTCAAGGATTCCTGCAAAGAGGTGGAAAAGAAAATCAAAATAGGAAAAACTCAATTAGACCAACAACCCTAATGGTAAATAATGGCAACACTGGGCATGATGTGGACCAGAACCAGATATGACAACTCTCCTCAGGGGAGGCAGCAGCAGTCAAGGGCGAGGACTGGGGCCTGGAGACTGAGGAGAGAAGGTCTCAAGGTCCACCATCAGCTGTCCTCAATTTGTCAACAGCAGACCTGATGTGGAGGTGGCAACTCCCATCTAGAGCTCCGCTCCAATTCATAAACCTAGGATTTCCTCCTTCATTGAAAAGCGAACTGGCTCTGAGGTAGTCATAAAGATACTCACATGCTCCTGCACATTTTAACTTGTCCCCATGTCCTTCTGGAACCTTCCATGTTAATGGAAGAAAATCAGAACATCCATCAGAGTACAGCTAATAACAAAAGTAATAGAAATGAGCATTTCTACAGAAATTATTCTGTGCAAGCCTTGCTTAGTTCTCTGATATACTCGTGTATGAAGTAGGCTCTTTTATGCTCGCTCTCTCTCTTTTTTATTTTGTCAGTCTCTCAGAGCCTGGGTGCTGTCCCTGACCTTTTCTTCTCAAGGTTAGCACTCTACCACTTTGAGCCACAGCTCCACTTCCAGTTTTTAGGTGGTTAATGGAAGATAAGAGTCTTATGGATTTTCCTGCCCACATCGGCTTTGAGCCTTGTTCCTCAGATCTCAGCCTCCTGAGTAGCTAGGATTCCAAGTGCGAGCCACTATGCTCCCTCTCCTTTTATGTGAGGAGACTGAGGCAAAGAGCAGTCAAGATCACACAGTTGCAAGTGGTAGAGTTTGGCTCCAAACCTGGGCAATATAGCTCTCCATCTCACATGCTCAATAGCATGCTTTGCTAGCTCTCACACAAATGATAATGGCACAGGTTCACTAACATATATGGGGACATGCTGAACAAAGCTCTTACAAAAGAGCCAAAGAAGCAGAGGTAGATGGGGTTGGCTCAGGCCACCTCAGAGTGTGGCAAGGTGACTATGAGGTTGTCATGGCCACTATACGTGTGCTTTGCCACCGCTGCTTCTCTTTTTCACTAAAAATTAGCAGCCACAAAGAAGCATGATCCCTTGCAACTTAAGAAAACAACAACAACAAAAAAGCCAGCAGCTATAGGAATCTGGAAATCATATCCCCTAACTCAAGGGACTAATGCATTGGTTTAAAGGGGTTGACATTAAAGCTGGTATGTGAGTTTACTGGGGCCATTGGCAGAGATGCTAGCAATTTATGGAATGCATTTTTGGAAAGGATTCAGGGCAGGAATTATTGTGTCTTACAAACCCAGAGTTGAGAACACAGCTCAAAGGGGTGAGCATTAAATATCACACATTCAGTATGCACAGTTTTTAAGGGAATTCATTTGCCTTCTTCCTTCGCTTTCTTTTCTTTTTTAGCTCTTACCCTAAGGATCAAATTCAGGCCATACCGGCTGTACCCAAATCATTTCCATCTGTTACCCAGGATGACCCAGAAGGCCTGGCCTTGAGCAGCAGCTCCCAGAGAGAGCTGTTTGTAAAGGGATCAAACTGTAATCATGTCAGCCTCGTTTCTGTTCAGCCTGGTTGCAGGTCCCACTCATATGGTCTCTGTGTTTTGTTTTTGTTAATAGGGAGGGAGAGCTTGGGGGGAAGGGAGGGAATGGGCTTCTTTTTTGCATTTTTTAATCCAGGTCCAGAACACAAAGCCACCCATTTCCCTCCCAAGCTCTCCCTCCCTATTATATAAGAATGTGCTTCTCGTGGCCTAGAAGCTTAAGGCAGATGGGCAAACTGAGGTGCAGAGGTTGACTGATGTGGTCTGGCTTGGCTTCTTTGTTTTGCAACAAGCAGAAAGACATAAATCTCTGTCCAGTGGAAAAGCTCTAGTGGCTAATGGAGTGTTCAATCAAAAGAACCCCAGGCTTCTTATTGTTGTTACCATTATTTATATTGTTGTCGTTACTGTTATTAAGAATCCCTTTGTGGTAATTCTGGAGAAGCTGCTTGGAACTGTCCTGCCTATGCCCACATTTTCACTGCTCCCCAAGTCACAGAGACCTGCTTAGTTCTCTGCTCACCTCCATGATGGACAGACATGAGCAGGCAGCTTGCCTACCTGCCCTAAGAGCGGCAGCCATCACTTCTGGGCTCCATGTTGGCCTTCCTTATCCATGATTTCCACGTCCACGGGTTCACCGAACCTTGGGTCTAATGAATTCAGAGGGAACGTTGTATTTAACACGCGCAGACGTTTCTCTTGTCATCACTCCCTGAACAATACAGCGCAGTATCTCCTTCCATGGCAGTTGTGTTGCATTATAAGCGATGTAGGAATAACTTGATGTACGAGGGAAGATGTCCATCGGTGACAGACGCATGTTTGGCCTTCTTATGGAAGGGATTTGAACAACCTCAGATTTTGGTGTCTGCAGCAGGTCTTTGGAACTGATGTGGATTCACCAAGACAGCAGTGATGAAATGGAAAGGGGATGTGAACTTGTGACAAGCAGCTCTGGGCACTGGCTGAGCCCGCAGAGAACACCAGTCTGTGCTGGGTAGTGCTCATGGGAGCAGCTACAGTCATACGGGACAGTGACTGGCTGTGTGTTTGATGAACATATCAATGTGGCCTATCTGACGGGGCTCAGAGAGTGGGTTCAATGAAGTATAAGACTTCTGTGCCAGCTGGGTGTGGTGTCACCATTGTCACCTCACTACCAAGTCTGGAAGCCACTGGAATGAAGGAAGCCAAATCACTATTGAGATCCCAGCTTCTCCGGCCCCGTGCCAGTGCCTCATATGAACTTTAGGCTTATGTGGTAGAACCACAGCTGGAACCCACCGCTGTCCTGGCTTCTTTTCACATGGAGAAGCAGCATTTGAGCTAGCATAGTTGCTCCTTGTGAGGCAGGGAGGTAGAAAAGCAAGGAGCTACAAAATGGGAGACAGAAATAGCTAGGAAGTCCCAGGCTGCAGGTAGAGCTTGTTTGTTTTCTTCTTGCCTCCAATCCTTTTCATGCATGCTTGCATGTGGACTCAGGTGTAACCAAGTCAGGAGGAAGCTTCCTGAGGAAGGACATCCTCATTTCACGGGCTCTAGACTGCCCGTCATAAATCTACAAGTAAACCCACTGGATGGTAAAAAAAAATAAATGCACTGGGACATGATAAATGATACAGGTCTCTAGGCATTCTTACAAGAGGATCACAAAGGCCCAATAGCTATGTGCATCTGACCCTAGAAGATAATATTTATTGCAAAAAAGAAGAAAGAAAATAACACTTATTGAGATGAACTCCAGGAAATGGAAACAAGAGGTTTTTAATTTTTTTTTTTTTTTTTTTTTTTTTTTTTTTTTGGCCAGTCCTGGGCCTTGGACTCAGGGCCTGAGCACTGTCCCTGGCTTCTTCCCGCTCAAGGCTAGCACTCTGCCACTTGAGCCACAGCGCCGCTTCTGGCCGTTTTCTGTATATGTGGTGCTGGGGAATCGAACCTAGGGCCTCGTGTATCCGAGGCAGGCACTCTTGCCACTAGGCTATATCCCCAGCCCCTTTAATTTTTTGTTGCTATTTTTTTCTTTTCTTTTCTTCTTTCATTGATCTGTCTTTGGGAAACAGCATTTCTCTGACGTCAAGGACAGAGAATGAGCTGCAAATAAAAGCATCAGCCTCCTCGACACTGATTCACGGATTGCCCCAGGAGCAGCCAAACAAACCTCTGTATAAGGTAGGGCTAGCTTGATTTGGGGTGTGTATAAATTAGGAAATGTGTAGCACTAAATGGGAAATTGCTGTCTTTGAGTAAGTATGAGATGACTATGATGCTGTTAGTTTGTGAGTAATGTTTTGCTGAACCCCAAATTCCTCACCTATAAAGTCGGACTAATCACATCCACTCAGGGTTATAGTCAGGGTTAGAGGAGATAATGCATAGGGGTTGAGTTCCTATTGGATGTGGAACACGAAAGACTAGGAACACGATTTTGATTGCTGTGAAAGTGTAGAGCCAAAGTGGTGTGACAGTTGAAGAGATCAGAGCATTTCCTGCGACCCAACACAGGGAAACATCAATGAAGTCTGGGAATTGAAAAGAATCTCCCATTTCAGATGTGATACGTTTCTAAATTAACCAACCAACAGTAAAAGCAATGCTTCAGGACGATTGTAAGAGTCCTAATATTGATGTACTCCAGACTGCTTGAAATAGTGAAACAATCCACAGAATTGCAAATATAAACAATTAGGGGAAGAAGAAAGAATGTATGAACCCAACTGCCAAGACCAGCAGGAGAAGCTATCCTTGCTTCAGCATGACACAAGCAGCTACTGGGAGCTACAAACAGAAGCAGCAGTGATCTGTGTCCTCTCCAGGAGGCTTTTGTGGAGCTGGAGACTAAATTGAATGGACACACAGAGATCACAATTGTGTCTGTGATGTCAGACTATCCTACAGGATACAGGCTAGCAGAGGAGAGGAACATGGCAGCAAGAGCAACAGCCATCCTGATGTTCCTCTTTCTCAAGCAAGTTATACTTATTAGGAAAGCTTGTGCAAACACTAATTTGTTCAAAGTATACCACTTGATGTTAAATTCCAATAGGATATATTTTTCTGATATGATATCCAGATCCCAGAGAACATTGTTTGGAGAAGAAAATTCTAGAAAGATGAATTGATGAAAAGAGAGTGGGGGCAGAGCTAGATGTGTTGGTACATGCCTATGATCTTGGCTGCTACTGAGGCAGCGTTAGGAGAATCATGGTTTGAGGTCAGCCAGGGCAAAATTAGCAGAAGGTTCTATTTGAAACACAAACAAGAACTTGGGACATGGCTCAAGTCATAAAGCAAAGCCTTGATACCAAACTTTAGGATCATGCAAAACAATGAAAAAAAATTGTTGGTTAGTGTTTTTGTTGCTCTTAGTTTTCTTGTACTTACTTATATAGCTGTTGGAAAGGAAGGTAAGAAAAAAGGTTTTCAGTTCAGAGTAGCTGTGGCCTAATGTTGTACCATTCGAAGAGAGAAATTGTTTTCTGAAGTGAATTTGTAGATCCAGGCAAAGTCTTCTTAGTATTTGAGTGTTCTACAAGTTGATGGTTCCAGACTTCTGGAATTTATGAGCCTGAAAGAAGTTTTTTTTTTTTTTAAGTTTGGGAATGTGGAGTCCAGGAAGAGGTTGACAGCATCTTCTTTTGCCAAATAAGAGCACTGAGAACATTCTATCATCCATTTAGTGTCATTAGTTTTTCACAAAGAAAGGGCTTCTCTCTCTCTCTCTCTCTCTCTCACACACACACACACACAGAGAGAGAAACAGGATGAGAACACAGCTAAGAATCAAACAACCTCCTCTTCAGAAAAGGGTAACAGGTAGATCTAACATGGTGGCTAACTCTAGCTAGATTTTGGTCAGCATTCATGTATTGTCATTCTGTGATGTTCTCAGGACTAAATTTTCAACCTCCCATGGGCTTAGGGGGCCATGATACTCATCCTCTGCAGTGAAATAAAGAGGAATGCATGACACCTCCCAGCTTGGCGTGCTCTTTGTCTTCCTCTCCCACATCTTGAAGATGACAGATCCTGGGATGGGAGATGCTCAAGTTCTAGAAGGACCAGCAGAACAGCCCTCATGTCCATGAACAGGATTGTAAGGTAAGCCCTTATTTCCTTAGGCATACATGCCTTTTGACGCTGCTTTTACAAATCAGTGAAAACTTTATCACAGACAAATTTAAGAACTCTTTTTTTTTTGGCCAGTCTTGGGCCTTGGACTCAGGGCCTGAGCACTGTCCCTGGCTTCTTTTTGCTCAAGGCTAGCACTCTGCCACTTGAGCCACAGCGCCCCTTCTGGCCTTTTCTATATATGTGGTGCTGAGGAATTGAACCCAGGGCTTCATGTATACAAGGCAAGCACTCTTGCCACTAGGCCATATTTCCAGCCCCAGAACTCTTTTTATACTACTTGGATTTTGAAAAGTTCTAATGGCAGAAGAGTCAAAGTTAGTGAATTCAGCTATTATGAACCATGACTGTGTTTACCTCTTGTAAAAAGGAATTTTTGGAGACCGGGTCTTGCTGTGCAGCTCAGGGTGGCTTTGAACTCCTGGCTTTGAACTCATCCTCCTTTCTCAATTGCCAACATATGAGGCTGGCTTTGAACTTGAGATCCTCTTGCCTCAGCTTCCTAGTGCTAGAGTTATAGGTATGTACCACCATGCCTGGCTACATATTTAATATTATAAGGTCCTTGGCATAAAGTCTAGTTGCTACTGGAACTTGGAAAGTGCTTTGTAGGGAATATCAAGAAATCGTATCTGTTACTTGATGAGAACAGTTGCTTCCATTTGATCTATACCAAACCATCTAGTTTGATGCTAGCCTTCCAGAAACTTGCTGCTTTTCTTTTGTTTTTTAAATGGGTTGGTTGATTTCCTAGTTCAAATGTAATACTTAATGAAAAATTGTCAAGTGATCTTTGGAATTTTTTTTAAGGCACTGGTGGTTCACGCCTGTAATCCTAGCTCCTCAGGAGGCTGAGAGCTAAGGATCATGGTTCAAAGCCAGCCTGGGCAGGAAAGTTTGTGAAACTCTTACCTCCAATTAACCACCCCCCCAAAAAACAGAAGTGGAGCTATGGCTCAAAGTGGTAGAGGACCAGCCTTGAGCAAAAATGCTCTGGGATAGCACCCAGATCCTGAGCTCAAGCCCCATGACCAACAAAAATAAATAAATAAAATAAAAGTGATCCCAGTATTATGAAGATCTGGTAGATAGAACCAGATATCAATGGTTTGGAAAATAGCTCCTAAGTTATACTGTGTGTGGGGAGGGGCGGGGGTGGAGACAGGATGATCAGGGTTCAAGGACAGCCTAGATAAAATTAGCAAGACACTATCTCAATACCAAAGTTCTAGGGGGCATGAATCAAGTGGCAGAACCCTTTCAAGGCCCTGGATTGAATCCCAAGTATCATTAAAAAGCAGGGAAAAAGAAAAAGATAGCAACACTTTTCATTTTTTGATCAAAGACTGTTACTCATTTTGATGACAGTAGGAACCACTAGTTATTTACCGGATAACCTCCAGAGACAGTACCATACCTTCACATAGTACAGATCCAATATTTCTTAATTGTCCTAGCCACTGATTGAATGACCCCTTCAATGTTGAAGACTTTGGGATGAAATTACAGCTGTTTTCACAATGCTACTTTTGGAGATAAGAATCAATGCGGTGAGGTGGCAAAAACACTCTGTGTGGAGTCTCTGGCTTTATTTTTTGCCCACTCTGTGTTGTTTGACAAATAATTCAACGGCTTAGGACTTTGGTTACTTCATGCTATGACAGCTATGTAGTATCCTAAGGGTCTTTTATTTTAGGATAAATGAGATAATGCATAGATAGTGTGATAGATAGTATGGTTATGTGTTGTTGATAGTTAAAGGGATAGTCTGAGAAAGTAACTTCAAGTGGAAATTTTCCAAACATATTTAGATTTAGGAAAGTGACTTGGATGAATTTTTCATAAGATAAGAAACTCTCATTAGTTGCATTAGTCTTAGAATTTCAGTTCAAAATGCAGTCACACTATTACATCTGATGGGATTCAGGAGATGAGTGACAATCTGACAAAAACCGTTAGAGTTTCTAGTCTTTACTATTTGCTAGCACAGGAATGCTATTGAGATGGAACGAGCAGGGGTGATGATTTAAAATGGAAAGTACCATGGCAGGCATCCGAAGTTGCTTTCCGATTAGTCTCTGATTAAAGAATGGAAAGTATTTTTCGCAATGAAAATTCTTGTCATGAGGCCAAACACCTTTTGTTGAAATAGCTTCTTGGGAGAGCGAGTTCTCTCTCTCTCTCTCTCTCTCTCTCTCTCTCTCTCTCTCTCTCTCTCTCTCTCTCTCCCTCTCTCTCTCCCTCTCTCCCTCCCTTACTTCCTTTTTCCTTCTTTTGTTTTGTGCCCTGGGGCTTTGACCCAGGACCTGAGCACTGTCCCTAGCTTCTATTTGCTCAAGGCTGGCTAGCACTCTACCACTTGAGCCACACAGCACCACTTCTGGCTTTTTCTGTTTTTGTGGTGCTGAGGAATCAAACCCAGGGCTTTGTGCATGGTAGGCAAGCACTATACCTACCACTAAGCCACATTCCCTTTATTTTCCTTCCCTTCCCTTCCTTTCCCTTTCCTTTCCTCAGAGATCAGGACTCGAACTCAGTACCTGATGCTTGCTTTTGCTAATTGGCTTGATGCTCTGTGACCGGAGCCAGGCCTTCAACCCAAGCGAGAACTGGAACTCATTTTTGTCTAGGCATTTCACCTCTTTGGGAACTAATATCCATTTCAGTAGGAATCTTTCTGAGATCTGGATTTCTAAGAATAAATGATTGAAAACTAGATTGCTATAGGGTTCAAGCATCCTGAATCAGTTATGTATCTAAGAGCCTTTATATTTGGCCTGTATATTAATTTACAAAGGTGTAAAATGTTGTATGTTTCCATAAAATATATTTATACATGTGATTACATGTTTAATTACAAGAGAGTCATTTGAGGACCATTTCTGCAAAAAATGTACTTGTATGTTTCATGTACAAGTGCTAACACATTTTTTGTATATGTCTACAAAGTAGGCTTATGTGTAGAAAATTTGGAAATAGAGAAAAGCATACAGAATAAAAATAAAAAGGTCTTATGATTGTACTTCATTTTTAAGCCTGTTTTAGGCCTTTGTCCTTAGGTATGTGCATATGCTTATAGACATGTTCTATATATTCTTGTATATAATGTATGTTATATATACTTATGTATACATTTATATGTTATATATATATGCAATATATGCAAGGCATACTTTCATTCTGCTCGTATTTACAAACTGATAGGAACATGTGGCATGAACATTCTCCTCCAGGATGATTGACAGTAGCCCTGCAGAATCTTCCCTCACAGTGAGTTGTGCTTTAATCTGTCCCAAGAATTCAGGAAGTCCCCGAAGGTACACAAAGGCCACATAGATGTGTAATAGCCTTCTTCAACTCCCATAAACTTATCCTTCTGCTGGTATGTTTTTCCAGCCCTTTCACACACTTCCTCTTTCACTGACACTCCTCTCTTCATCTCCACGTCCTCGTCCTAGCTGTGGTTTCACTGTTTCCTAAGAAGGGGGAGGGCAATCCTTTTCCTGATGGCTTGACTCCCTGTTCCTCCCCTACGCCCTCCATGCATTATTATATGTTATCCACAGAACAAGGCTATGCTGTGTTGCAAAGAATCCACAAACATAGAATACCAGCTTCATCTTAAGATATACATATGTGTATATATATATAATTTTTAAAAGAACCTATGATAATAAACATATATTCCAGTTTGACGAGCACCAGAGATGAGCATATAGAGATCACCATTACAGTGTGGTTTTTTTTGCTGCGTAAGCTTGGTGTAGCACAGAACTGGAAATAGCATTTCTCTTGGTGGTCATGTATATATTTGAATGTCTTCTTATTATGTCTTCGAACAGGACTTGTAGCTCTGCTCAGATCTCCCCTCAATCCAGGCCAGTGTAGATTCCTTACGGCAACCTATTATAGGAGTGTACCCTTCCTTAATGTGAAAGTGCTGGGCAAGATTTGGGTGGGACTGTTTGGCATGGGGATCTCTAATAGAGTATAGATCAGTTGCATAAAAAGTGAACATGCATTCAAGCACAGGTGGCTCATGCTCATAACTCTAGCTTCTCAGGAGGCTGAGATCTGAGGATCACGGTTTGAAGCCAGCTCAAGCAGGAAAGTCTCTGAGATTCTTATCTCTAGTTAACCACCAAAAAGCCAGAAGTGTAGCTTGCTGCGAATGGTAGAGTGCTATCTTTGAGCACAAAAGCTCAGGAATGGTGTCCAGGTTGAGTTCAAGACCTAAGATTGTCAAGAGAAAAAAGGTCCATGCACAAACAAGGAGACCACTAATATTTAATTTGTCATTGGAGTTCACCATTTATGGTTCTATAAGTTATCAGATGTATTTCATGCAGTAAACATTGGCAAAATAGTTCAATTGTGCCTGCCACTTCATAATGGTATTTTGAAACAAAATATAGTAAGAGTGAAAATAAGGTTATTAGCATCTTACAGTGTGTCTTGAGCTTACTGTTTTAGGACATAGAATAGAAACTAGAATTAGACTGACCATGAAAATTCTCATGCAGCACCATTCAAAGTCAAGGCACAATGAGAGATTCAATGGAATGTACCACCAGGAGAATTTTTTGTTCAATGTACTGTTACGAACAATGCAACTGACTGCTATAAAAATTTCACCACTGACAAAAGTCCAGTGGGGAATGTAAGAATTATCAACCAAAGTGCTTAATGTGTTCATTCAAAGGCTGAGATTTTATGAAATCTTTTTTTTTTGTTTTTTTTTGGCCAGTCCTGGGCCTTGGACTCAGGGCCTGAGCACTGTCCCTGGCTTCTTCCCGCTCAAGGCTAGCACTCTGCCACTTGAGCCACAGCGCCACTTCTGGCCATTTTCTGTATATGTGGTGCTGGGGAATCGAACCCAGGGCCTCATGTATACGAGGCAAGCTCTCTCGCCACTAGGCCATATCCCCAGCCCTTTATGAAATCTTTATAGCACCAGTGGGCGAGACTTTATTTTGCTTGCTTTTGTATTGTAGTGATGCAAGCAAAAATGAGAAAGATTTATTACTTTGTAAAGCTCTTGATATGCACAACAGAAGACATTTTTAGGTGCTTAGATCCACTTTTTAGCACATTATCAAATAAAAGTGGCAAAAAATATAAACTAGCTATAGGGACATCATGAAAACAATGACAGAACATACCAAAGGAACTCTTCACATTCAAGCCGTTAGCAATGTGACTTCAAATTGTTGCTGTTTTTTTCTTGAGATAAGAGTCTTACGGACTTTCCTTCCCAGGCTGCCTTTGAACCTTGATCCTCAGATCTCGGCCCCTTAAGTAGCTAGGATTCTAGGTGTGAGCCAGCAGTGCCCAGCTAGAATTTATTCTTTTTAAATAACAAAGGCCAATGACAAATGAGTTAAGAAAGAACTGGTTTTTGTTTATTTTTTGTGGTTATTGTTGGTAAAAAAAATACCATTACCACATTTATCTCTCAATAAGCATAATTTTAGTAACTATTAACCATATTAACATTGTAACCACTACAAATTGGACCATTAAAGCTATTTATATGTGTGTGTAATGCATAAAGTAGTATACTGTATGTATTCTGTATGTATATATAGTACATATATACATATTGTATTTACTGTACATATATATAGGTATATGTAAAATGAATCCCTTCTGGAAGTGATGCTGTGGCTCAAGTGGTAGAGTGCTAGCCTTGAGCCGAAAAGCTCAGGGACAGTGCCCAGGCCAAGAGTTCAAGCCCCAGGACCGGCAAAAAAAAAATTGTATGATCCCTTCTGTATGACTAATGTAACTTAATGAATAATTTTTAGTATATATACTATTTATTAAAATTAGATCTATTGCATATTAAATCTATTATGTATTATAAATATGGAATATTTGTGTTATATTTCATACTAAATTTCTTGCTGCAGTGTTAGGTTTACCCAGAGTTGAGCAGAAGGTACACAGAGTTTCATATATCCTTCCTTCACTCCCAGTTCCTCCAAGAAGTAATATCTTGCATTAGTGCCATCTGCTTGCTAGAACTAATGAATTAAGATAGATACCCTATTACTAACCCAAGTCCATGTTTACCATAAGGTTCACCCTGTGTGTGTGCTGTGGATTCTGACAAAGTTATGTACCCCCATTATGATGTCATCTAGAATAATGTTACCACCCAAGGAGCTGGTGGAATGAGTATAAGCATATTCCTTTGCTCACAGTGGCAGAAAAAGCTCCATCAGTGAAAATGAAATGACTTTGAGTGTCCATCAGCACGTCACAACCAGCACATTTCACGAGCTTTGATCCTAAGAATGAAGGAAAAGGAGGAGTGAGGCAGAATGAATGATATAAGGCAGAGCATCAGAAACCAGTGTACCAAGCTGGGCATATGCTACTCCTAACTAGCAGCCTCTCTGCCTCTCTGGCTGGGTCCTGGTCCTCAAAATAAAGCCTGGGGCTTCATGCTGGATAGTCCCTTCAAGCTCTAGCTGAATGTACAGATAACTATAAGCATGGTTAGTATATATTTAGAAGCTTGGTAAATATTTCCTTAAGCTTCAGGATATTTTTATGCCAACTGCTTTGAAACATTTCAATAATTTTTAAAAGACTATGAAAATATAGAGATTTGTATTTCAAATGTTTATCAACTTAGCCAGTAAATGACATGTTTGGGCTATAGCTAAAATAAGAAAATCAATAATAATACAGATCTTTTTTCTAGACAAGAATCCATAAATACCATTTTCTCCATTTCCCTTCAGTGTAAGAACATAGTCTATAAGAACTCATTTTTCTTGTGGGGTGGGGAGAAGCTCAAATAATTGTGCAAATGCTCCTAAAGGTGGAGTTTTCTTTGGGTCTCTGTGTTATTTTATTCTTATTTACAAAGAACCATTCTAAAGTTCATCAGTGGCAAGACTCAGAAAAGCAAGGCAGTTTGGATTATTTATTCTGCAATCTTATGCTCTGTACTGAAATTTCTAAAAGCACTGTACTTGAAAAAAAGACTATCCAAAGAATCATGTGGATATTACATAATTAAATACTAGCTACCATTTATTGTAAGCCTAATGTCCTGAGCTCTTTACATGGAATGTAACCGTCTGTGTACTCATCCATCTTATTAAGCAGATGCTATTATTATCTCCATTTTGTAGCTGTGGAAAGTAAAGCATAGGGCAGTTAAATCGCTTGTTTAAGGTTTCTGGATGGTGGTTAAACTGGGATTTGAGCCCAGGCAGTCTGACTCCTGATCTTGTGTTCTTAACCACTAAACTATACTACTGTAAACTATATATTTATATTTATTTATATACACTTTTTATTTAATGGGAAAGGAAAGAAAGTTCCCCATGATGATATATCTAAAATAGGAGCAGAGACAAGGAGCCAAATGAAAATGGTTTGTAAAAGACTTGCTCTGAATTTAGAAATCCATAAATCCCAGCTTTAGCTGTTTTTTAACTGGAGTAAACAACTGTCCAGATTTATGTTGCAATTAAGCAACTTCGGTTTCTGCCATTGCTGTGAATAACAAAGTCCTTCATCTCTGACCTAGGACCCTTGTGACTTCAGCTTGCGTTCATGCAGTGGGCTTTCTGGATAGTTTGCAAGGGAAAAATCTCAGACTCCTAAGAGTTCTTGATAAATTTTGTGGAGTTTTAGTTTTTAGAAAATACTGTCACCAAGATCTGGATGTCATACCTAGATGAATAATACCAAATGAATCTGAATAAAACAATGGAAGAATAGCCTGTACAAACAACCTACCAGAGGTTCCCTTACCCTTCTCAATATAGGATAGACTCTTGTTATTATCATTATTATTTTATTGTGTCAGTACTGGGACTTGAACCCAGGGCCTTGTGATCTTGCTTGGCTTCTACCACTTGAACTACACCTCTACTTCCATCTTTTTGTTGGTTAATTGGAGGTAAGAGTTTCAGAGACTTTTCCGACAGGACTGACTTTGAACCACAATCCTCAGCTCTCAGCCTCCTAAGTAGATAGGATTACAGGTGTGAGCCACCAATGCCCTGGACAAGATAAATTATTAATCCTAACTTTGCAAATGAGGAAACTGAAGCTTGGTGAGATTAACCACCATTTACAATATCGTACAACTAGTGAAGGTTAGGACAAAGATCTAAAACTAGTTCAATGTTCTTTCTACCACTGTTGCCTCTTAAAACTTTTTAACTATGGAAATATTAACTTTCAAAAGCATTAGAAAGGAAAAATGGTTATTGAAAGAGTAAGTAAGGACTGGGAGCATAGCTCAAGTGGTAGAGTACTTGCCTAGCAAGCTCAAGGCTCTAAGTTTATACCCCAAGAGGCACTAAAAGAAAATGCAAACTTTGAGTAGAAGGAAAAGGAGAGGCAGCAAAAGAATGAAGGTAAGAGAAAGAAAAGAAGGCAGAGAGGCTTAATGTATGAGAAAATAGAAAATATATCCTATACATTTACAGGGAAATGAGATGGTTAAGGTCCCTAACACAAGGGTTAGAAGCAGAAGGGATTGTGGAGCTGGTATAGACACATGGAAAAACTTAAATATAGCATTCATGGTGAAGTTCAGAAATAGCTACAAAACCAAGGTAAATAAAGAGGTAATCCGATAGTGAAGTAGTAAGAGTCTAAGGAAATGGAACAGTTATCAGGGTCCCCTAGAAAGAGTGACAGAGAAAGGAATCAGAGGAGAGAATCCAGTAGTTTGAAAGTGTGGATAGGCGGTATTTCTTTGAAGCAAGAAGCTATTGTGATGGAGACACTCTTTGGTCACTGTGGAAAGTGTGTGTGTGTGTGTGTGAGAGAGAGAGAGAGAGAGAATGTGTGTGTGAATGTGTGTGTTTGTCTGTTTTGCTTTATTTGAATATTGAGAGCCATGTCTTTATGCAGAGGAGAGCCATAGGACCTTGGTCAATATCCTGGTTAGCCATCAATGGCTCTGTTTTTCTGGCAGAGCATGATTGAAATAGTTTAGGAAAATTTCACTTCTTCAATGGGCCTTAAGAATGATGAATGTGTCCCTTGTTCTGAGGCATCATTTTATTTCCTCCAAAAGAAAAAAAAAGCCTGATAGACAGCTGCTAATTTCTGCTTCCATAACCTTATCTTCCGCTCTAGTAAGATCACTCATAGTTGGAGGAACGTGTACTGTGGAGGTGAAGCTGTTATTCGTTAGGCTTCAGTCCTCATTAGTAACTTCTTTATCAAATAAACACTAGATTCTGCAGCAACAAAGAACAAGAGGCCCCTTTATACCCAGTACAAAGATAAATGTCTCCTGTGGCCCCAGATTCCAACTCTTCACATCTGTGATCCCCCGGTTTCCATGACAACATAAAGTAAATAATAAAAATAGTCCAGATCCAGGAAAAGGAACAGCAGGGAATGTCTGTCCTAAAGGAAAACAAGTGCTTAGCATATACTTACATACCAGTGAACCCGCCGGAGCGCCCGCATGGAACTGGGCACTTGACCCATAGGAAAATACCAGTGAGTGCAGAAGGCAGAGCCTGAAAGCAAGCACAGCACACAGAAATGTCAAGATTTTTTTTTCAACAGTGTTGTCTGCTTTTGGTAGGAGGCTTGAAGGGAACATTGTCTCTTTGGTTCATGGGCTTGAACAGTATGTATTTTACAGTTTGTACAAATGTGTTTTGAATTATAAGCTTGTTATATCACACTAAGTTTAAAGGGAACCATAGATTATAGAAGTAATAATATCAAAGAGTTAGTAACTGCTGATTTAGTCTTTGCCCCATAACTTCTTGTTAAGGCTGTGGTCTGCCAAATGGAGCCTCTGAATCTCCTCCCAACCTGCAGCCTGACATGGGGTGGGGGAGGGCTGCTCCTGGAGCCCTCTGCAAGCCGGTGGCACACTCTAGGTACCAGGCCTTTCAACATGTGTCCCCACAGGTCAGGAGAGAGGGGCGGAGCAGCCTCTGGGAGAGGAGAATGTGCCTTCATGGATACAAGAAAGCTCTAGGGAGAGGAAAGTTTTAAGAATGAGGATTTTGAGGTAATTTCATTTTCTGGCTAACTGTTGTGACTTTGGACCTTTCAACTTACTGACCCTGGCTGATTTCATGAAAGACAGAGACAGAGACAGAGACAGAGAGACAGAGAGAGAAAGGGTAGAAGAGGGAAGGGGGAAAAGGAGAGGGAGGAGAGGGTCAGAGAAGGGAAGGGAAAGGGAGAAGGAAAGGAGAGGAGGGGAGAACTATTAGCTATAGCTATTAGCTATAGAAGAGGGGGGGAAGGAAGGAAAAGAAAGGAGGGGAGAGGGAGGGAGGGAGAGAGAGAGAGAGAGAGAGAGAGAGAGAGAGAGAGAGAGAGAGAGAGAGAGAGAGACTCCCATGACACTTGTATTTGTACCAGGCTTGGAATTTTTGCAGTTCTATGAATTGAGCACAATGTATAATTTTGTGTCAGCCTTTGTGGTTTAAGAACTTAAATTATCTCCTGGATTTGCTGCTCTACTATAGCAAAAGCTATGCATTAAATACAGCTAGGCAGGTGTGTGTGTGTGTGTGTGTGTGTGTGTGTGTGTCTGTCTGTCTGTCCATCTGCCCGTCTGTCTGTCTATATTTGTAGAATGGAGATGGTTTAGTAGAAAGACAGAATACTCCAGGTTCAACCCCAGAAATTATTTGTGTGACCTTGGACAAATTGTTAACTGTTTCTTGGCCATAGTGTCTCCCTTCCTGACTGAGGTCTATGGTATTCCCAGGCTGCACTGCTTATAGGAATAACTACAAACGGTAGTTAGTATATCTTAATGGATTTAAGGTCAGTAAGTATTTCCAAACATATAAATAGGATTTTAGAGTACTGGGGCTACTTGTCCAGTGTCATTTATGGAAGCAACCATAGGGCTGAGTGATAGGTTTTCTGCTTGGTCCTTGTATGTGTGAAGATACACTATGCAACTTGAAATCCCTAACAGCAGCTTGCTTTCTTTCCCCTAAAGTAATACACCTAAAATATTCTGGTTCAGTGAATATTCTAGAATGATCAGGTCCTTAAAAAGAAGTGATTTATGCACAGATACCTTGTCATTTATTTACAGGTAATGTCTTCATTTGAAAGCTAGCTAAAATTCAACAGCCACAAAAAATGATTTGGGAGCAGATTTCCTCTATTCTAGCACTCCTTTCTTTGAGCTAAGGTGCTCTTCTCTTTACTAGTTTCTTTTTCTCTCTCTTTTATCTTTCACCTCTCCTTGTCCTTTTATCTGTCTCCTAATCTTTGATTTGAGCTTTCTCTTCTATCTAGCACTGTGTACTCTGTGAACTCTGTGTATGCTGGTACTGTGTACACTGTGTACTTGGGAACATCTTCACAGTCTTGCTGTTTTGCCACCTCTCCTTCTCCAGGTCTATCTGTCCTTCCCTCCTTCAGCTGTTTGTTGCGTTGAGTGTGTGTTTACTTCCATTCATCAACAAATAACTTTCGGCACTGAGTTTTCAAAGGATGGTTGATTGTATAGAATATGACTGCTTTGAATTTATAGTGCTCAAACTGAGATCTAGCAACTTCCTCAGCCACATTGACCCCAGAGGCACTGAGATTCCAAACAGCCAAGGGAAGAAGGAATCAGATGATTGTGGTACTGAAGGGAAAGACCTTAATTTTGGAAGAAGATTCAAAAAATAAATCACACCTCTTATCTGACTGAAATAAAGGGACAAATGACTAATCCAAGATTGGTGAATGGCCTCTCCCAATTTTATCATCTTTAAGCACTATGATTAAATTAACTGATGAATTTAATTCTCATAACACTGGTTAGTTGCTAACAGTCACCTCTGTATCCAACACCGGGTATTAAACTCAACTTTGCGAGTTATCAGCTCATGGATATTAGATGTCTTATGCAACACTTTCAGATTTCAGTTCGGTCATAAGAAACGTTACATAACTATTCAGCTAGTTGTCCATCACTGTGAGTGAGGATAAACCACTTAAAAGGCTAAAATATTATCTTGATCCATGGGTTTCAGAGGTTTCAGTTCATGTTCATTTGGCCCTGATGCTTTGGGATTGTGACAAGGCAGGGCATTATGGCAGGGAACATATTGTGAAGGAATAGTGCTTACTTGGTGGCAGCCAGGAAGGGAAGAAGGAGGGAGGGAAGGCAG
Organism: Perognathus longimembris pacificus; assembly: GCF_023159225.1. NCBI lineage: Eukaryota > Metazoa > Chordata > Mammalia > Rodentia > Heteromyidae > Perognathus > Perognathus longimembris. The sequence goes on from NC_063162.1 coordinate 139,856,136, forward strand.
GCAGGAAAGGAGGGAGGGAGGAAGGGAGGGGAGATTATGTGCGTGTGAACTACATTTAGGGTATCTTGAGGTTTCTTTGTTGTTTTTGCTGCTTGACCTGGGATTTTTAACTTTTTAGGAAAACATTATTATTATTATTATTATTATTATTATTATTAGTCAGTCATGGGGCTTGAACTCAGGGTCTTAGCACTGACCCTGAGTTCTTTCAGTCAAAGCTAGCACTCTACCACTTCGAGCCACAGTTTATGGTGATTAACTGGATATAAGAGACTCATGGACTTTTCAGCTCGTCCTGGCTTTGTACCTCAATCCTCAGATCTCAGCCTCCTAAGTAGCTAGGATTACAGGCATGAACCACTGGTGCCCAGCTAGAAAACTTATTTTTATCTGACATGTTAAGAGTCTATATGGCACAGGGCTCTAACCTGGTCCTCTTGACATGAATTGATTTGTAAATAAGATGGTGAGTCCTCAATATTATTGTGGGTACCTTTAAATCTGGCTACCTTTGATACCCCCAATATTCCCATTTGGATTTAATACCATACCCAGTCTCTGAGAGGATAAGTTTTGCCTTCCAGGGTACATGTCTCTAGATGGTTTTGTTAGTCCCAACCTTGGGGAGGCGTGCTATTGGCACACAATATCGCAGAGGCCAAGGGTGCTTCTAAACATTCCACAGAATGCCAGGAATTGTTTTTCCCCACATGCCAAAGGGCTTATGTTGAGTGAGCTCAGGTAAGACATATTCAGTAAAACAAAATCATTTTTGAAGTAAAGCATCCTTTTTGTTTTAGTGTCTGAGAAAAAAAAAGTCCTGGATAAAGGAGGCATTTCGTGGGAGCTGCAAACCTTTTAAAAGCTGAGGTGCTGTTATGAATTCAGGGTGCATTGCTTGCCCTTTGGGTAAGACAAAATCTGTGGCCTGTTTCATGCCAAAACATTTGCACAGAGCTTGCTATGCAGCAGCAGAGAATCTGTCCATAAAAGGGATAGACTTTGCAACCCAGAGGGATTCCCTTCAAGGGTTTCCCTGGTGAGTCTGAAAACTCAGTGGGAAAGGCCAAGGCCCGCCTTCAAGTTCCTGCTGCTGGTCACAGTGTGTTTAGATTCCCCTGAGGTGTGAGTGAAGGGGGAGGGGGAGGGGAGGAGGAGGCACATGGCACACCAGTCCTGAAAAGGAGCCATCTTTGGCTTCTTGGATGTGGACATTAAGCAGCCACACCTTTGGGTGGTGGGGGGAGGACATAGGCTTTATGTGCAAGGAAAGTTGAGAAGAATGCAGATACCTGGGGGTTTGGGTTCAAGAAGATGAAGTTCTGAACCCCAGTCCCCTCTAGCTGTGTACTAACTCTACGGCCTGGGGCCAAAAAAAAAAAAAAAAGAATGAAAATGAACTGTATATCTACCGCAAGCCAAGCTAGGGTTGGGTACAATTTGCTTTCTGTTTTACAATAACTCATTGAAGTGATTTGGCTCAAGCACGCCATTAGCAGCCAGCTAAATACACGTTTTGTGTGTGTTTGTTTAATTGCAAGGGCCCATGCTTTTCTTCTGTATCAGGACGCCTCACCATATCCTTAGGTCCCCTGTGCCTCAGTTTTGGTTAAATGGCTTGACAGACAGACAGACTTCAAAGGAGAGTTAGGAAGGGAAACAGAACCATGGAGGATGTATCTGATGCATCTGCCTGCAATTGATCCTGGCCTCCAGAGGGCTCTCCACACTCTTCGCTTTCTGCCTCTTTCTCCCTCCTCGGCCTGGTTGGAAGGCTCTGGGCACATTCATCGGCTGTTGAAAACATGGGTGGGAGATTCAGTGTGTGACATCAAGCCCCTGTGACGGTTCAGACTTCTGTTTTAGCCTTTTTCTCTCTGCAAAGCTTCCTGTGATCAGGGAGGGACTTAGGAGGTCAGCAAAGCGGTTTGCAGTGCTTAGATAGGAGAGGCTGCTGTCCCCACCCCGATGGCAGGTGATGGCCCAGGCCAGATCTGTGCAAGGCCTCCAAGTCAGTCTTCCTTTTGTTCTAAAGATTCCTTCCTTCAGCCAATATTTTTTGGACCTTGTTGCAGAGCTTGACAGACACACAACCATCCAGGCTTCTCTTCTACTGGACGAATGGAGATCTCCATTGGTTTCAACCTCACTCCCTAGATATAACATTGCAGGGAAGATCCCAACCCTGATGAGTGCAAGGTTCATAACTGGGCTCATAATTTGTACTCAAATTTCTCTTGTGGGGTGGGGTTCAAAAATGAGTGATATATTACCTGTCCATCTGTGATAGTCATGCCACCCCTGGATCCTACACGACTCCCATTTTGATCATTGGTGTTTGACTGTCACCTTCTGTGCTGTAGTCCCACCTAACAACATTTTAAAAGAAGACCTGAAAGGAGTAAATTCCTTCCTTGTGCAATGGGCTAAATGCCAGCCTAAGGTGTCAAGTTGTAATATCCCAGCAACCTATAAGGGTTATTCCTCTTCCTTCAAATAGTGGAAGCGATTATCCTTAGGATCTTAAGGCAATGAGATTTTCCTGGGCTGTTGGGATGGACTCCAAATGCCATTCCCTTTGTCTTTCTGAGAGGGAGACAAAGAAAAGGTAGGCATAGGAAAGAAAATGCTGTGAGCAGAGGCAGAGCTTGGAGTGAGGTAGCTAATGAATGCCAGGTATCTGGATGTTTTGTATTTCACCGACTTCGCTTTTTTTTTTTGGTACTGGGGATAGAACCCAGGACATTGCACTTGCTAGGCAGGCACTTTGCCATTGAGCTGCATCCCAGGCTCGTCTCAGACTTCAGAATCAGGCTTAGAAATAGGAAGAGACAAAGGTCCTTCCCCAAGAACCTTTACTGCTTCCCTTTGGATATTTTGTTTTCAGACTTCTGATTGCAGAACTATTCAAGGATACAATTCTACTATGTCAAGCCACCCAGTTTGAGGGTAATTTGTTATATCAGCATCAGGAGACTAATACATCAACTGTAATCCCATGGCAAAATTCAAGATTACTTATAGGAATTCAAATTTATTTAGCAGCTAAGAAAGTTAAAGTCCACAATGTTTATTTTACCATCTAACCCACAAATTCTTATATAATGAGGAGGGGGAAAAATCAAAACTGATCCTGGAAAGACTCAAATGATGAGATCAGCACATTCCGTTTTGTTTTTCAATGGTCACAGACTAGATGTGACTAGATTACCTCAAAACAAAAGGAGAACACTTATCAGACAACTAGCAGTCCCAACCACGGTAGGGGAAAAAAAAAGTCACCAGTTTTATTAGTCCCAGTTTTACAGTTGCAAACAACTGAAACAGATGGGGTTGATTTAAGCAAAAAAAAAAAAATTAAATTAAAAAGCACTTAATAAAGGGATGTTTTGTAATTCACAGACTTCAGAACCAGGCTTAGAAATTGAGCAGGAGCAAATGAGGCCCAATCTACATCCAAACCCAAGTCTGGCTCCAGAATCCATGCAGTGAGAGGCTAACACGGGGTACCATGAGCGCCCTCGGAGTCACCAGCTACCTCTGCAGACCTTGCTGCCACAGGGCCATCTGCACTGTGAACTCTGTCTCCAACTACCAGAAAAGATCTTCTGCTTCCCATCTGTGCACCATGGACTCAACCTGCCTGCCAGAGCCTCAGTCACATGAGGGGCCCCCACTGCAAGGGATGCTGGGAAATAGAGTTTTTAGCTGATAGCACAGGAAGCATGCTTTGTTTCTCAGCAAGCTTTCAGGAAAAAGAAAAGAAAAGAAATCTCAAAATTGAGGGTATGGAACTGGAGCAGTAGAATAAAAGGAATAATGATTGTTATCACTAGATTACTTGAGGCTACTTTCCTTGTATGGCTTGGGGCAGAGATGGGCCGTTCTTATTATGCTGACTCAGCTCCACTAAGCTCCAGAATTCATACCTAGCCTGATTCATTCTCTCCCCCTCTCCTTTCTTCTCTCTTTTTCTCACAGCATCCACACGATATCATTAAATAGGAATCATAACTCCAGAAACACTTTAGAGGATACAGAAAAGATGGAAAAGAAACAAAAGAGCACCAAGAAGCCTGTTAATCTCTCCGATCAGAGAAAAGAGAAAACCAGAGATGATCCCGCCAAATCCATGTCTCTTAATTCTTTCATCCCAAGGGAGTCAGGTATAGCCATCTCCACTTTTCCATGGGAGATATAAGAACCCCAGCAGATGCCTGAAAGTAGACATTGTACCAAATCTTATGTGTACATTGGTATATTTTTATGTAGGTAACATAACTATGATGAAATTTAATTGATAAATCAAACATGATAAGAGATTCACAATAACTAATAGTACAATAAGTCAATTGTAATGATATACTGTAATATGAGTGTAATGTGATTGTGGTCTCTCCTCCCTCTCAAAATAACTTACAGTATTTTCCCCTAAAGAAGCACTTTTAAGACTCGGGATGATGAGCTCTGAGGACTGAAGACAGACTGGGTAAGAAAGTCCCTGTGACTCTCATCTCCAATTAACCACCAAAATGCTAGAAGTGGAGGTGTGGCTCAAGTGTACTAGCCATGAGTGAAAAAGCCAAAGATAGTTCCAAGGCCCTGCATTCAAGCCCCACTACTGGTGGGAAAGAAAGAAAGAAAGAAAGAAAGAAAGAAAGAAAGAAGAAGAAAGAAAGAAAGAAAGAAAGAAAGAAAGAAAAGAAAGAAAGAAAGAAAGAAAGAAAGAAAGAAAGGAAGGAAGAAGAAGGAAGGAAGGAAGGAAGGAAGGAAGGAAGGAAGGAAGAAAGGAAGGAAGAAAGAAAGAAAGAAAGAGAAAGAAAGAAAGAAAGAAAGAAAGAGAGAGAGAGGGGTAGGGAGGGAGGGAGGGAGGGAGGAAGGAAGGGAGGAAGGGAGGAAGGAAGGAAAGAGGAAGGAAGGAGAGAGAGAAATAGGGAGAGAGACTGGAAAGAAGAGATAGGAAGGAAGAGAGGGAGGAAAGAAAGGAGGGAAGGAAGGAAGGAAGGCAAGAAGGAAGGAAGGAAAGGGAAGGGAAGGAAAGGAAGGAAGGAAGGATATAAGGAAGGAGGGCAGACAGGCACTTTAGGGTTTCTCTTTGCCAGCATCGCTGTATTTATTTACACTTTGGCCATTATTAAGTAAAATATAGATCATGTAACATAAAGATCAGAATATTCAGACAGTCAGTGTAACAGTCAGGCTGGCTGTGAAGTGACTTAGCGGGATGACAGATGACTGTGTGGATCCAGTGACAAAGAGATGATGATGATTGATTCACATCCTAGGGGGGTAGAGAGGGGTAGTATGAGATCTCATCACCCTAAAAGTAGAAAACAGGCTAAAGTGTGTCCATTTTTAATTTATTTCTGGAAATTGTCCTTTGGTATATTCATGTAGCCACTGATCACAGATAACCAAAGCTATGAAAAGAGAAACAGTGATTGAGGAGAGAAAGCTTTACACACAGTAACATGAGCACTGTGATCTGACTTAAACTCTTGAAAAGCCAGACATATGGTACTTAGACAGATAGTAGATTATATCTTTTTTTAAAAAAAGTCTTCTCTCTACCATCTATCTTTTGAAGTAACACAGAAATTAACCATGCAGATTAGTCTGTTTATAACAAAAATTGTTAAAATAAAAAGGTTAATACTATAATTAAGAATAGCATAAGTTAAAGACAGAAAAATACAAGGTAATTTTAGGATTAAAGTAGACTTTTAGATTTAAACATTCTTAAGATATTATATGTCAAATAGGCTGATATTTTCATGAGTTTATCAGGGAGACTTCTAATTTTGATTGGGTAGAGTCAAAGGAGATCTTCTCTTACAAAGTCTCTCCCTGCCCTACCTTATCACTTCCAGCATCTAGTCCACCTCATACTCATATTTTGTCCATATTAGATTTCTCTGGTTCTCGTACTGCCTCTCTAAACTCTACCTAACTCTTTTTTACCCCAAATTCTACCTCTTTTTAAATGTCTTCATTAAAAATATTTTATTGTTATTGTTAAGATACGTACAGAGGGGTTATCATTTCATAAGTCAGGTAATGAGTACATTTCTTTTTTTGTATAGTGTTACCCTTTCTTTTGCTTTCCCCCATCTGCTCCTTTCCCACAAGTTCCCACAAGTTGCATAGTTCATTTTCTACGTAGTGTATACTGAGTAGCACACTTGCATTTGTTCACCCTTCTTCTCTCCCTTTCTGCACTCCGTTTGTACTGAAAAAAGAAATCAAAACCAACATCACTACCAGCAGCAGCAGCAGCAACAAAAAAAACCCTTGTTTCCATTTCCTGGAATTCATTTTGATAAATAGTATTTTTTTTTTTTTTTTGGCCAGTCCTGGGCCTTGGACTCAGGGCCTGAGCACTGTCCCTGGCTTCTTCCCGCTCAAGGCTAGCACTCTGCCACTTGAGCCACAGCGCCGCTTCTGGCCATTTTCTGTATATGTGGTGCTGGGGGAATCGAACCTAGGGCCTCGTGTATCCGAGGCAGGCACTCTTGCCACTAGGCTATATCCCCAGCCCAAGATAAATAGTATTTTAAATGTTCAGAGGTACCACATTTTCCTGATCCATTCGTCTACTGAGGGGCATCTGGGTTGGTTCCAAATTCTAGCTATGACAAATTGTGCTGCGATGAACATTGTTGTGCTGGTGGCTTTAGTGTGTTCTTGTTTGTGGTCTTTTGGGTAGATGCCCAAAAGTGGGGCTGCTGAGTCATAGGGAAGCTCTATGTTTAGCCTTCTGAGGAATCTCCATACAGCTTTCCAGAGTGGCTGAACCAGTTTACATTCCCACCAACAATGAAGTACGGTTCCCTTTTGGCCACATCCCCTCCAACATTTGTTATTGTTAGTTTTCTTGATATAGGACATTCTTACTGGGGTGAGATGGAATCTCAATGTTGTTTTGATTTGGATCAGGAAAATTTGGTACATATACACAATGGAATTTTATGCCTCTATCAGAAAGAATGACCTTGCCCCATTTGTAAGGAAATGGAAGGACTTGGAAAAAATTATACTAAGTGAAGTGAGCCAGACCCAAAGAAACATGGACTCTATGGTCTCCCTCATAGGGAATAATTAGCACAGGTTTAGTCTAGTCACAGCAAAGGATCACAAGAGCCCAATAGCTATACCCTTATGAACACAAAAGATGATGCTAAGTGAAATGAACTCCATGTTATGGAAATGACTGTTATATCACTGTTGTAATTACTTTCAACATGCGATGTGAAACCGTGACTTCTATTATTGATGATCTTCTTGTATCCCCTTCCTGTGGTGTACCTTCACTATCTCTGTATCTTATCTGTGTACATTGGAAACCATGTATACAGGTATTAGAACTAGGAAACAGTAAGGGAATACCAAAATCGAGAGACACAGGGTAAAAAAAGACAAACGATTATAAAAGCAATACTAGCAAAACTGTTTAGTGTAAATCTACTGAACAACTCATGGGGGGAAAGGGAAAAGGGGAGGGGGGAGGGGGGAATGAGGGAGGAGGTAACAAACAGTACAAGAAATGTATCCAATGCCTAAAGTATGAAACTGTAACCACTCTGTATATCAGCTTGACAATAAAATAAAATAAAATAAATGTTCAGAGGTGTTACACTTTTGGGTTCCTCCCCTAAGAGTTATCCTCCTTTAGTCTGTTTGTGAGTGAATACCCAGAGTCCTGTATAAACTGTCATATCCAGTTATATATAGCTTCTATATATGATAGAAAATATCCACCATTTGTCTCTCTGAGCTCTGTTTACATCACTTACTATGATTTGTTCTAGGTCCATCCATTTCCCTACAAATGACATAATCTTATTCTTTCTAATGGATGAGTAAAATGACATTTATGGAGTAACATCCCATGAATAAAATCTATATTTTGTTGGTCATTCATCTATTGGAGGGCATCTGGTCTGTTTCCATACCTATAATGCAACAATGAACATGGATGTGCGTTGTGTCTTTACCATATCCTGACTTGCAGTGCTGTGGGTAGACGCACAAGAGTATCTACCCAACTGTTTTACGGCAGCTGCCTCCCCCACAGCTAAGATGACATTGTCATCTCTTATCTGGAGCTCGTCCTACTGGCCCTGAATCTTTTCTACCAACTTCTTTTCCTCTGCCCTCCTCCTCCTCCTCCTCCTCCTCCTCCTCCTCCTCCTCTGCCCTCCTCCTCCTCCTCCTCCTCCTCCTCCTCCTCTGCCCTCCTCCTCCTCCTCCTTCTCCTCCTCCTCCTCCTCCTCCTCTCCCTATAATCAAGCTTGCATTTTTCCTACTTAAAATCAACCCAACAACACAAACACGAATAATTTTTTTTCCTATTTCCCTTTCCAATCCCCACTAAAAAACACTCCAAAGTTCCTCATTCCCTTCTTCATCACAAAATTTATTTAAAATGCCATCTGCTTCTATTCAGATACTATCCATCCCCTTCTTAATCCTTGCAGCCTTGCTTTAGCTTTTAGGTTTTTTTTTATCACTCCATAATAATTGGTTTAAAGGTCAGTGGCAAGCTAGTTACCAAATATAGTACTTGCTTCATTCTTATCTTGTTTAATTGGTTTATGTGGCGGCCTCTCTTCCATTAACACTAACTACCTCCTTCCCTAGTGATATTCTCACTTCCTTTGCCTTCCTAGATAATCTACTTCCCTTACTCTCCATTTAACCTTAATCCTCTTCAGCCCTAAGAATCTGTTCTGGATCCTTTTTCTCTGTCATTTCTTCTGCATGATGTTTCAGTGAATGCAGTCTCATAGCTGTAATTTCTCCTTCTTTGTGACTCACTTCTGAAACCTCTTTCTTCCAGCTTAGCTTTACCCAATCCCCGATGGAAGTTTCTATCCTCTCCACCCTACCAATGTGTGGATCTTAACAGATTCAGGACTACATACATCTCTTGCCCACCTGGATATTTATTCTTTCTTTCTATTTCTCAAAATCTTCCCAATCACTTGGTCTCAAAACATTGAATCTTTAATTCATCTGATTATAGTCAAGTTCTGTTGATTTTGTTGAATGCATGTATTTTTTTCTGTCTTATTATTACTTTTTATTTCTACTGATAATTCTCTAGTCTAAGATTGGGATTTATTCCACTTTATTTAATGAAATCATTTTTTAACTGATCTCTCTGCTTTCCAGGCCTATCTATTAAGCTGAAAATTATATGTGACATACTGCTAATGTGTCAGTCTTCTTGGAGCATATGATTAAGTTGGTCACTTTCCTAGTCAAATGCTTTTCTACTCAAATGCCTTCAACAGATGCCTAATGTTTAAAACTTGGTGCTCGGTGGCACCCCTCTCCAGTTAATGTGTTGAACTATAATCCCCAATGTGCTGGTATTAAGGAGTGGAGTTTTTGGGAAGTGATTAGATCTCTAGGTCTTTGCCCCAATGAATGAGATTAGAGTCTTTACAAAAGAAGTTGAAGTGAGTGTGTTTATCCCCCATCCCCCTTACACACACCATATGGGAACCTATGGAAGGGACCATTTGTGAGGAATTGGCTTTCACCAAACACCAAGTCTTAGTACCCTGAAGTTGGACTTCCTAGCCTCAAGAATGGTGAGCTATACATTTATGTTGTGTGTGCATTACCCCATCTATGGTATTTATCATAACAGCCAGAAGAACCAAGACAGGTTTCCATCGCTGTCCTAAACTTTCTCTTTAATTTTTTTCTTAATTTTATTCATCCTATTAGTTCTTTCTTTCAGTTACCACTATATAATCACTTGCTGTCTCTTTACAGCTAACACTAGCAATGAACAAAATTAGTGTAACTCAAATGCACATGATCAATAACTAAATGTATATGCTTCATATAACAATGAGCTTGGGGCTCAAGGGCAGCCCCAGATATACATGTGTGCTCTCACTGCACTGCTCTGTACCCATCTGGGGTTATATAGTAAATTATCTGAGAAGCCACATTTTGAAGGATCAGATCTTGGAGTCTTTATTAATAAGAGCCATTAGCAGTCTTCAGGCAGCCAGTTGTTACAAAGGTCTGCAGCCTACAGATATCCTTTACACTGTTAGGAAACAGGCCAGAGAGGAAAGAAAGAACAAAAACAATACCAACAAACCACTTCAGCTCCAATGGAAAGATGACTTGGGACACCATGGTGACCAGAGAGGAGCCAGGATCCAGGACACAGGATGTGAAGACAGAGACATGTGGCACAGTGTAGTGACACCCAGGCTGGTCTGACCCTAAATAGGATCAGGTCAGGGGGCAGGGTCACAGGAAACTCCCAGTCCAAGTCACTTGACTGACAGGTTCAGTAATTTGGGAACACCCATAACCTGGAGGTGGGACTTCCCTTCCTCTAGGAATTCAGGCACACCCATCAAGACAAGAGGCCAAATAGTGCAACTCACCATGTGGCCAATGATAGTGCTGGCCAGATCTGACCTCCATACACCACTGGACAGAAGTGAGTCTCGTGTTGCTGGTGATGTCTCATTGCCCTCTGGAGCTCAGACGACGTGGAACTTCCTTCACCCATGACACCATCATGGGTGCTTTAATGACTTGTTACGTGGCTCCTCTCTTTCTCAGGGGATTGCGAGGGGCTTCAGTAAATTATACCCCTTGCCTCCTTATTTGTGTCCTGTGCCAAAGGAGAGAGAGGAAGGAATGGCAGATAAGGTCCAAACAGCTTTTTGTTATTGATAAAACTGGTTCCTGAAGAAAGCGGCATACGGAGCATGTTGGTGCTGCAATCGTAGGCTTCTAAAAGCCAAGGATAGGGCAGATTCCCCTGCCAGCACAGACAGGGTTGAGCTGCACAAACTGCCTCTGCTCCCCTTCCTCCCGTGGTCCCCTCCTGCTGGCCTCGGGCACCTCCATACTACCAGAGCAGAGGAGAGCGCCCATAGGCTCAACAATACCTCTGGCTCAGTGCTGCTGAGTCTGATCTAGATAACTCCATCCAATGCCTTTGTTAAGAAAATATCTCCTCCTGGAAACCATAAGACGATTCCCTGGTCCCTGGAACATTTTTAGGTAAAATTGTAGACCACTGAAAGTCAGAGACTACATTTTTGTGTCTATTTTTATCTCCCATACAAGGACCAATACACATACTGGGGACTTTATAATGTCAGCTAAAAATATGCTATAAAAACATAATTGCTACATATAAATGAGCATTTAATGACATGTTTTAAGGTATACACTCTATGTTTAGTTCTGTATCGAATATACCTAGTATGTATTACACATGTATGTATTATTTCTTTTATTTAAAGTAGTTGTATTAAGCAGTTGCCATTTATACAAGATGTCTTGTATATCAATATAAGACATCTTGATCAATGTCACCCCTTTCACTATTCCCCCTCACCCCTCTCCTCCCCCACCCCTCCTCCCACTTTTCTTAATTTTGTAGGGCATATTATTAACATTAAAATTATATTAAACTTAAAAACTGTTGATCTGCAACAGTGACCTGAACAGGGCCTTACAGTGGTAAAGTTGGTGATCTCACAGAAAACCAAATTATTCTGGGGCCTCCATAGCATAAGAAGAGGCTCAGAGGGCAAATGGATGCACTTCGAATTTCTTTGAGTGCCAAAAGTGAGCATCCAGTTAGAGTAATGTTTCCTGACAAGAGTTAATTCCTAAAATCACATTCAAGGTGTCAGATTTTTTTATTTCCTTTCTTTTCTTTCCAAAACTCATGAGAAAATGTAATTTGGGTTTTGTGTTGTTTTTTTTAAAGAGCACACCGCATTGTACCACCCAAGACTCTTTACATAATGCCAACCATCTGGAGATGCGCTGTTTTCAATTTGGTGAAGATATTTGGTGTCAAGTAGATTCAACACAAGTGTATGCCTTTGAAGTGCCTCTATAATGACACTTCGCCTCCTCAGAGCACAGGGTTCAAAATTCAGACATGTTAGTGTATTCAGAGGTGTCTTGATGGAAAGCTTGCTGCGTGTTAACCAACACCACTCAGTATATTTGAATAACTGGATGTAGATGGGTGATATATGAATTTTGAAGTAAACCTCAAAATGTAAACTTGGGTGGTAAAACAATGCATGTATTTGATCTGGTGAGTGTGTGTGTACCATGTAGCATACTTAGTTGGGTAACAGCCAAACAGTCAGAAAAGAATGGTATCTTTCTCCTTCATGCCTACCACTTTGTGCGTGTGTGCGTGCGTGCGTGCGTGTGTGTGTGTGCGTGTGTGTGTGTGTGTGTGTATACAGGTGAAGCTTGCTCTTAACAGAAGTTAATTCATATACATACACCAAATGCAATGAGAGTCACCTAAGATTTCTCCTGAGAGTCATTTTAGACATTGTGCTGTTTCTATATGGAACTTTAATGTTGAATAGGGAGTTATGATACAATTTTGTGGGCACTAGGGATTAAACACAGGTGGAAGGCAGAGATATACAGCAAGCCCCTAAGCAGAAACTCTTGGGTAATGTGGAAATGTCATCAGATGCAAAACAGTGTTTTCGAGTGTGTTGATTCTCTTGTCGGTCAGGGGGCAAACTGAAGGAGAATACCCAGGTTGGGAAAATGCTGAATGCAAACTTAGAAGCTCTTTTATGTCCCCTGAAAACACCATACAGTTCTGTACCTCTGGTGAGCCCAACTACTGTGCATGCTACAAGGGGTTCAATAGAGTTCTTGAGCAATAGCTCCCCAATACCTTGGGGATATTCATGAGCATGTTCTGTATAAAATGACATCACTTGGGGGAAAACCTCATCAAGACACCAGAAATACATAAGAGCTACTCATCAAGAATGAAGATATTGTACTAAAGGAAACATCCCTCTCCAGGGGTTTGGAGAGCCTAAAGCTTTCTGCATATGGAGTCTTTCATGGAAATGAATTTTGTATGTCCCCCTCCCTCTTAGGTTTCATGCACAAAAAGGAGTGAAAGAAAAGGTTATGTTCTGCTTTAGAATTATTACCACAGGCCCAAATAAGTCCCAAGCCAAGCCTCTTCCTTCCAAGGAGAGCATAATAGATGTAGACCACCTGAACATACCGACAAAACCTCCTAATGGAGCCATGAGGGCAAGGAGCACCTGTTTAAACCTCTTTGTGAACATGCCTATGTTTGTGTGAGCATAGAGCTGCATAAACACATCCTTAAGAACAAAGTGAAAGCCGGAAAGGCCGAGAGCCTGGAAGCCACCGCGAGAAGGAAACATGGCATTTTAAGGAGAGAAGGCTGGCCCTGGATGCACGGGCTGTGCCTGCATTTCTAGACAAGCCGAGGCTGATGGGGGGGGGGGGTACAGGCCGGGACCCCAGCAGGATGCAGCCCCAGAACAAAGTGAAGCAGTGCTGAGAGCACAAATGGACTCTGACTTGGCTGAAAAATCATGTCAAGGTGACCTTGAGAAATTTTTATGTAGGCTCCTCAGATTTGTAATGCTCCCTTGTTGCCAGAATTCATAGTCTTTAATTAAACATCTCCCTTTCTTGATGGCACTAGAGTGTGAAGTCCTTGTGCTTGCTGGGCAAGCACTCTATCAAACCATGCCTCATCCCGTTTTGCTTTAGGTTATTTTTTCAACCTCAACCTATAATTCTCCTCCTAGTACTTTCCCACAGCTGGAATTATAATCGCATGCCTGGCTTATTTGTTGAGATGAGGTCCTGTTGTTAACTTTTGTCCCAGGCTAGCCTCAAACTGGGATCCTTCCAGTCTGTGTCTGGAGTATCTGGGAGTATAGCCATTGTGCCTAGCCTAAATGAGAATTCTCTTGCATTTCCAGAAATTCTTGCAGATTTCATTGAATCTTCTTGTGCTATTTTTTTTTTCTATTTTAACTTCTAAATTTTCTACCTCTTTATTTTGCCGGTTACATGCTGCTATTGTGGTTTGAGATAATCTTTTTACTTAGTCATTTCTTTTTCAGATGTATCTACTGGGTAGTGTATCCATTGAGTTTTCCACTATATGTCTTATTGCTACGTTTTCTATTTGGTTCTGTTAAATATGCGCCTTTTTTAAAAAATCATGGCATCCTGGATTTCTCTTGTGAATTTCTTTTCTTTTGTAATGCCTTTAATCATTCTAAACTCATTACTTTATATTCTCTTTCAGTTTGTTTCTCTAGTATCTCAATTCCTTGAGAGGTAGGAAGTGGTGCTGAATTTTGCTGTTTGGAACATGCCAACTTACTTTGCCTCCTTCTTCTTTCTGTAATTCTTCTTCTTTCTTACAATCTTAGTTTTTCTTTTTGTTGTTGTTATATTTTTAGCTTATAATCCTGGGTGTACATGGAGCAAGAGTTTTCAAGTCACCTTAGCCAACTATATTTCAGGATTAAAAACAGTTTGGTCTATGCTCTGTGTCTTTTTCACACTACATTCTTTGATGGAGACCTTAGAACTTCATACAGATCCTTCTGTAGTAGCTCTCTAATGCAACTTCCTCCAACTAGAACAGAACTATCTCTCGTGTGAATCTTCCCCAAACACCACTTTGAATATGTGATTTTCTGGCTCAACAACTAGATGGTCACTATACTTCCTGTAGAATAATGTCATCTGAAATCTGGCCTATGATCAAATATCTTTCCTATTCCTTCCTTTTGGTGAAGATTATGGTATTTGTTTCTTGAAGATTTTAATGAACAAATTAGGCAATTACTACCTTGCATATAAAACTGACAGATGGACCCCCAACCATAGAACTAAGGAGTTAGGAGGCATCGCCCATCAGGCACATCTGCAGCTGAACAAAACTAGGGTTCAGACATGGCTGTTCCCAGACCTGGGCTGATTATAGATTGGAATACACATTTCTGTACAACAGACCCTTTTCCACAAACTATCCAGAAACTGAGGCCAAGTCCATCTCTTTCTTATAAGAATTCAATTCTCTTTTTTATAATTCAATCTCTTCCTTATACGAGAATGAATTAACATTTGCCAGCTCCAATTATATTTCCAAAGAAGTGATGTAATCTCCACCCCCACCTCTTTTTTTTTTTTGGCCAGTCCTGGGCCTTGGACTCAGGGCCTGATCTTCCCACTCAAGGCTAGCACTCTGCCATCTGAGCCACAGCGCCCCTTCTGGCCGTTTTCCATATATGTGGTGCTGGGGAATCGAACCAAGAGCTTCATGTGTAGGAGGCAAGCACTCTTGCCACTAGGCCATATTCCCAGCCCCCACCCCCACCTCTTTGAAGTGTGAAGTACAGCTCCTATAAAGCCTCAAGCGACTGTGCCCTGTTTGTTCATGTCGGCAATCTTAGCCTCTCAGGATGCTGAGATCTGAGGATGTTGATTCAAAACCTGCCGGGCAAACAAATCTGAGAGACTCATATTTCCAATTAGTCAGCAAAATGCCAGAAAGAGAGGTATGGCTAAAATAGTAGAGTATAAGCTTTGTATAAAAAAGCTAAGCAATGGCGTGATAACTCTGAGTTCAAGCCCCAGTAACAGCACAAACAAACCTCAAAGCATTCAAGCTTGTTTGAATCTTCCTTTTGCCTGTTTGAAAGCCTAATTAGCTTTGGATGTCTCTAATTTCTTTTGTTCTCACTTAGGTTGACTTTGTTCTTAGTCAACGACAATATAACCTGTAACCAATTAGATATAAGAGATTAAGTCCAAGAATATGTTCAGTTATTCACTCTGCAATCATCAAGTTAAGTATTTATTGTACCAACAACATGTCAGAGTTAGGCTTGTGGCTGGGGATTCAACAGTGGGAAAGAGTGGCTCAAGATATCACTCTCATGGACCATAGCAATCTTATAGTGTGACTAAGCCAAGGCTACATGTATCCAACAAATGATGGATTTGTAATTAAAACCTAAGTCATATAACTTCTGATCTGTCATGCCTACTACTGCCAGGCTTAGAGCCCAAGTTGATATGAAATAACACGAGGGTCCTATCTATACCATGTTTGCTATCTTCAGGCCAAATCTTCTGTTCAATTCCTCTGAACAAACCCATCAATAAGCTGCATTTCCCATCAGGAATAGGGCTCATGTGACTGATGTGCAGAACTCCCAGGCCTAAGGATACTCTTCATAGCACTCTACTTGTTTCCCCCAATGACTTCTTTTTTTTTTTTTTTTTCCAGTCTTGGGGATTAAATTCAGGGCCTGAGCACTGTCCCTGGCTTCTTTTTGCTCAAGGCTAGCACTCTGCCAACTTGAGCTACAGAGCCACTTCTGGCCTTTTCTATATATGTGGTGCTGGGGAATCAAACCCAGGGCTTCATGCATACAAGGCAATCACTCTTGCCACTAGGCCATATTCCCAGCTGCCCAATGACTTCTAAATGCAGAGAATTGCGTGGGAACCACAACATAAAAGAAAACAAATTCCTTAAATGACATATGGTAGACAGCCTGTCCATCAGGAACACTTCCTGTAATGTCATGGGAATAAGAAGTAAATAATAAATTCATTGATATTTGGAAGGCTCTTTTTTAAATAAGGCTCCTCACGAACCTACTCATATTAAATCCTAAAAGGGAACTGTGAAGGTCATAAGCAAAGAGAATGATTTTATTTTTGTCATGTTGGAGTGATGTCACTTAGGTTATTGATTGATAACTGGTGTAGAAGTTGATATCCTAGGCAATTTTAAGAGATAAAAGAACTCCAGAAAATGCCAAAATATGATGATATTTAACAATGTTATAGACTCAGTGAATCCTCAGTAAAGGATTAGCAAGGCATTTTGAATTAAATAGTGAGCCAGGCTCACATCTGTAATCCTAGCTACTCAGAAGGCTGAGATCTGGGGCTCACAGTTCAAGGCCAGACTGGGCAGGAACATCATGAGATTCTTATCTGTTACAATCTACCAAAAAGCTAGAAATGGCACAGTAGCTCAAAGTGGTAGAGTTCTCGCCTTGAGCACAAAAGCTCAAGGATAGTGTCTATGCCCTGAGTTAAAGGCCCAGAATGAGAAAATAAAAAAGCAAAGTTGGGTACTGATCAATGAATTCAAAACTGCCTAACAGATTATACTGAAAATGATTAGCAGATACCTTGAATTATGCAAACAAGTTCTTTGAACTTCTGACTGAACTTCTCTCAGCCTTATTTTGGTCCACATTTTTGTCAGTGTCCTGACAGAGAATACAGTAGGCAACTGATCAAATGTACTGGTAATCCAGTATGGAAGGAGATCAAAGAAGAAGTAAGGTAGTTGACAGATTCAGAATGCTCTTGATCTGTTACAATGCGGGGCCAAAGCTATCAGCATACAATGTAGCACGAACACAAAGGCTTGCTTTTATGTCTAAATAAATGAATTATAGGAAGACAAGAGGGAGAACAGGTAACTTGGCAGTTGATATAAAAAGTCCCTAAGGGTCTTATTTGACCAAAAACTTATTTTGAGCCAACAGTGTGATCTGATTCCACAAGCTTAGATTGCATTAATAGAAGCATAGCAAGATGATCATGCGAAGCATCAGGTTCTATACTCTTCTGATGAAATCTGGGTGTTATTTTTAAATTCTGGGCTTGCTGGAACAGAGAAAATGAGAGTTTACACAGAGGAAGTATCAAGGCTGGTGAATAAAAATGTCTCCTGTCTCAAACTACTGGGTAACCTTTACAATGCTGTGATGTTTCCCAGCTTTGCATGTCTGTCTACTCCACGAGGCTGCAAGCTTTATTAACAAAGTGATAATCACAGAAATAACAGCAGTACCCACAATGGTTGGAGGTTCTTATCCTGTACAAGGCATTTCTTTCTCTAAACGCTTTATGTGTACTTTCTGATTCAACCTCCACAGCAATCTTGTGAAATGAATTCTACTAATATCCTCACTTCGCAGATAAATCAAGGCATAATAAGGCAAATTTGTGCAATTTGGGCAATTTGACCTTACTATTGCCATCTTAACCCATATGCTATACTAGCTGTCAAATCATGCTCAAAAACTTTCCAATATCAAGCACTCAAGTGAAGGTTCAATAATTTCAATGGGCCAGTGGCACAAAGAAACTATTATAGGAAGAATCAAATAATGGCAGAGATATTCCTTGCACAATGTGAGGAGCTTGATGAGCTCCCATTAGAACTAAGAAAAGGGGCACATATAAGATATTGACTTCCCTGAGCACCTGTACTCATTGTCACATGAGTAGTAGCAATCTAATATTTTTATATTGAGATTTTAGTCCCCCACTTGGCCTTGTAAATTAAGCCTATCAAGTTTTGAGATGAGGAAACTAGCCCACAAAGGTACATTTAATATCTACCTATACCTTTATTCAAGAAACACTTGCCAAGTGTCTTATCACGCTCCAGGGACAACAGCAAGATCACAAGAAACTCTATAAAGTGGTGCTCTTCTCCTAACCATGAGATAGGCTGTATGAAAATATTTAAAATGACCTATATGCAACAGAAGGTCATTGCTAGCAACAAGGGCCCAAATAGAAATCAATGGTTATTAGAAAATGAGGTCACTCTTGGAGAGCTTGGAGATCTTTGGGGAAATACGTCGGGATGGGAGAAGCATGGTAAAACGTCTTCTCTCCTCCTAACTCGCTCACCTGTGGAACATCTTGAACTGTATTTAATCCCTTTGGGTTGTGGGCCTGGGAAAAGTGGGGTTGTCTTGCAGGGGCTGGTTGGAACCCATCTGAGATTCCTGATCTGGTCTAGCAGCTCCAAGAGCTGGGAGGTAAAGACCTAATAGGGCATGTAAACTTGACACCATAACCCCTACCCCAGTAGAGATAAACCTGGAGATATGAAGACAAATAGTGGTTCCTCAGCTTTTCCTACCCATATCCATTTCCGCCTGATTGCCAACAAAGGCCATTCAAATGCCGCCCTCAGCCCTGTCTCTGCTGAAAGTTAAAAATGACATGTTGTCACTTAAAAAAAAAAAAAGGATCTTCTGTCCCAATTCCTCTTCTACGTTTTTTAAGATTATGACTACAGAGAGATTGTGGGATCTGGGCAGTGAAGGACAAAGAGTGCTGGTTGTGGAAAGAGAGAGAAACTAGCGGACTCCAGGTCTGGAAGATTCTGGGACCAATCCTGGTTGTCCTCTGCCTCTGATTGCAAACACACCAAGGTCAAGCCCTGTAGAGCAGCCTTTTAAAGTCAGGCCAATATAACAGCTCTCAGGGAGGCTTGTTACACTCACAGGGAAAAGGTGTTTGTCTGACACTTCTCAGAAGAGAATCAGAGTGAAGAAGAGAACCAGAGTAGGATAGGCAGCGGCTCCAAAATTTCCTTCTTGGCCTCATTCTTCCAGGGAGTGACATCTTCAGCTCAGAGTGCCAGAGAGGGCTTTGCTTCTAGAGAGAAGAGGAAAAACCAGGAGAGGAAATAAAAACACAAAAATTGAAAACAAAGAATTCCTGACGGTCTGATAAGCAGTTCAACTATGTACCAAAACATCGATGTTTGGCTAAGCTAGATCTTCCAAATGCTTCAGATTTCTCAAAGAGAGCTGTATTTCTGTTAGTCTTGAAAGTTGTTCACTCTTGGTGATCATGAACATATCTAAAGAGGACAGGGATTGGAGTTTCCTTCCTTCTCCTAGAGCTCAGCAAATGGATTTCTTTCTCTGATGCCTGATCAAGTACTATGATCAGGTTATTCTTGCCAAATGGAGGTATTCTCAGTGCAGTGGCAGCACATAGCATGTACTAGAAAATATTATCTTGGATAAATGCATATACAATACCCAGTGTACCAAAATCCAATACAGTGACAATAGGGACATAGGGAAGAAAAACACAAGAAAAAAAGAAATAACTTCACATAGTACATTAAAAGTAACGACACCAATGAAAAACCACTTGTCTCCCTATCTTGTAGTTCATTTTGGTTAGCATCATCTTATGTGATTATATGTACATAGTCATTGAACTACTGTGATCCTCTGCTAGGGAAGGGAAGGGGAACAAAATGGTGAGACAAAGGACAAAGGGAGAACCAATGCAACAGCGATACTCACAAGACAATATGTTATAAACTAACTGTATAACTTTGGGGGGGGGGAATTGGTGAGGAGGGCAGGTGGGAGAAAAATGAGGGAAGAGGTAACAAGTTTGACAAGAAATGTACTCACTCCTTTACATATATAACTGTAACCCCTCTGTACATCACCTTGACAATAAAATTAAATTTTAAAAAAGAAAATATTACTTTGGAACCAATAAGAAACATTTAATGGTATCAAAGGGTGAAATTAAAATTGTTCAGAGATTTATTTATTTTTGTGTGGGTGTGTGCGCGCACGCGTGCATGTGTGTGTGTGTGTGTGTGTGTGTGTGTGTGTGTGTGTGGTGTTGGGCTTTAACTCAGAGCCAGGGCATTGTCCATTAGCTTTTTCACTTAAGGCTAGCTCTCTACACTTGAGCCACCACCCTACTTATGATTGCTTTTTGTTTTGTTTTGGTTTTTTTTTTTGCCAGTCCTAGGCCTTGAACTCAGAGCCTGAGCACTGTCCCTGGCTTCTTTTTGCTCAAGGCTAGCACTCTGCCACTTGAGCCACAGCGCCACTTCTGGCCATTTCCTATATGTGGTGCTGGGGAATCAAACCCAGGGCTTCATGTATATGAAGCAAGCACTCTTGCCACGAGGCCATATTCCCAGCCCTTTATGATTGTTTTGGTGATTGTACACAAGAATTTTACACACTTTTGTGCTTGGGCTGACTTTGAACCTCCATCCTCAGATCTCAGCCCCCTAAGTAGCTAGGATTATAGGTGTGAGCCACCAGCTCCTGGCCAATTGTATTTTTTTTAATTCTAGAATTGAACAACAGTTCATTCCATTAAATAGATGTGGTTTTCTTATGTGTCTAGCAAAAAGATTGGTTTCATGGAGAATAGTTGAAGAAAGTAGACACAAAAAGTAGATGTAGGTTGTTTCAATATTGTTTTCCTTGCAAGGCATGTATAAGGTATGGCAGGGAGAGAGAACATAGGAAAATAACAGATTAGTTACCATCTAGTGACTTCAGTTACCTTTTTTCTGTGTCAGGATAAGGCAGTGGGAACTTTATTAGCATACCAATTGAAACTAGCCTGTTTGAGAAATTTTAGTTGCTATTTCTCTAATCCTGTTCGTCATAAAAGTTTAGATAAATAGCTTAGCTTAATTTGAGGGCTTGCTTTTGATTTTGATTCTGTTGTGTTGGAGCCCAGTAAGGAGCACAGTCTAAATTATAATTTAACAATAATCATTAAACTATCTTAATGTAATCTATGATGTGGCAGTAGTCTAATTTCACTTATTGAATTTACTTTTGGAGATTTTTATGAGTTTACTCATGCAGGTTTTCACAAATATAGGATTTATGTAACCTAGTTATTCAATAGCCTGGCAGAGATCTACAGCACAGAATTACCATCCATAAAGTTTATATAAACTTTAAATTGATTAATTTTTCTCTCTGCAGTCTTCTCTCTGCAGATGCAATGAAACATAACCAATGAGCTTTACCATTCACTATTATTTTAAAAACTAAGTGGAGTGTAGTAAAGTCTAGAAAAAAGTGAGCTTTCTTTTACTCTTCTGTAGCAGCCATGGTTGACAGAGAAGTCAAGTAGGGAAAAGTAAGTCCTTGGTCAGTGGGTTATTTTCTGTAGTAGCAGCTCATTGTTCTTTCTAGTACTGAGAAATATTTTTATTAGAAAATGGGTGGTATTTATGACACAGAGCTGTTATTTTTCTAGGCAAAGGAACGTAGTAGCAAAGGAAGTACTAAAGATTTCAACTGTATTTCCAGGAAGCAAAGTCTCAGCTCTGTGTCCAGATGAATGGGTTTAGTAGTAAATGAAAGAGAGCTATTTAATGGAGAAGCTCAATGTCCCGCCTCTTTAGGACTGTCTGTGTATGCACCTGTGTGGGCAGAGGGGCATGTGAAAGGGGAGAGGGGAGGGGGAGAGGAAGGGAGAGAGAGCAACAGAGAGAGAGATGGTGGTGATGATGATGAGAGAGATGTGGGTGAGAAAAAACTTGATAAAGATTTTAGGTATATATGATTGGACATATTAGAAACACAGGAACTATTACTGATGCATGTAGACATGATCCAGGTTCGTTTGAAACCAGGTAAAATCAAGGTGAGCTAATCGAAATAAGTGGTTTGTTTTGTGCCTATCCTGAGGCTTGAACTCAGGGCCTTGTGCTCTCACCTGACTTTTTCCTCTCAAGGCTGGCTCTCTACTACATCTCCACTTCCAGCTTATGCTGGTTAATTAGAAGTAAGAAACCCAAAGGCCTTTTTGCCCAAGCTGCCTTCAAGCCACAGTCTTTAGATCCCATCTTCCTGAGTGGCTGGGATGACAGGCATGAGACACCCACACAGACCTCAAGGTAATATTTAATAGAACAAGATTCACCAACAAGAATGGTCTGGGAGTCTGCCGGTCACTGTAATGATCTTTTCTGAAGGGGCCGCCCCCTCTCCTTTGTGACATCCTCTTATCAGGAGGGTTTAAAGGAAGGTAGCTGAGATGCGTTTCCTCCAGGAGCCTTCTCTTGAGAAAAAGAGGGCCCCACTTTTCTTTGGACCACCACAGAACTTGATTTGCACTTCTTTATGACACTTATTTCATATTTTAGAGCAATATGTGTTTACATCTTATTTCGTGTAAGGATTTGTAAGTCTTTGGAGGCAAGATTTGTGATCTACTTTACACTGAACCTCTTCGTGATTTTTAACACCGGTTCATATAGTTTATAAGCACACAATGAGTCTAGGTATAAGTAATAAAATGAAACACCCTAAATCAGATTTATTGCATCACAGTAAATGGCAGCCTAACTTCTGTTCTTACAGGAGACGATACAAGGGCTAGGAATATGGCTAGGTGGTAGAGTGCTTGCCTCGCATACGTGAAGCCCTGGGTTTGATTCTTCAGCACCACATACATAGAAAAAGCTAGAGATGGTGCTGTGGTTCAAGTGGTAGAGTGCTAGCCTTGAGCAAAAAGAGGCCAGGGACAGTGCTCAGGCCCTGAGTTCAAGCCCTAGGATTGACAAAAAAAAAAAAAAAGAGAAAGAGAGAAGAAAGAGTGAGAGAGAGACAATACAAAGAAAGGTAAAAGTTCCCAATCAGTTATCAAAATGTTATTAAAAAGTTCTCAGCAAATCAAGTAAAATACCTCCCTTATTTTTTTCCATCACAATTCTCTATCAGACATTTCACAGTTAGCTGGAAAAATGATTGGTAGTTTAGAATTTAATGGCTTAAATAAACATTGTTCTTTTTCTTCTTTTTCTTGGAACAGAAGAAACTTTTCTGTACAAAAAGGAAAAATCTCTGGGTGGGAGAGATTGGGTGGGGCCAGTTGAGTCTGCATTCCGCTACTGGGTTTAGTTGAAAATACCAAGCTGTTTTGCAGCACTTGGGATGAAACTGCCTGCCTTCCTCACATTGTATTCAGGGGTGTCTTCCTTGAAAAATTGGAAGCAGAAAGATTTGGGAGCTGAGACTTCAGCTGAACAAAAGGTAACTATTTTAAATCAAGACAGCTGCTAGAGAGGTGAATTGAACTTGAATTCCCCAAGGCAAGTGCTATTCAGCTCTCATCCTTCAGACTCTTCTCTGATAAAAAATCCCTGCTCTTGTGAAAACAGAAAGGTAGGTTTTGTCTTCCTATAGAAATAGACACTTAAAATACACGTCTAACATTTCCAGTGGCTCTGATGTGGCATTCCTATGTAATTTCTGTCTTTTTTGCTGGTGTCTACGAGTTGGAAAACTTTAGATATAGTGATAGGAATGTGGCATTTATTTGTTTATGATGAATGGTATTCTCTGGTGGTCCCGTAGGTTTGATAAAGTAACTGCTTGTTGGTTCCGGATGACTGGAGAGAGCCATTGATGCAATCAGTGGAAAGAGACTAACAGAGATGGACTCTCTAGCAATGGTATTTTGTGCATTCAGATCTTACTTGATCATTATCAGTGTTTATTATTTATCGGAATGTTTGTTTCAGTCTATGGTCAGAATGTTTGTGTCCTCTTAAAATTCATGTGATAAAAATCCTCCCCCGTCCCGCCCTTCCAGGTGGTGGTAATAGATGGTAGAGCTCTTGGAAAGTTATAGGAGGCAAACCCTAAAATTCTAAGTTTGAATCTATTTTTATTGAAGAGTCTGAAGAGTATCTTTGATCCCTTCTGCCTCATAAGAAAGCACTGTCTATAAAGTCAGAAAGCAAGGCCTTACTGGTAATCAAATCTGCCTTGATCTGGGACTTCCCAGGTTATTATAAGAAATAAAATATTATTGTTAATAAGCCACTGTTTAGCAATTCTTAGAGAAGCCCACATGAAACAAAAAGAGGGAGAACTGGTTCAGAGAAATAGGGCTACTGCTTTAAGAAATACCTAAAATATTGATGTGGCTATAGAATTGAGTAATGGGTAGAGTCTGGAATTTTGAGGATCATGCTAAAAATAAAAGCTTATATTGCTTGCTATGAATGAGCTGTTTCAAGTAATTTTGGTGAGGGATCAGGAGAGAAGGAGAGCTCTAGAGAAAGCTTCAGTTTATTTTTATAAAATACCTAGTGCTCTTGAACAGAATGCTACTAAGACTGGATGGTACAGGACATTTTGTTGAAGTCTCAGATGGGAATAGATATAAAATGACAAAGGACTTGAATGATTTATGTCCTTATTCTAATATTTGTGGGAGGTAGGACTTGTCAATGATGAAATTGGATATTTAGCTGACACTGTTTCTAAGCAAAGTGTGGAAGGTGTATCCTGTTACCCTGCAAGAAAAAAAAAATGGTTTATAGATTAAATCATTATTCAAATTGAAAGCAGAACTTAAAATTTTGGGGAATTTCTTGATGTAGTCGTATTGGACAAAGGGTAAAACTTGCTTAAGAGAGAACATGGGTATGACCAAGTAAAGTGATTCATATAGGTCATTATCTCAAAGGAAGCCAGTTACTCTTCCTCGAGACAAATTGGAAAATTAGCCATCCAACTAAACAGGCCAGCACCTGTTATCCCTATGAGAGCTTTTCAAAGTGCCAGTAAACAACAAGAAAATTCAGCAGTGCCCAGGAAATATATGCATTTCCAAAAGGTCGTTCCATAATGTCATGAAAGCTACAGATATAGGCTTCTCAAGGATAGACAGAAGAGACTCTTGATCTCATAGATCCTTAGATCTGAACAGATTCTCGGTGTTCTTCCCGGTGCCTTTACTGTAAAGGAAACCCTCTGGGAAGAAACCAATAGGTCCAAACCTCTGCAACCAGAGAGGCAAGCGCGAGACAGAAATGGGAGTAGCCCCCCTCAGAACCCCACAAAAGCTGCAGGAGCTCCTGTCATGGTAAGTACTGTCCTACAGAATCAGAACCAGGGCAGGTGGAAACTTCTAGCCAGGCAGTCATTGGGGAGAGCATCTCTCCAGTCTCCCCTGTTCACTGGTTTCTGCCTGGCAAGGACTCAGCCAAGGTGCCAGATCTTCTAATGAAGTGAATCTTGCCACTTATTACCTCTCCAAACTTCCCAGCCATTCCTCAGTTTCCTTAATCAGGAAACTTCTCTTAAAAACTCAGCTTGTGATAGGTTGGGGTTTAGCTCCGTGGAAGAGTGCTAACCCCTGAGTTTGGTCCTCAGCCACACACACACACACACACACACACACACACACACACACACACACACACACATCATCATCATCATCTTCTTCTTCCCTATCTAGGATTTAAAAAAAAAACAAATAAAGGGAAGAGGTTGGTGTTTTTTTAGAATTCACAACTTCAGATTCTTTCAGGGCTTCGGCGCTGATGTGTCTGGGCTTAGAAGAGTGGCTCATGAGACCTAAATTTTTGAGATTGACAACAGACCAGCTGCCCTTGGGGGATGTGGTAGAAAGTTGATAGGGCAAAGGATTGAAGAACAGCAAAGCAGATTCAGCTGCTGCTTCTGGAAGGCGCTGCTATACAGGAAGGTGCAGCTGGGCGATCTCACCACCACCTGCTAGCGCATAGGCATGAGGAACCACCTTCCAGCCAGGTTTTTGTCTCCCTCCCCACCCCCACCCCCTTGGTAGAGTCTCATAGAAATCCAGTTGGCAAACCATCAATGTTCTGTACAATCTCAGCCTCAGCAGCACCAAAGCAGAATGCAGACAGGCAGATCTGGGGTTGAAAGCTAACAGCTTAAATAAGTATGCTTTCCTCAGAGTTCCTTGGTAAAAGGCATGATACTTTCCTATTTTACTGATTACAGCTAGGATTGTATCTGAGCCCTTTACCAACAGCTTGGCTTGGAAGGGACAATCATACCTGTGTCCCCCAGAATTTTAAAAATTCTTCCTTCCTAAAAAGACTAAGCATATCTATGGCCATACCACCCTGAATGCGCCCGATCTTGTCTAAAAAGACTAAGCCATATGCTTGATTATATCTATCCTTTCCATTCCTAGCTATTAAAATGAATAGACTTCCACTTCTTTTCTGAAAGGTAAGTCAAGTACGTGTCTTCCAAAAGCTTTCTAGCATGTATCCAATAGGTGAGGTTTCTTACATCATCCAATTGCTAATCTTCTAACTTACTCCTAACCTAATTTTATCAACTATAAGACACCAGTGGCTTATATCTATAAACCCCTAGGTATTCAGGAGGCTAAAATCTGAGAATCAAAGTTTGAAATCAGCATGGGCAGATAAGTCCCAGAGACTCTGTTCAGTTAACCAGCAAAAATGCTGGCCTGGCTCAAATAATAGGGTGCCAGCCATGAGCAAAAAAAAAGTCAAGGGAGAATCCAGAGTCGTGAGTTCAAGTCTCAGTACCAACACAGGAGAAAAAAAAAAGAGGAATGAAGGAAGGAAGGGAAGAAGGAAGGGAGAGAAGGAGGGAGGGAGGGAGGGAGGCGGGGAGGGAGGGAGGGAAGGACGGAGGGGGAGGGAGGAAGAGAACAGAACAGAAAACATGTGATAAATTTTTCTCCTTCTGACCAGGCAACCCACACAAGTTCCTATGTCAATCACTCTTGGTCTTCTTTAACTTAGTCTCTCTCCAGTGTTCCTACCCTCAAGTTACTCTGAAATTCTTCCCAGCCTATAATGTCATTCAGTATCCTTATCACAGGCCTGGTGCTTGAGAACAGGGCATGCTGGGTTTCAGTCTAGACTCTCTTCTTACCATGTCTTGAAAACCACATGATAGTAGGCTTACCCTGGTGATAAAGCACACTTATCATGTGAGTGGACAGTGTGGCGTAGTAGGTTTTGAACCAGACTGACCAAGCCCAAGCTGCGATTTCCCTCTACCTAGCAATGTGTCCTTATGCAAGTTACTCACCCTCTGTCAGACTCATGTTTTCTATCTATAAAATGGTATCTATAAATCGTAATAACAGTACCCATCTTGTAGGATAAGTCTTAGTATTAAAAGCAGTAGACAGGGACTGAGGATGTAGCTCAGTGGTAGCGTGCTTGCCTCACATGTGCGAAGCCCTAGGTTCAGTGCTTACCACTGACTGACTGGGGATTCAGAGACAGAAAGACAGGAGGCACACAGATGCCAAATGGTTACTGAGGGACAGCTATTGTCAGTGTAGGCTTTGAGGCAATAAGTATTTTATCTATCTCCTATCTCCAGTATGTAAGGGTGTGTGAATCCCCAGGTCCCACCCCTACTTTCATTTATTGTCACATCTTATACCCTTTGTCTTTCATAAGAAGCACATCTGTAGGCTTATCAAGGTGACTATCTATTTCTCTTATTTATTTAAAGGTTTCAGTGAGGTCCCCTAAACTCTGTCAAATATCTTTTTCTAACCAAGAATCTATTATTTGTCCCAGTAGCTCAAACTATAAATTTGTCTCCTAAGTCTGATTGTGTGTGTGTGTGAGTGTGTGTGTGTGTGTATGTGTATTTGAGTGTTCCTAGGGCCTTGTGCTTGCTAGGCAGTCACTCTACCACTTAAGTCATGCTTCCAGACAGTTCTGCTTTAGGTTATATCTCAGATTGGATCTCATGCCTTTTTTCCAGGCTGGCCAAGGATTACAATCCTCTAACTCTAACTTTACCTAAGCTTCCTCTTCAGATAAGATTACAATGAAAAAAAAAAAAAGAAAAAAAAAAGATTACAATGAACATCATCATCACATTCAGCTCATTTATTGAGATGGGGTCTCACACACATTTTGCCTGGGCTGACCTTGGAAAACCGCCATCTTCCTGATCTCTGCCCTCCCGAAATCTCATTTCTCATTGCCTTCTCTCACAACCTCTCTACTGTTGGTCAAGAAAATTATGGGCTGGGAATATGGCCTAGTGGCAAGAGTGCTTGCCTCCTTCACATGAAGCTCTAGGTTCCATTCCCCAGCGCCACATATATGGAAAACGGCCAGAAGGGGCGCTGTGGCTCAGGTGGCAGAGTGCTAGCCTTGAGCGGGAAGAAGCCAGGGACAGTGCTCAGGCCCTGAGTCCAAGGCCCAGGACTGGCCAAAAAAAAAAAAGAAAAAAAAAAGAAAAAGAAAATTATAAGCCTATCACTACCAAGTCCTTGCCCATGGTCTCATAATCTCCTCTCAGGTAATGCCACTCATGCAGCCTTTTAACTCACCACGTTCTAATAGATTTCTATGAGGAAGGTCAGAGGGATCTGGAAGTGGACCCGAGAGCTTAATGCAATAGCCTTTAAGAGCCCTGTGATCCATCTTGGCTAAGCAACTTGAACAGGAGGCTTATTGCATCAAGGCTAAGTAGGAAGGATTGGGCCTGTCAGAAAGTGAAGTGATCTGCCTGATGCCAGAAAAATCTGTTTGACAAAATAATCAGCCTAATAATTTTTAAGTTAATGATTATGTGTGTGTATGTGCACACGCGCATGTGCTTGTGTGCGCGTGTTTGCATTTCTACAGTCAGCCCAAGCCTCTTGAGAAAAAAATGATCACTTCAGCATGCATAGGGTTGACGCTTCTCTTGGCTCTCCTAAACCATCCCAAATTACAAATGCAAAGCTATCTGTTGTACAGTGATAACCTCGTAAATCCATCTGAGCGGGCCAGAAGTTATCACCGGTGGGGAATTTCCTATGTGTCCCTGCATGTCACAGAGTTCAGGCCCCAGAAGATAAATGTGTCAAGAATGCGTAACTACTGCCGAGTCATTATGCAACTTTACATTTTGCCAGTAAAATTCAAGCCGGATTTATGTCAGATCGGACTGTAAATCTACCCCACCCCAATTAGCAAAAGTGCACTTTGTGATCTTGAATATATGACTTTTCAGAGAGAAAATAAACGATGCTATGTTACGTTGGGTCTCGGCAGCAAAAATTCTATTGAGGTTGGGTGGTTGAAGGTGAGGTGGGACTGATTGTTTCTGGAGAAATGAGAGTGAGCTTTGCAAAAAGACGTAGAGAGAAGGATCCAGAAATTATGATGACTTTATAAACCTCAGGCCTGAGCTCTGCTGTAAAACAAATTAATGTGAGCAGGCAGTTTGATTCTTTGGGGTTTTTTTTTTTTTTTTTGACAGTCTTGGGGCTTGGACTCAGAGCCTGAGCACTGTCCCTGGCTTCTTTTTTGCTCAAGGCTAGCACTCTATCTCTTGAGCCACAGCGCCACTTCCAGCTTTTTCTGTTTATGTGGTGCTGAGGAATCGAACCCAGGGCTTTGTGCATGCTAGGCAAGCATTTACTGCTAAACCACATTCCCAGCCTCGGCAGTTTGATTCTTTTAGAGCAAAATGAGTGCAGCATCTCCTTTACAAGTGTACTGAGATCAGTTCCACTATGGGGCTGGCCCCCACCCTGTGCACGTCTTACCTGTGCCAGGTGCCACCTGCCACCCACTCTAAATTTGCAGTGCATTTCAGCCCTGGAGAACCACCTGGGAGGTCTTGAAAGATGCTGATGTTTGACTCTGCTCAAGAAATGATGGTTTCATTGCATAGGGATGCAACCTGACATTGCTAGTTTTCCTAAAGCAAATGAGCTGCTCTGGCCTAACCAACTTCCCTGGAAGCAGTTCTTGCAAAGTCCCTCTGCCAGGAAGCAAGCACGTCCGCCATGGGGGCTACTCTCCATCTTTTTTATCCTCCTGCCTTGTAAGCACTCACTCTTGACTGTGGGTTGTCTTCTGTCTGTCATTTCACATTTGATTCCCTGGTGTCACTTGCCCTGACCTCCTACAGCTCCAGAGATCCATCTTTCCGAATGCTTGCCTACTCTGTTGCAAGCCCTGGCTTCCTGATTTCCCAGCTGTCTTTGCGGGCTCCTCTAGCTGCCTTGACATGAGGCCTACAGCCCATCCTTCAGGGCTGCAGACAGAGGATCCTATCCACCTACAGTAGGTGACTTTCTTGGATAGAACGAGGTCTTGGCCCAACTCTCCCAATTAGCAGTCTGCTTGTCACAGGAGAGAACAGAACAATTTGGGGTGAGGCCAGGCTGGATTGTATCCCGAGTTAGGAGGTCATAATGGAGGGAAAGAATCAAAACTCCAGTGACCACGAGGCAGGTTCATGGG
The DNA here is from genome assembly GCF_023159225.1 of Perognathus longimembris pacificus. NCBI lineage: Eukaryota > Metazoa > Chordata > Mammalia > Rodentia > Heteromyidae > Perognathus > Perognathus longimembris. The sequence continues at coordinate 139,886,626 of NC_063162.1, forward strand.
CAAGGACCTGATCCAGGACAAGGATGTTATCGATAGAAGGAAGAAGCAAAATTAATCATGGATAATACATTTTTGCCTAGGTATACCAAGGTGTGGGTTAGAAACGTTGCCATGGACTACTGTAACTTGTACAACTGCTGCTGTCATTGATAAATTCTGTGTTATATAATTTCTCATGGCTTTTTATAGCACCCTTTCCTAAAGGTAGAAGCACAGGACAAAAGCACAAGTTGAAAAGAAATATAATATATACATAATAGATATACAGTCATATATTTTCATCTTCACTAATCAAAAACATTCGAGGAAAACTGAAACCCACTACAGACCCCTATGCCTTATCCCTTTGGATTTACCTCTGCTAAGAAATGTACTGTCCTTCTGTTTTACGTGCATATGTTCATAATACTGGTTTACGTGTGTTTCCACTAACTAGTATCATATCATACATAGTATTATGAAGCTGTTCACAGAATAGTGATAGAGATTTTTATTTCACTACATGTCCAACTCATTCTGTTCAACTACTAAAACTCTTAGGCGATTTCTACTTTATGTGATTAATAATTTTGTACCCAGTGGCTCATATGGATGCATGGAAGTTTCACGTTAAGGAAAGGTAAGGGGAAATCAGATTGTCAGACAATAGAAACTATGCATATTAACTTACATAGGTGGAGCCAAATTTGTTCCTCACCTAGAGCACATGTGAATATTTTTCCACCAGATCCCACTCAACATTCATACTTTAATTTTTCCAATATGAAATGGTATTTCTTATTGATATTTAATTTTTTTTCATTATCAGCATGATAAAATATGACTCATTATTGCTTGAATTTACATTTCCTTGGATTTCAGCTTCTATGATTCAGCTTTACGTATACTTGGCATACTGTTCTATTAGATGGTCTACCTGTCTTTTCTTCTTATTGCTTTGTGTGCTTTATAGCTTACAGATTTTAATATGGGAAGTTTGGGGCATAATTCACATGACAGATTACCTGAATGGCTCCCCCTGGTGTGTAGAGTACATAGTCTACATACTAATAACTGGGCATTCTTTTTTTCCCCCCTTATTTATTGTCAAAGTGATGTAGAGAGGTTACAGTTTCATACGTTAGGCCTTGGGTACATTTCTTGTACTGTTACCTCCTCCCTCATTCCCCCTTCCCTCCTTCCCCCTTCCCTCTCCCCCCATGAGTTGTTCAGTTGGTTTACACCAAATGGTTTTGCAAGTATTGCTTTTGTAGTCATTTGTCTTTTTATCCTTTGTCTCTCGATTTTGATATTCCCTTTCACCTTCCTAGTAACTGGGCATTCTTAATCTTTCATGATGAATGTTTAAGTATTTTATCTTTTGTATTTGGCCTTTTAACTTTGCATGTGTTACTTTTCACAGTAAAGGAGTCGTCATTTATATTTATAAACATATTCATTAGTCTTTTCGTTTGTATTGGTTTTCTTGTCATCTTGTTTAAAATGGTCTATGCTAGCCAAAGTAATAAAAACATTTTCTATATATTCTGTCTTTTATAGTTTTATTGTTACACTTTGATCTTTAATCTACATAAAAATATTGATGAGTGATATGACATAAGCATCTAAATATTTTTACCCAGGTGGACAACCAATAATCCCAGAACATTTGGGGTAGACATACTTTTGTCTTATCTAAAACACTTTCTTTATCTTATACTATATTCCTTTCTGTATTCATGGTTCCAATTTAGGGCTTTGCATTCTATTCTTATGGATAAAGAATTCTCAGAGAAATTATTCACTTAGCTATCCTAATCCAGGATTATTGCTAGCTGTATTAATAAATGAGAGGTTAAGGTTGAAATAAAAATCTAGTCTATATTTATTTCAAGTCACAGAGCATAACCTGATGTCACAACAAACTATGTCTTAAAAATTATATGGAGCTGGGCACCAGTGGCTCACTCCTTTTATCCTAGCTACTCAGGAGGCTGAGATCTGAGAATCGTGGTTGAAAGCAAGCTCAGACAGGAAAGTAAGTCTGTGAGACTCTTATCTCAATAAACTGCTAAAAAAAAAAAGCTGCACGTAGAGCTGTGGCTCAAGTGATAGAGTGCTAGCCTTGAACAAAAGACGCTTAGGGATGGCACCAGGAGAAACACACAGACAAAAAAAAAAAAATTATATGGAGTTCTTACATCTGAAAAGAGGCTCATTCTCAAAAGTCATTTTGTCACTTTCTGAATCATCCATATTGAAGATGCCTCTCCAGAAACTGGTATAAACATATAATGAGACCTGAAGGACTTACATGACTTTTATTTCAGTGCTATGGACTGAACCTGGGCTCATGCTTGCTAGGCAAGCATTCTATCACTTGAGCCATGCCCCCAGTCCTTTTGCTTTTATTTTGTTTTTCTTATAGGGTCTTGTGCGTTGAACCAAGCCAACCTCACACCGTGATCCTCTTACCTAGGCTTCATCAATAGCTGGTAAACCACTGCGCTTCTGCCTTGTATAATTCTTTTTTTTTTTTGGCCAGTCCTGGGCCTTGGACTCAGGGCCTGAGCACTGTCCCTGGCTTCTTCCCGCTCAAGGCTAGCACTCTGCCACTTGAGCCACAGCGCCGCTTCTGGCCGTTTTCTGTATATGTGGTGCTGGGGAATCGAACCTAGGGCCTCGTGTATCCGAGGCAGGCACTCTTGCCACTAGGCTATATCCCCAGCCCTGTATAATTCTTAAATCCTATGAAAGAGCCAACTTTTGTGTGTATGTATCTTTTCTTTTTTGATACTGGGGATCAAACCCAGGATATTGCACTTGCTAGGCAAGTGCTTTGACACTGAGCTATATCCCAGCTCTCCAACTTGTTTTTATTTCTTCCTGAATATTGTGTTTGACTTGAAAACTTTTAACTCTTCATTACTCATACTGGATTAATAAAAATAATTAATATACTTTGACCTTCAAATGAACTGATCATTTGTAGTAAGAGGCCAAAGATATTTTTGAAAAAAAAATGGAGATTCCTATACAAGATGAGAATGTCAACTGGTATCACCATTTGACAATAGTAGTCAGTAAATAAACATTTACTGGATATATGTGTGTGTGAATATATATGATTACAGGTGAACAAAATTCAACTTTGAAAGCCCAGTTTGCTTTCTTCTAAGCACTTAATTGTTTTTCTTCATTCAGTGTATCTCTTGTTCTCATTGTTTTAAGATAAACCGTACTAAAACTTGGTATTAGTTTGGGTTTTGTTAGCCAGAAAACTTTGAGCCAGCATAATTCTTTCCTTTGGGTTTTATTTATGGTTTAGTTATTGGTTATACAAACAAAAGGAAGCATTTGATTCTCTATCTTTGTTCACCCTATGGCCGATTTGAGTGAAAATTGAGCTGATATTCCTTTTCTCTCAGAGAAGGCTAGAATGTGAATGACTGCTCTCTAGAGTAGTACAGTCCTTGCTACTGCTATCTTTCCACCCTACATTTCCATTCTCTGTCCGTATTTCCCCCATCAGAAAGAGCTGCCCTGCTGCGGGCTGCTGGGTGTTGGTTTATAGACATCTTGACTCGGCAGTTCTGTGCTCCTTGAAGATCTCATTCGCAGCCTGCCAAGGTTACTCACATAATTAACCCAGAATTGTCTAGCAGTTTTCAGGCCCAAGTTGTTATCAGGGTTTTGTTTTCCAAGAGTTCAAAAGATCTCCTTAGTGATGATTTGAAAACTATGGAGTACAGTGTTGTAGAATGTCTGAATCCAGCAATGGTTTACTCTCTTGCAGGAGACACAGTGGTGTTGATGACTGTCTGTCTGATGATCAGGAAAGGTTCTCATCTTGCCATATGCTCAGGACAGAGCTGAGCACAGACATTCTAGAATTTGTATTTGCCCACCAGAATCTCTTCACAACTACATTCCACATTCGTGCACACATACGTGTGTGTGTGTGCATGCATGTGTGCGTGTGGCGTGTGTGCACCTCAGACCTGGGGCTGGGACTCAGGGCTTGGGCACTGACAGCTTTTGTGCTCCAGGCTAGTGCTCTACTCCTTGAGCCACAGCTCCACTTCTGGCTTTTTGGTGGGTAATTAGAGATAACGATCTAATGGACTTTTTTTCCTCGGCTGGTTTTGAACTGTGATCCTCAGCTCTCAGCCTCCTAAGTAGCTAGGATTACAGGTGTGAGCCACCAGCACCTGGATGGTCTTATCTTTTTTAAATGTCTCTGCCTTACATGGTTGGGTGCAAGTTTTGTCTTTTTTCCTAAAGCAAGTCTGAGAGGATTCAAAGTCAGTGTTAGATGACTCGTAGTTGACTAGAACTGAAAACACTTGTAGAGATTGCAACTGCCTCATTTTTGAACCGAGATGAAGAGATGCCTATTTAGATACTTAAAAACATAAATAAATAGGTACATATGTACACTTACAAACTTTATTATTTTTTCAAATTTTTATTATCAAACTGATGTACAGAGAGGTTACAGTTTCATACGTTAGGCACACTTATAAACTTTATACACAACCATTTTACCCTACTAATAGCCAATAAGTGAATATTTATTTGAATTCTAAATGATCATTTGGTATGAGTCCAAAAACATTTATGTACATATTACCTTGAGCTTTAAAAAAAAATACATGCAGCTCCCATTGCTCTGTGTGTGTGTGTGTGTGTGTGTGTGTGTGTGTGTGTGTGTGTGCAAGAATATGAAGCTAAGGAAGGTTACTGATTGCTGACTGCCACCCATTAGGCTGATGGAAATACTTCAAGCATGGCTCACTTTCCAGCTGCATGTGGAATTCTGGCTGGCTGGTCTTTTCACTCCCAAAGTCTGTTTTATTTTATGGAACAGTTTCTTATCACATTTATTTATTATTCTTTCAAGGGAGGCGGGAAGGGGGCGGCCTTGATTGCAATTCTCATGCTAACATGTGAGAAAACAGCTCGCAGAGAGCTTGCCACACTCTTCCTGGGAACAGACACTGGAAAATGACCCAGGGGACCAGTGCCCCCCCCCAACCCCACATACGCTTGGCCTCGCCTTCTCCAGCCCAACGACCCTTCCTTCACACGGGTGGTAATGAAGTCACACAGAAATTCCCACCTTCACATGGGTGGGAATGAAGTCACACAGAAATTCCCCACAGCAACACTTGGTTGAAAATCCCCACGAGGTGCTGATTAGGCATTCTCCTTGTGTGGCTGTATTTCTGGATGTGAAAACTGTTGCTTCGCATGGATCTTTCTAGTGATGCATTGCGACCCTCATATATGCTTTAGCCCCTAAACGCTTTGCTGTCGCATGGATCTGTGGATGTAGATTTACTTACTCACGTTTTACTTGTTTACTTTTTTAGTTTTGGCAGTACAGGGCCTCCCACTTCCTAGGCAGGTGATCCGCCACTTGAATCACACCTCCAGCCTCGTGTTTCACTGTCTTTATTCTTATTATAAAAGCAGTGTAAGGAGAGGTCACAGTTATACAAGTCAGGTGAAGAACATATCCCTTTTTGGACAACATCACCCCTTCCTCACTGGTTATTTTTTGAGACAGGATTCTGCCTTTGACCCAGGCCTGTGCAATGTTCCACGAGCTCTAGGCTTCCCCTCATGTCTGGGATCACAGATGTGGACCACTGTGTCCAGCTGTGGGCTCTGCCTTTATAGAAGGGGTCCCAGGAACTTTTCTTCTCAAGGCTGGTTTCACACGGAAATCTTCCTGTTCTCAGCCTTCAAAGTAGTAGGATTACAAGCATAGCCCACCAGTGCCCGCTTTCCCATCATAGTTATTAAGAACCACTAAATCAATTGGCTCTATCAGTACTAGCCAGAACTTCACATACCTTCATGAGGGACTAAGGAACGCACTAGGCACTGCAAGGGCAAAGTAGATGCCGATCAAAGAGGCAGTTGGGGAGACAAAGCACGGCTATGTTGGGAGCTCACTGGGCTGGGGGTTAAAAGGGCTCTTAGTTCACACTTGGACAGTCAGAAACACTTCCTAGATGAAGGTCTCAGGGTCCCCAATTGGACAGTGATGGAGACAGATCCATGGCAAAACTGAAGAGAAGAACAGTACACTCAAGAAAATGGGGACCAAGTTTAATGTGGCGTGAGTGTGGAAACCAGTCGATGGGTCTGGAAGATGGCCAAGTGCTACTGGGAGATAACCAGCAGTTAGATGATTAAGGGTGGGCCTTGCGACTTCTTTTTAGAGGAGTTAACCTTATCCGTGAATCAGTCCTTCATTCACGTACCATGTACATACATCAAGAGGCAGTGTTGGGGATACAGCAATGAATAAAATACAGATGATGACCCCAAGGAGCTTCCATTTCCATGAAAGGTAGAGGTCCGTCAATGAACAAGCAACAAATTAATAGATAATAATGTTGAGTGATGATGCACGCTGAGAATACCCCAAAGTCAGATAAGCGGTGCCGGGAGACGGTGCTCATTTCATGCCTCATTGCTGGGGTGGCATTCCTTGGAGATCTGAGAAAGGGCGGGAAGGAGTCAGGCACACAGGTACAGGGAGTGAGAGGCAGAGAGACTGGTGGGAGGGCAGTTTGCTGGTGGGGAGCACATTCCAGACAGAGGGAGTGGCATAAAGGACTGGAGCAGCTGTGGGAATCTAGCTCTAGTAGAGGAAGGAGGAGAGCAACAAGGGTGCTTTGAGGTGACAAGCCCACACTTGCAGGGAATCAATGGAGAGTTTCTTGTAGGCAGGTGACATGACCCTGTTTGTATAGCTGTAGCTGCAACAGAAGTGCAAATCAAAGGTGGAGATTTGGGCCTGGGGAAGCAGAGCAGGAAGTAGTTTATTACAGAAAATCAAGCAAGCAAAGAGGATGACTTAACAAATGCTAACAGTGATATAGGCTAACAAGATGGGGGCAGAAGGGAAAGATGAAGGTCAAGGTCATTAAACGGGTTTGGTCCTTGGTTCCAAACTATTTTCATCACCCTGTGGATACTATCTAGATAACGGTAGCCTGTATTTTGAGTTTAAAAAGCTAACGAACACATGAAGGCAAATTTGCTCTTGTTTCTCAGCCTCAAAAGTGTAGCATTCAGAGACAAAAATATAAGCAGAATGATATATAACTGAATTCTATTTATACAAATGAAGATGCTTGCATGCAAAATGATACTTCACACATTGGAAGAACCTGGCACTGGTGGCTCACTCCTGTAATCCCAGATACTCAGGAGACACTTTGAAGCCAGCCTGGGCAGACAAACTTGAGGAACACTTACCTCCAATTATCCACCAATCAAACAAACAAACAAAAGCTAGAAGCTGAGCTGTAGTAGAAGAGCACCAGACTTGGGCAAAAAAAGCTAAGGGTTAGCCAACAAGTCCCAGTACTGGCAACGAAAAAAGGTGGAGGCAGGAGAGAAAAGGGTGCAGTTAAAAACATTCACAGTAAGCAGTATGCAAAGGTACTTTTTTTCAAGATTATAAAGCTATTTTTGAAATTTTTGTTTCTTATTGACATCAATTAGTTGTACAAGGGGTTTCATTTGGACAAGTCCATTTATGTATACAAGGCTTCTTGGTCATAGTCACCCCTCTACCATTCTCTGTCCTCCCTTCTCCCTTCCCAAACCGGTCTCATCACGTTGTCTTATTCCATGTTCACACACGTATTTAAAATATTTTGCCTGTATTTGCCCTCCTCCCTGTCTGCACCTGCCTGCCCGTTGGTATATCAATGCCTATACCCCAGACCAATGTTTCAACTTCCAAATATTCTGTTTGGCTAAAGTGCATGTTAGTTGTTTAAAGGAGTCACCTCACGGTGTCTTACAGGTGAACATACATAGTTAGATTGATAATATGCGTACATAACTAAATATACATTTATTTATACTTTTAGGTCTACAGGTGAACATACATAGTTAGATTGATCATATGCATATATAACTAAATATACATTTATTTATACTTTTAGGTCTAGCATACACGCATGAAAGAAAACATATGTCCTTTGCTCTTCTGAGCCTGGCTCACTTCACCTAATATGTTTGCAAGCCCCCTTCCCCCTATGTCCCTGAAATAACATAATTTCATTCTTCTTTATGACTAAATAATACTCCCTTGTGTACTTATGACACATATTCTTAATCCATCATTAGTAGGGTATTGGGGTTGTACTTGGAAATTGTGAAAAATGCTTCAATAAATATGGGAGTGCAGTTACTCCTGTTAGAAAAGGCCGAAAGTAGCGCTGTGGCTCAAGTGGTAGAGTGCTAGCTTTGAGCAAAAAGAAGTTCAGAGACAGTACCCAGGCCCTGAGTTCAAACCCCAGAACTGGCAGAGAGGGAGGGAGGGAGGGGGGGAGGGAGAGAGAGAGAGAGAGAGAGGGAGAGAGAGAGAGAGAGCCCTCGAGAGAGAGTTCTGTCCATGCTTAGATGGTAGGTTGGCCTGTGACTGGTCAAGACAGGGTCTTCAGGGCATTGAAAAGAGAGAAACAGCGCCTTGAAAACCGTTTCACAGCTCTATTTAAAGTTTTATTTTTACTTCCCCTTACCCCATACTCCCTGCGCAGCCGTTTTCTAAAAGCCTGTTCTGCTAATTTAAGAAATACTTGGTGTTTTCCCTCTCTGCACGCAGTGGAATTTCACCAATTTCTTTGGAATGACAAGTATCAGAAAAAAGTTCTGCAGCTGCAGAAACCAGTGTTCCTCAGTCTATCAAGGTTCAAGTTCTCATAGAAAGAAAATTTGCAGTTGATTAATTCAAAGTTAAGAAAAAAATAAAACTGGCAGTCAGAAAGTAACTTGGATTTTAATCAGCAGTGTGGTACTGGTCATGATAATCACTCATAGCTAAGTACCTCTTAGTTTACAAGATGTGTTCACATTTATTCATCTATTTGATCTTGATATCAGCTCGGCCAGATAGTACTTTGACAAATGAAGTAAACTAAGACTCAGAGAGATTAATGATTTATACCTGTTGCTTAACTTGTAATCTCTAGCTTTTCTGTGTTCTGAAACTCTCTGTGATCTGAGGTCAAGTTCTTAACCTGTGTTTGTTTCTCATTGTAACATTTGCTCATTCACTAGATGTCTAGAAGAAAAATGATGATAATATGAATAGAATAAGTTCTGAAAGAAAGTACTAAATGAATAAATCATACACACAAACACACATGCGCATACACATATGAGAGGGAGGAAGAGAAGAAGAGAAGGGGGAGAAAGAGAAATATTTATCACTATGTTTTCTCTTTGTGTGTGTTAGTCTTAGGGTTTGAACTCAAAGCCTAGACATTGCCCTTGAGCATTTTTTACTCAAGGCTGGCACTCACAGTTGAGCCACAGCTCCACTTACGGCTTTTGGGTAGTTAATCAGAGATAAGAGTCTTATGGACTTTCCTGCTCATGCTGGCTTTGAATCATGATCTTCAGATCTCACCCTCCTAAGTATCTAGGATTCTGGGATGAACCACCAGTGCCCAGCAATATATTTTCTATTAAAAATATATTTGTAAATAGGTCTTTGCAGTTTTGTGAACTGTCTTACATGAATAGAATATGGACCTGGAAATATCCAAGCTGAATCTCCACTATCAGATATCTTCCCATAGGAAGCACTATGTGGAAAGTCCAAAGCTAGGTGACAGAACACTTTATCTATTAGATGAAGATAGAAAATCTCACTCCAGATACATATGCTATAAGACTTTAGACCCTGGTACCAACAAAATGCACAACAGTGACCTTGAACTTGACCTCTCTCTAGCATTCATCTTCTTCAGAGAAGGGGAAGGGAATAGAAGTGTTTCTATCAATGTCTAGAGTTAGAAGAATCTCAGGATTTGAGAATGACATTTAAGAAGTCAAAATTCTCTTAAATTCTCTCATTCCATAACTTTTATGTAGTAGTCATGATGCCAGGTGCTAGAATACAGAGATTAGTAATTATCCACCTATGTCTATGTATGTATATGTATATCCTTATATCTGATTCAATATCATCTCTATCTATATCATATAAATCTAGAAAGAGAATAGCATACTGTGAATAATCAATTTCTATTAAAAACTCTAGAAATTCTTCATTCTACACAATAACTTGAAGATGATATTTCTAAGAAAATGAATTTATACAGAATACCAGGAGAGGCTCCCTTAAAATAATGTATTAATGTAGCTAAGTAGCAGGTGGCTCATGCCTATAACCTTGCTCAGAAAACAAAACTAGAGAATCATGGTTTGAAGTCAGCCTGGGCAAAAAAAGTCTTCAAGACTCCACCTCCAATTAACCAGCAAAAAGTGGGACCAAAAGTATGGCTCAAGTGGTAGAGCACCAGACACAAACAAGCCATGTGAGCAAGAGCTCAAGGCTCTAAGATTAAGTCCCAGTACCAGCACAAAATATGAATGATAATAATAATATTACTAATACATAAATATAAGATTTACAGATTGAAACAAGGCACTAGAAATGACAGGCAAAGAAAGGGGGCTGACAATTTAGAGCTTGAGAAAGAAGAATATGCTAATATTTCTCCAGTATTGTTTTGGGAGAGAGACTAAGATCTCCCAGAATCAAGGTCTGGTTCTTTAGATAGAAAGATCTCCAAGGAAGGACAGTTTATCAGTCCCACAGGTTGTGAGAGTTGTCCCTCCAGATTGGTCAGCTTCTTGGGCTCTGGATCAAATATTTCCCCCAGGCCCACTTTCTTGGTTGTCCTGCAGGAAGTCCCCACTGGACTGGAGCCTTGGTTCAAATAACTGCCTGTTTCACCTCTCACGACATGGCTTCTCCTGTTATTTAATTGGCACTATGATTTCCACATTAAACTGGAGCCGTGCTCACAGGTGTGTGGTACTGTTGCTACGATCACTGCTACAACCTCTCTGTCTCCTAGTAGAATCAGGTGAGCAGTCTCCAGAAAGTCCATACATGGATAGTTCCATTTGCCCTATGGCCCGTATTCCTGGGCATGTGGGAAGACTCTGTCTTTGGTTGCCTTTCCCCCAACCACCTGCACCTCTTAATTAGGGTAGCAACAATGAAACTCCAGGCTTCCTGGCCTACAACCAAATCCATACTCACAGTTCAAGCCCTGACTTGAACCTAGAGTTTTGGTATTGAATTTGTATGCAACTGAACCTATCCGTCTGCCCATGCCTGGTGGGGGCAGGGTGGGGGGAGGGAGCTCAGGGCTGCCCGCTTTTGCTGGGGTTCTGCCACTTGAGCCACATCTTCACTTCTAGCTGCATGGTGGTTAATTAGGAGTCTTGTGGACTTTCCCACTCGGACTACCTTTGAACTGTGATCCTCCGATCTCAACCTCCTGAGTAATCAGGATTACAGGTGTGAGCCACCAGAGCCTTGCCACTCTCAGCTTTTTGTTTAGTAGTTATGGATAAAAGTCTCATAGACTTTTCTGCCGGAGCTGGTTTTGAACCATGATACTCAGATCTCAGCCTTCTGCATAGCTAGAATCATAGGCATGAACCACCATCCTAGAACTGGTGGAACTGAGCCAGTAGAGAGAGATGTAAATGAGTATGATGTATTTCCCATCGTAACATGATATGGGTCCTTATTTTCTAAAGTTCTACGTCTCTCTTGTTTACCATTATTATCAATAGAAATGATTGAGTTGACAACATGTAATGGACAAGAAAAAATTGTTAGTTGCCAATTAATTGTCCATCACTCAACCAACTGTGAATTAATCAGATAGTATTTAATTAATCTACTTAAAGGCATAGACTAGATACATCTAAATACAAAAAAGAACCCAAGTCAGCAAATGATGAGGAGAAAAGGAGTCTGACAGCACTTCTTGGATTACAGGTAGTCCAAGCAGGGTTAGGAGCTGAGCCCTGGGGTTTGAGGGATGGTTTGGAGTAGGAGGAAGGCATCTGAGCTGGTGCTGTCATCTGGAGAGGCTGCAGGCAGTTGAGAAGGGGAAACAGCTAGACAAAAGTCTGGAGGCAGGAGGTACAATCCATGATGGAGAAGATGGGGAGCTGGGCAGACCAGCAAGGGAAAGAGAAACGTTCCTACAGAGGGTTATGAGTGACAAGCAGAGAGGTGATTCTAGATCACCCTAAAAGGCCCAGCCAAGCTTTGACCTCAATCTATTAGTTTAAAAAAAAAAGGATGATTTTGATTGCTTCTGCACATGAGTGTTAATTCATGATGAAAGCAAAGGAACAGGGTTAAATATACATATCATTTGTCTTCCTAGAAGAGGTATTGTTTGAAAACATGGGAAGGAAAATAAGGTTAAAAAAAAAACCCCTCTAAGACAGAAATGACCTCTCCCTCTTTGATTGTCCAGAGTAACCTTTACTGGACATCATTTTATGAGAACACCTGGCCTGCTTTACTACTCTTATGTGATTCTGTGTACAGATGCCAGCAAAAAGCAAATCCTTTTTATGGAAAGGGCAGCTGCGTGTCTTATGCAATAGCATTCCTCAGGCTGAGAAAGGTTTCATTTGGAGAGAAGGTTGCATAAATGTTGGTTGCATGAATAAATATATGAACATTTCATTCACAAAGCAACTTCACATATGTACTTTTTTAACCTCATCTCCCATTTTCAGGTGCCCTGTGTAGTTAGTACATATAATTTGGTCTCTAAAAGAAAAATTGGGCCTGGATGCTAGGGGATTCTCCACACTTAGGGGAAAGAAAACACATGTGGAAAAGACAAAGAGAGCAAAGAGGTAGGATAGCGGGCTGAACATGGATGCTAAGAACCACCAAAGACAAAAAGTGAACCAGACCCAATGTTGACAACAAACTGTACAACTTGTAGGTGGAGACAGGGAGGGAAAAACTAGGAGAGAGCGAGGGAAGGGGTGACATTGTCCAAAAAGAGACATGCTCATTACCTGACTTATGTAATAGTCACCCTTCAGTATATCACCTTTATGATAACAATAAAAAATAAAATTTTAAATTAAAAAAAAAGTGAGCCAGAAAAATTCAGAGCATATGGGGTAGGGTTGAGACCTAGGAGGCGCAGAGAAAAGCAAATCCAAAGAAGGAAGGGGCTGAAGACAAAATGGCCCAGGGACCAAAAAATGAGGTCAGGGAAGAAGAGAAGACTCTCTATCCTAAATAACCATTTTAGAAATATATGACTAAAAACATTACTAGGAAAGAGTAAAGCTCAAAGAAACAAGAGTCAGACAATTGTTTTTACTCTGAGCCTAGAACATTGTTACAGACACAGAGATCAATGGGGCAAAGGGAACCTAAGGTAGGAAGACACTGAATGGCCCAGGGAAGGCCAGGAAGAGAGAGATGTGAGGTTGCAAGGGTGCATCTGTTGTTTCTAGACCACCTTCCCTACCACCTCCTCTCATTCCTTCTTGTTCTCTTCCTCTTGCTCCTTGGAGTCTTCTAGGTCCTCCTTGTTTTTCCCTGCTTCCCTCTTCTTCTTCCTTCTCCTCCTCCCCTTTTCTTCTCCTCCTCCTATCTGTATGCCGTAAAACGATAGCTTCGTGGTAAAAACACATCCATGTTACACAGTCAGTTTGCTTGGTCTAGTCATTTGTATCCAGTTATTGCCAGATTTGGCAATCTCTGAAAATGTTTCACTCTGTCTCTCTATCTCTGTCTCTGTCTCTCTCGATCTGAAAAAATCCCTCCCCACCCCCCACCAAGAGAAAAATTAACTGCCTTCTTGCTCTAATGGCAATCTGTGAGGCCAAAGCTATAGAACCTCACCCCAAATTCATCAAATATTTTGAATGTTTTCTTATTAGCGTCCCTCACAAGTATGCCTGCAATGCAAAGTCATTTATGGGATGGACTCCAACCCCCATTCTCCCCTACCCAAAATGAGTGAAGGATGTGTTTTCTGGTTGGAAGGTAAGGCTAGACACCACCACATGGTCTTGGTTGGATTTCAGACAGCCTTCATGAAGCACAGACAAGAAGATGAAATATACCCAGCTGGGTAAACACTTAAACACAGAGAAAAGGGGTACCTCTTAGGACTCACCCTGGATTCCATTTGGCACACATGCCACAGTTTTTCCTCCATAACAGCAGCTCTTTCAAGGAACACATGGGTCTATTTTAAGACTATGAAAGGCCAAGAGCCTAACACTAAGCCTGGTAGGTAACAGATTCCAGATGGTGGCTGAGTCAATGAAAGAACCAACAAAGAAAGAGCTAAGGAAAACCCAGTTATATCAGTGAAGGAGACAGATACCCAGTGTAGAGCAATTTCTCATAGATGAAACGTTTTCTGCACTCTCTGAGGGTTGGAAAGGGTGGAGAAGACCCTAGAGATGCCCAGTTATTCTCTGTAGCTCAAGAAACAAGGTTTCCCATTGGGAAACTAAGAGGACTGGCCAGTTCTGCTTGTAGAGAGGGCAAGGTAGCCTTTGTTCCAGGTACTGCTTCTTCCACAGGGGTTCTTCTCAGATTATAGCCTGGACTGTTCTCTCTCGCTCTTCTATAGGCAACTGCCATCTTGAATTTGATGTGGTTCTTTTCTGCAGTGGCATATATCCATAAATTATTTATTCACACAAAGTCATTCTGATTGCTTTTTTGATTTTGTTGTTGTTTTCACTCAATATGTTTTGAGATCCAGGTACATGTAGTTCATGCATTTTAGCATATTCCACTGTATACTGGAGATCATATCTTCTCTCCCTGCTGACTGTTTTTATAATTATGAACATAGTTTTTCACTACTATAGACAATAATAGCCTCCTTTATATATTTCTTTGCTAAGCAACATGAGAGTTTCCCAAAAGAATGTACCTAGAACTTGAATCCCTGGCAGAAAAAGCACAGGATGAATGCCATTCTACAAAGTGATTTTACCTATTAACTTTATCTGAATTGTGTGAAGAATCTATTTCTGTACAACCATAAATTTTTAAAAAAATCTTTGCCAATCTGGTAGGTATGAACTAGTGGCATTGTTATACTGTGTATGTTCGCTGATTGCTAATGAAGTTAAACATAATTTCATGACTTTTGGCTTTGTACTTTTTTTATTAATGGATACTTTATTCAATGTCTTTGTTGTTTAGTGGTACTAGAATTTGAACTTAGGGCTTTGTGCTTGTTAGACAGCCATCCTATATATATTTTTTTTTCAAATTTTTATTATCAAACTGATATACAGAGAGGTTACAGTTTCATACGTTAGGCATTGGATACATTTCTTGTACTGTTTGTTACCCTGTCCCTCATACCAGTCCTGGGCCTTGGACTCAGGGCCTGAGCACTGTGCCTGGCCTCTTCCTGCTCAAGGCTAGCACTCTGCCACTTGAGCCACAGCGCCCCCTCTGGCCGTTTTCCATATATGTGGTGCTGGGGAATTGAACTGAGAGCTTCATGTGTAGGAGGCAAGCACTCTTGCCACTAGGCCATACTCCCAGCCCCGCATCCTGTATATATTTTTCACTGGGCTGTCTCTCTGTCTCCATGTCTCTCTTCCTCTTCTTCCCCCATTTGTTGATATTCAAGATTCTAATTCTTTGCTTTGTCTAATGAAATTTTTCTCTTGGTCTTTTCGCTTTTTGTGTTTTGATCTTTTTTTTTTTTTCTTATTTCTTGCTCCACAAACATTACTACTCACCCATATTTTCTTTAAAAAATAAACTAAAATTTGGCTGCCTACAACTAGAAATGGTTATTTCTCCCTCTTTTCACAAGCAGCCTGGGTACTAGTAGCTCTGCCAGTCTTGGCACGCTCCCTGGCCCAGCTTAGCTCCTTGTGTCTTGTCTTCTCGTTCTGGAAGCCAAGCTGAACAGCAGCCACTAAGTGGGGTGTATTCGTTTCCTGTGCTGCTGTCACAAATTAACACAAACTGGGTGGCTTGAAGCCACAGCCATTTATTCTCTCACAGTTCTGGAGGCCACAAGTCCAAAGTCAGAGTGTCAACAGAATCATTGGCTTTTTCTGGAAGCCCTAAGGGGAAATCCGCCCAGGCCTCTCAGCTTGTGGTGGTCACTGGCAACTCTTAACTCGGTACTGTTTTAGTCTACATTTTGATTCTCTCTTCACATCATCTTCTCTTTTGGATCAAGTCTCGCTTTCTTATAAGGACCTTTATCATCAGATTAGGGCCCACGTGGATAATCCAGGAGACTCACCCTGAGATCCTCCATTGCACCTGCGAAGTCTTGGTTTCTAAGTCCATGTCCACAGACACCATTAAGCCACTATACTGATCATGCTGTAGCAAAGAGCAGACACATAGGGCAAAAGAAACAAACCCATGCCATAGCTCATTATGCTTCTACTGTGACACACCATCACTTTGGGGCCATTGCATCAGTCAGAGCAAATTACATGATGCCTGCTGAGAGCACCGCAAAGATACTTGGCAAAGAAGGGCATGGTTTAATCTTGCTACCAAGTTGGGGGAGAACAATGACCAAAACGCATTGTATGGGAAGAGCATCTGTGGCTCAAGTCATAGAGTGGCAGTCCTGAGTGAAAAGACCAAGTAAGAGCTGGATGCTCTGAAGTACCAGCATCAAAGCTAAATTCCATTCATAAACTGACAGTTTGAATGGAAACCCCTTTGTACAGCTACTCAAAGATAATAAAAATAAATGAATAACTAAAATTAATTAGTTAAATTGTCAAGAAAAACACACACACACACACACACACACACAAGAGGAAGTAAGCCAGGCATCAATGGCTCATACCTGTAATTCTAGCTAATGGGGAAACTGAGATTTAAGGATCCTGGTTCAAAGCTAACCCATGCAGAGAAATCTGTGAGACTCTTACCTCTAATTAACCACCCCAAAAAGAAAAAGAAAAAACAGAAATGGAGTTGTGGCTCAAGTGGTAGAGGGCTACCTTGAGTAAAAAAGCCAAACAGCAAAAGGCCAAATTTAAGTCCTCGTACCAGCACATTGAAAGAAGGTCTAGGGTGTAGCTCAATGGCAAAGTTCTTGCCTAGCAGATGAAATGCTTTGGGTGTGATATCCAGTGCCATAGGAAAAAGAAGAAGGAGGAGGGGGAGAGGGAGGAGGAGGGGGAGAGGGAGGAGGAGGAGGAGGAGGAGGAGGAGGAGGAGGAGGAGGAGGAGGAGGAGGAGGAGGAGGAGGAGGAGGAGGAGGAGGAGGAGGGAAGGAGGAGGAGGGAGGAGGAAGAAGAAGAAAGAAAGAAAGGAAGGAAGGAAGGAAGGAAGGAAGGAAGGAAGGAAGGAAGGAAGGAAGGAAGGAAGGAAGGAAAGAAGGAAGGAAGGAAGGAAGGAAGGGAGAAAGAAGAAATCACCCATAATAGAAATTCAATCTCTTACAGCTACCTTATTTTAAAGACAAATAATACTGTGTGGTTTTCAACAGAACGCAGGCATCGTCCACTCTGCTTCTTCCCTGAGCTGACCCCCTCCAAGGGCTCTCAGCAACGTCTCATTCTCCTTTTCTGGGATCTAAACACTGGGATCTCAGATCCCACACATTTGGTCTTTGCCTTCTCTGTGTGTGAGTGTTGGCCAGTCCTAGGGCTTGAACTCCGGGCTTGAGCACTGTCCCTGGCTTCTTTCTGCTCAAGGCTAGCACTCTGCAACTTGAGCCACAGCGCCACTTCTGGCCTTTTTTGTTGTTGTTTTTCTATATATGTGGTGCTGAGGAATCGAACCCAAGGCTTCATGTATATGAGGCAAGCACTCTTGCCACTAGGCCATATTCCCAGCCCCTCTGAGCTTCTTTGCTCAAGACTAGTGCTCTACCACTTGAGCCACACCTCCACTTCTGGCTTGGATTTTTTTTCTAGTAGTTTATTAGAGATAAGTCTCTCCCAGACTTCCCTGACTATGCTGGCTTCCAACTGTGATTCTCAGATCCCAGCTTCCTGAGTAGCTAGGGTTACAGGTGTGAACCACCAGCTCCTGGAGCTGCTCTCGACCTTTTCCGGTTCTTACATATTACTGACACAGTGGTGACTCTCAAATATGCGGACATAGACCTGGAGCCCTTCCCTCAGCTCCAGATTTGCATGTCATTCACTGGGAAATTTTTCAGTCACTTTCCCATGTCTAAAACATGTTAAAGTAGGCACTGATGGCGCAAACCTGTAATCCTAGCTACTGAGAAAGCTAGGAGCCAGAGGATTAAGGTTCAAGGCCAGCCCAGACAAAAAAGTCTGAGAGAGTCTCAAAAAAGAATAATCAAATAAAAGTAAGCACAAACCAGCAAAAATCTGGACTGCTAGTGTGGCTCAAATAGTAGAGTGCCATATGAGCCAATAAGCTGAGCAAGCTTGAGGTCTTGAGTTTAAACTCCAAATATATAAATAAATGTCAAACATGATTTCC
The DNA here is from genome assembly GCF_023159225.1 of Perognathus longimembris pacificus. Taxonomy (NCBI): domain Eukaryota; kingdom Metazoa; phylum Chordata; class Mammalia; order Rodentia; family Heteromyidae; genus Perognathus; species Perognathus longimembris. Next base: position 139,904,915 of record NC_063162.1, read on the forward strand.
AGGCCTCCTGCCAATCTATGTCTCTACATTTCCTTTACCACCACTACCACTCACTGAGTTATTCAGACCATAAAAGGAGACATTCTTGATTTCCTCATCCTCCTTCCAAACCATCAGTCTATCCTGGAACATTCAAATTTCAACAGTTTCCTGAACCCCCCAACCTCTGATGACCGGCTCCATCCAAGCTAGCACCTCTTGCCTAAAGGAGACAATAGCGACCTCCTATCCTTCTTTTATAATCTTGTCATCTTCTCTACACAGGGCAGCTGAATGAGTTTTTTTTTCTTCTTCTTCTTCTTGGGCATGAAATGTTTCTACAACTTTCCTTTTTCCCTAAAACCAAACACAAAGTCTTGATCATGGCTGCAAGGCTTTTGCTGTTCTGATCCAGCCCTTGATATCTGTAAGTACTCTGTACTCCAAATACTTCTTTGACAGCTTGCTCTTTATGTCTGGGGAGTCCTCTTCCTTCATTTTATTTATGCCTCTATGGAAAAGTTCTTAATGGAAGACTTATCTTGGCTCTGGTGAATAGTGTTTGCAATGAACAGGGTTGTGCTGATGGCTTTACTGTATTCTGGTTTGTCATCTTTTGGGCAAATGTCCAGTAGTAGAATTGTTGGATCATAGGGGAATTCTGTTTAATATTTTGAGGAACATCCAAACTGCTTTCTTCAGTGGTTGAATAAGTTTACATTCCCACCAAGAGTGTATTAGGCTTCCCTTCTGGCTGCATCCTCGCCAGCATCTGTTATCATTTGTTTTCTTGGTAATGGCTATTCTAAGCAAGGTGAGTCACCATAGCCAAAGAATGGAATCAGCTCAAATGCCTCACAGTAGACAAACAGATCAAGAAAATGTGGTGTATACACACAATGGAATTATACTCATCCATTAGAAAAATGATGCTGTACCATTTGTAAAGAAATGGAACCTTTTGGCTCTCTGACCTGCACCGTGACGGTCAGCAAGAACAAGCACCTTACAAAAAGGCAGCAAAAAGGAAGCCAAGAAGAAAGTGATTTATCCATTTTCTTTCTTTCTTTCTTTCTTTTTTGGCCAGTCCTAGGCCGTGAACTCAGGGCCTGAGCACTGTCCCTGGCTTCTTTTTTGCTCAAGGCTAGCACTCTGCCACTTGAGCCACAGCGCTACTTCCGGCCATTTTCTGTATATGTGGTGCTGAGGAATCGAACCCAGGGCCTCATGTATACGAGGCAAGCACTCTTGCCACTAGGCCATATTCCCAGCCCCTCTTTCTTTCTTTTTAAAATAATTACTTATTTATTGTCAAAGTGATGTACTGAGGAGTTACAGTTTCATACTTAAGGTCTTGGGTATATTTCTTGTACTATTTGTTACCTCCTCTCTCATTTCTTTCTTTCTTTTGTTGGTGGTGGGGCTTGAACTCTGGGCCTGGGTGCTGTCCCTGAGCTCTTCAGCTCAAGGCTAGTCCTCTACCATGGACTTTCCTGCCTGGGCTAGCTTTGAAATGCAATCCTCAGATCTCAGTCTCCTGAATAAGTAGGATTATAATTGTGAGCCACTGGTGCCCAGCGGTTGATCCATTTTCTAAGAAAGATTGGTATGAGGTGAAAGCACCCACCATGTTCCACATAAGAAATATTAGGAAAACACTAATCTTGAGGACTCGAGGAACCAAAACACATCTGATGTCCTCAAGGGTCAGGTGCCAGCAGTCGATGATCTGCAGAATGATGAAGTCACATTTAGAAAATCCAAGCTAACAACTGAGGAGGATGTTTAGGGCAAGAACTGCCTGACCAACTTCCATGGCATGGATCTCACTGGAGACTAAATGTGCTCCATGGTCAACAAGAGGCAGACCATGACTGAAGCGCAGGTTGACATCAAGACTACAGATGGTTATTTGCTTCATCTGTTCTGTGTTGGTTTTACTTGTTAAGAAACAAAAATGCAACAATCAGATCCACAAGGCCTCCTAAGCTCAGCATCGGCAGGTCTACCAGATCCGGAAGAGGATGATGGACATCAGGACTCAAAAAGTGCAGACAAATGACTCAAAAGAAGTAGTCAGTAAATTGATTCTGGACAGCATTGGAAAAGACATAGAAAGGGCTTGCCAGTCTATTTATTCACTTCAGGATGTATTTGTTAGAAAAGTAAAGATGCTGAGGAAGCCCAAGTTTGTATTGGGAAAACTCATGACACTTCATGGTGAAGGTAGTAGTTCTGATGACAGGACCAGTGCTAAAGTGGAGCAAGTTGATGGATATGAACTAGTCTAAGAATCCATTTAAACTTCAGAGTTTTAATAGTGACAAATAAAAGGTCTATTTGTGATGGTTTGCAGAGAGAGATGGAAATATCTGGAAAAAAATTATATTAAGTAAAGTAGGTCAGGCCCAGGGAGACAAAGGATGTATGTTTTCCCTTATTTATGGAAGCTTGATTTAGCTTACAAACTTATATGTAAATATATTGGGTGGTATGCAAGTGTGTACAAATGTATTCATTGAAATATGGCACATTCAAGGGAGATCTCAAATAGTGTAATTTCTTAGGAAGGAAAATTCAAGTTCAAAAACATAAAGCACCATGAAGCCAGTACTCAGTAGACTTGGCGTAGGATCAGGGGGAAAGGAATAGATGAATGAAGAGGAGGAGAGGGGGGAAATGTAGTAAAAAAAAAACCCCACAAACAATGTACCCCACAAAATTCAGAAGAGTGAGGGAAGGGGTGGGAAAGGGAGGGATGGGTAAGAATGTTGAAAGGAGTGACACTGATCCAGATACATTGAATTCATAAATTGCTTTATCGAATGACAACTCAATACAAGAATTGCAAAACATTTTTAAAAGACTTATCTACTTCTCTCTAGTTCTTCACCCTATCCTGGTTTTTCTTTATATTTGTGGATTCATTAACATATTTATCTGTTTCCTATCATCCAAATGTATAAAGTTCAGACCCTGGCACATGTTAGAGACTCCATAAATAACTTATCCCAGTGAATGAATAAAATAATGAATGGATTATTTTATCTTATTTATTTCCATGTTCCCAAATAACTCCCAGTTTGTTAAATTTTCAATAGTAAACATTATTTGTTTGATTCCAACTAAGCAAAACGAAGATTTAGCACTCTTACTCATGGGAACGCAGTGGACACGTTCTTGCTTGTTATCCTCTGAATCTAATTACATCATTGTTTGGGTGAAATCAATGATTATATGGATGTTTCTCATTGTTGAACCACAGTGTCCAATGACTACTTTTCCTTTGATGCCCAAATGTTTTGTCTTTCTTTAAATTATCACAACCTCAATCTGACATTGACATTTTCTTTTCTTTTCTTTTTTTGTTTTTGGCCAGTCCTGGGCCATGAACTCAGGGCTTAAGCACTGTCCCTGGCTTCTTTTTGCTCAAGGCTAGCACTCTGCCACTTGAGCCACAGCGCCACTTCTGGCCATTTTCTGTATATGTGGTGCTGGGGAATCGAACCCAGGGCTTCATGTATGCGAGGCAAGCCCTCTTGCCACTAGGCCATATTCCCAGCCCATTGATGTTTTCTATCATGACTGTTCTCTAAGAATCCACCATCTCTCTACAGGACTTTTCCTCAAAGCCCACTCCCCAAAGGCCTCTGCTCCAATGCCTGTGTATGCTTTCCCATTCAGTTACACAGGTATTGTCCTGAGAGCTTCCTCGCCTCATCACCATACAACTGCTTTCCATTTATCTTCCAGGTTTGCATCCTTGATTTCCTAATTCTGGTCTTCTTCCTTGGTTTCGTGTGTGTGTGTGTGTGTGTGTGTGTGTGTGTGTGTGTGTGTGTGTGTACTGGCACTGGAGATTGAACTCAGCCTCAAGCTACTGATTGACTTTTTTCACTCAAGGCGAGCACTCTACCACTTGAGCCACACATCCACTTCTGGCTTTTTGCTGGTTAATTAGAGATAAGAGTCTCAGATTCATCTTCCCAAGTTGGCTTTGAACTGAGATCCTCAGATCTCAGCCTCCTGAGTAGCTAGGATTATAGGTGTGAGCCACTAGCCCAACTTACAGTTCAACTTTTTTTCCTCCTTGGAGGGAGCTATCAATAACACCAAGGTCTTGATGACTTCTGAATGAAGTATGTTTGCTGTAGTCTGTTTTCTCTGGACATATCTGAGTACCTGAGGTGGAGTCAATAACAAAGAATAGAAGTTTATTTTCATCCCAGTTCGGCAGAAGAGCAAGCCTAGGAGCATGGCACTGGCATGTGGTAAGCACCTCCTGCAGTAGAAGGCATCACACAGAGAGACAGAGTAAGCATGCCAGTTCCATCTCTCTTTTCATAAGAAGATCCACTAAGTCCATGACCTCATTGTATCCTAGTTACCTGTCGAAGTGCCCCCCTCCAAGTCCATTAGCACAGGACTTCAAGGACTAAATATCCAACACATGAACTTATAGAGGACACACCTAACCACAACCATGTATCTACTTGTTGGACCAGCCAGCCCAGTGGGCTGTGTGGTAGCACTGGTATGAGGTCTTTGCACTTGCTAGATAGATACACTACCAGTGACCTACAACTCCAGCCACTCCAGTGAACTCTTGAATCTGGAATCTGTGTCCTTTTGTTTTAAGAAATCTTTATTTTATTATTTCTTTTTTAAAAAGTCACTTCTGTTTCTTCCATTGCTCTTTTTCAAAAATACCAGGTGAGGAATAATTTTTACTAATTCTTTAATATTTTTACTTTCCTCTCATCTTTTGCTTCCATTTTTCTATAGGTTGTTTCTAAACTTTATCTTTCCTTCTTTACTTCCTTTACTCTTTTTCTTTCTTTCTCTCCTTTCCTTCCTTCCTCTCTTGCTTGCTCTTTTTGTCTTTTCCTTCCCTCCCTCCCTCCCTCCCTCCCTCCCTCCCTCCCTCCCTCCCTCCCTCCCTCCCTACCTCCCTCCCTTCCTTCCTTCCTTCCTTCCTTCCTTCCTTCCTTCCTTCCTTCCTTCCTTCCTTCCTTCCTTCCTTCCTTTCCTCTTTCTTTGTTTGTATATCTCCCTTGAACATACCTCCACTTCCAGCTTTTTGTCAGTTCAATGGAAATAAGAATCTCAATCAACTTCTCTTCCTGGGTTGGCTTTGAACTGTGATCTTAAGATCTCAGCCTCCAAAGTAGCTAGGATTACAGGTGTGAGCTACTGGCACCTGACCTATCTTTCATTAAAAATTTTTATAAAGTAATGTCACAATATTTTTATTCACAAAAGTTACTTCCCATTCTCTGGAAGTTCTTTTTATTTTTTGTAAATATATTTTTGTTTTGTTTTTAGTTGATAATAATTGGGCATACAATATATGTATACAGATTAGGGTAATTAGCATAACTACCATTGATCATATATTTGTGTTGGGAATACTTGGCATGCTTTTCTATTTGCTATTTTTTAAATGTTCCTTGAATTGCTGCTCATCATGGTTCTCTTACTGATCCTACCACATGATAGAACATTAAAAGTTACTTCCTACTCAACTGCAGCCTGTACACATTAACCATCTTTCCCACTTTTGCCTCCCCATACCTTGGCAACCGTTATTCTATTCTCTACTTTAAGCAAAAATATGCAATTTTGGTCTTCTTGTGCTTGATTCATTTCACTTACCAAAATATTCATGCTCATGAATAGCTCCATTCATGTTGCTGCAAATGATAGGGATTTATTCTTTTTCATGGCTGAGTGTTATTCTATTGGGTTTTCTACAATATTTTTAAATTTTTTTTTCTTTATTGTCAATGCAAAGTACAGAGGGGTTACAGTTTCATATGTAGGTCAGTGAGTACATTTCTTATTCAACTTGTTACCTCCTCCCTCATTTTCCCCCACCTCCACCCTCCCCATTTCCCTCTTCCCCTGCCCATGAGTAGTTGTACAGTTGGTTTACACCAAATAGTTTTGTAAGTATTGCTTTTGGAATTGTCTTTTTTTTTCTTTGTCAAGGAATATATTTATTGTATGTATCTTGAGTATTTTTGAATAATTATTTCTTGTCAAAGTAATGTGCAGAGGGGTTACAGTTTCATACATAATCTACCATATTTTTTTAATCCACTCACCAGTTAATGAATAGTTGAGTTGTTTCTCCCTTTTTGTGAAGAATGCTACACAAAAATCCATGGGCGTGCAGATGCTTCTTCAACATAATGATTTCAGATGTTTTCAGCAGGTACCAGAGGTGGAACTGCTACATCCTGTAGCAATTGTTTCTCCTTTGAGAACCTCCATGCCATCTTCCATATGGCTATGCTAATTTGCATAATAAGTTCCCACCAAGAGTGTATGAGGGTTTCCTTGAAAGTGTCTTGTAAAACCTATCTCTCTTTGTATTCCCTGGCTCACTGAGGGTCTTAATTAATAGGTTTTTTGGTTTTGCTTTGTTTTTTTTGTCAGTCATGGAGCTAGAATTCAGGGCCTGGGCTCTGTCCCTGAGCCACCTTACTATGACTTGAGCCACGGTGTCACTTCTGGATTTTTGTTGGGTTTTTTTGTTTTTGTTTTTGAGTGGTTAACTGGAGATAAGAGTGTCATGGGGACTTTTCTGCCCAGGCTGGCTTTGAACTGCAACCTTCAGATCTCAGCCTCCTGAGTAAGAAGGATTACAGACATGAGCCACTGACACGCCGCTCAAATTAATAGATTAAAAAAAACTATTCAATATAATAATTATAGTTTCCTCTTCCCTCTGAGTTCCTTTTATATGGCTTACTCTATTCTCTGCCCCCAGAGCATGTCCTTAGCATAGGAGTGAGGGTCTAACCAGGTGACTGGAAGTTCCTGCTCCCCGTTCACTTACATGACTTCAACAGGGAGCCAGATGTTTCATTGGTGGCTCAAATATATATGCCTTTAGATTTTTTTCTTCCAATGCCATGGAATATCCCAATTTCCTGTCTGCAGAGGACAAACTTGACTCTTGGGAGCTGGGGGGGGGGCGGCGTGGTGTAAGGGGAGAGGCTTGAGGATGCTTTAGTGTTCGTGAGTGGACATTCCCTTTCATGTTTGGTTTCTAGGGGTAGCTTCTGCCCTGCTCAGAGCTTTGTCTGACACTTCTGAGTCCAGTACCTATCTTCAGAAAATAAGTGTCCCGTTTTCTGTGTGGTTGAGGGAGAATATTTGCCTGATTAAGAGGAGGTTATATGGGCTTCTAATCGTTTTGTACTGAGATTTTTAACCAATCCTGTTTTCTGCTCACCCCTAGAGATTCCCCAGGCTCTCAAACCTTGAGCTCTCCCTTGATTCAGAGGATTGATTTTGGCATCCTTCTTGTTGGAATCCCCCAATTCTCAGGACCAGATTGCAGTGTCTCAGCTCTGTTAAGTCAATTAACCAACCATCTGTCCGTTTTCCATATTCCAAAATTTGGCTGACATCTGGACTCCTGTCAAGTCCTTTCCAGAACCCTGCCCTGTAGGATTTATTTATTATTTCCATTTCTTTACTATCATTTTTGTGAGGTTTAGAGAAGAAACAGACATAAGTAAGCACTGCTCATTCGATCAGCCATGTATAACCATATCCTCCAATTTATCAACCTCTTCATTTGCAAGCTCCGTTTTTCTTAATGGTCTGTATCCTATGATAAAAATAGCCATCCATAATTTTTCTCATCATTTCCAAGTCTCATTTTTTTAAGCATCCTTACCTCTTTTAACGTTGGCTAAAAGTTTTGAATCAAAAAATTTAAAAATCAGAGGGACCACATGCTCTCTGATTTTAATACCTCTATTACTATTTTGAAAGGTCTGTAGATGCTTGAATCTACCTCTAGGCTTTCTATTTTATTTTGTTCACTTTTTTACCTAATCTTATGCCAATGACACATACCTTGATTAGAGTTGATCTATTAAGATCTCATTACCTGTTCATATTTACTATTATTTTGTCAAATTCAATGAAGTCTTTCACTTGTGAATTTCAATTGAATAAAACAAATGCATAGGTTGCATCAAGGACAATTTCTATATATTTTGAAGCCTACTATTCACGAGAATGATAAATGTCACCATTTATTTGGTCATTCATGGCCTTGAATCAGTTTCAATAACTTTCTGGCACTGATAGTAGTTGTTCTTTCCTTTTCAGTGGCTATAATGGAGGTGTTTAGCGTGTGTGTGTGTGTGTGTGTGTGTGTGTGTGCAATATACTCACTCATGCTTATTAGGTAGATATACTCAAGGATAAACAAGCTGTTCTTTATCTGGGATGATACAAGTGGGAAATATATCCCATAGGAATTTTCTATATAAACATTTTATATTTTTGGCTCTGTTTACAAATGGCCTCTGTAAAAAATATATTACAAAAGTAAAATTTCCCATGGTACTGATTAGGCAGTGTGTGTGTGTGTGTGTGAGTGTGTGTGTGTGTGTGTGTGTCCCTTTTATTCCATTTCCTTTTAAATTTCTTCTTTTTATCTTAAAGTAACAACACAGAAGTAAAAAAAATGAGTTATGATATATAAAGTTTGTCAAACAAGTCTTCCCCCTATATCACATTAAGTATTTTTTATTTTTGTTGTTAAGTGATTGTACAAAAAAGGTTACAATTCTACCTGTTAGGTTATGAGTAAAGTGTGTCTTCATCAGTGCAACCCCTTCCATTCTTCCCTATCTTCCCATCACCCATGTCCACCCGCAAGTTACACAGTTCAAGTTTTACATAATGCACAATGAAAGTAATGACTACATTTGCTCGCCCTCTCTCCTTTCCTTTGTGTGCTCCCCCCCAATGCACATTAAGTGCATTTATAATACATAAAATAAGATTTTTCTGGTTGCCCATTTGCTCTTCCCGTATATGAAGTATTCAGAACTTATCTAGGGAAACATACTTCTATTTCCCCCCCAAAATATTTAGCCATTTATCTTCTAAAAAACATACAAAATGCATGTCCCTTCCTTGTTTCCTGCTGATAATATTTCCCCCATTTGTAGCACAATTTTTCTTTCCTCTGGAAAGTTGATACTTGTTTTATTCAGAGGTTGCAAAATTGTGTTTCACTGCTGATAATGCAAAAGGCATTTCTCACACAAGTGGGGCGAATGTTTTTAGAAGCCAATGGAAAATCGCACCGTTAAGCAGGCGTCCCTGAGTTATGAGTGACCATATATACCTAAAGGTCAAGGGCCAAGACCAATCTGGACAGAGGTCATAGCTTTTCAATGACATCACTGATACTGATGGGGTTGTTTACTGAACTCAGTGTCAGCCTTACAACATCTTTAAGTCCAGCCATTTACCAGACTGAGAAGTATTATTCTGTCTTGACAATTTATTCAGTTATGGGATATTTTTTCCACCATCGGCAAAGCTGGCCTGTGTCCCAAAAGTTTATTTTCAAATTACTTATTTGGGATCAGAAGAACATTTTCCCATAGGAACAATTTTCTAAATGCTATTGCTCCACAGAAGCTTGGTGGAGCTACAGAGAGCTTGAAATACACCCTTGACTGCATTATTCCTACCAACCAATTCTGTACTTTGTTTCTGTGGGAAAGTGCCTTATGAGTTTGAACTCAGGTTCCTGAAGCCTACTTTTGCCTTTGCCCATAGCCTTCCCTGGAGCCTTTATGTGCTAAGCAGCCATAGTTGTTTGGAAAGACAGGAGATGACAGTAAGTCCCTAAGGAAGAGATGTGTGTTAGAGAGTCAATGTAGATATTTCTGGGAATCTGGTGAATCCGGAAGGACTGAAGGACATCCTCCCTTCCTCGACCATCCCCCCTCTCCACTATGTAGAACAACTCCTTCCCAACTGTTCTCCAAAAAGCGCTCAAAACAGGGACTTTTCTCTAAATAGACATTGTTTCTAAGTCAGATCCGGAAGAGAGAAAAGCCTTTCAGTAAAGCCTTACATTTTGAAGATCAAGCGTCTGGATTTGAAATTAGTCAAATAAAAATGTCCTGGTCCATGATAAAACAGTATCCAAGCATAGGACAATAATGAAACATAGTATTTTTTTTTTCCTTGCCTGGCACCAGGCCTGACAAATAATAGATGCTACAGAAAAATTAGTTAAAAAAAAAACTATTTTGAACTACTAACTGAATGGATTCTGGTACAAGATCACAATTGAATGCATGTGTGGGCTGGCTAACTGCCTTCTAATTCAGCATCTCCTGATTTCGTCCTCTGCTACATTTTCACCCTGCCGTCCATCAGTTCCACCTGCATGGACTTACGTGTCTCTAGACATCAGCCCCAAAGTAGGAACCGGATCTCTTCATTCACTCTGCTGGGTATCAATTTCTAGCACAGTTTCCCCTCACAAAGACTGAGGAACCAAAGGAGGGGGGCTGCTGATAATGAAGTTGTTCAAGCCTCCAGATCCTGTCTAACAGAGTTTCAGGCACTGCATTTATTCTGACTAATGTTAAAAAAAATATCATCACTTTTTATTTGGGGAGGAGGAGTTCAGTTGTTTGTATAACTGATGTAGACATATTTTTAAGGGAGCTGTTCCTCTTCTAGGCTAGAATTTCTTCTGTACAGTGGACCTGGGTCTTGTCCATTTCAGACTTTCAAATTGCATTATGATTTAAATTCATTTTATACACTCAACTGCTTTGAAAAGAAAGACACTATTAAAACTCCTTCCACTAAAATTTGTTTCCTTGCCCCTAGTCCCATAAACAAAACTAACTTCACTTTTCATTTCATGGACTGTGCTTTTTTTTTTTTAAGCTTCATTTATGTTCTACAAGACAGCCTCTTGCTCTAAGATTAACATTTCTTATGATTGTTCCCGACCATGGGTCCACTTCCAGAGGCCCTGCTAAGGATAACCAAAAAAGGGCATAGAGCAGGCTGGTTTTGGCAGCCTGCTTGAAGTTTCGGAGCTTTTTAGGTCTTGGTTTTTCTGGTGAGTGATTTCCTGAGCATGCCGGGGGAATGACAGGCATCTGCAGAGACAGACAGCATTGCCTTGGCTGGGGTGTCGTCATTGGCTGCCTATTAGAAAAACTACAGGACAATGCATACCACTGACTGCCTACGGTAAACAGAGAGGATATGTGTTCACTTAGCATGGACTTCTGGGAGGAGCCAAGGAAGGGCCGTCTGCAGTTTTATTGAATAGAGCAGTGTGCGTTTGACTGCCTGGCTGCCTGCTTGCTCTCTTGCTGCTCTCTGGCTTCCAGGAATCAATCCTTCCTTTACAACATCGTCCCCTGAAGAATTGCAGCTGAGGAGGTAAGGTATGGGGCCTTGCCTGTTTGCTCCTTGGAAAAAGCTGTTGGGGGGGGTGGGGACATTGTGCAGGTTGCAGTCAACAGTCTTAGCGAACGCAGTGAGAGATGAAGCGAGTGTTAGAAGCAATAAATTCTGTAGATTCCCAGAGCCAGCCTGGGCTCCCTTGCTCTGAAAATGTTCCCAGAAAGCAAAAAGAAAAAAAAAGAAATTTTGTTGAGATTAGGAGAGAGATCGTAAAGGGACTGGGATCCCGGGAGGCCCTGGCACCTTTGCTTGGGTGGCTTTTGTTTAGGAGAGTGATGTAGGGTTGTACCTGGTATCCACAGACCAGCTGTGCCAGTCATTTCCCCCAGCTATTTCTTCCATGTCTTTTGTGGTCAGGCATTTAAGGAAGTTTTGCTTCAGAAATAACAGTAACCATTTTTCAGGTTGATGAGAAGCCAAACAGTGATGAATTTTCTTTCTTTCTGTTTTCTTTTCTTGCCAAAGGATTTCTATGTTACTCTGTTAACCGGGATTTAAGAAACACTCTTTGGAGCTGCAAGGGAACATAAACAGGGGTTCTGGCACTAGTACGGGTTGAGTCAATGTCACTGATCTGATATTTGTTAAGACAGAAGTTGCCCACTGATCTGTTTCCAATAAAGCCAAGTAACAAGAGAATGTGTCCATTTAGTGGTTGTATTTATAGAAATCATAGCTAACTTCCTACCAAATGATTCCTTATTTCCTGCTTAAAAGTGTGTATTCCTAGAGAATGTGAGAAGATGCAGGTTGGAAATGTGTTCTTGAAAGGAAGGAGACAGGTTTTCATTCGGAGACTAGTGTATTTGGGCATCTTAAATAGAAGTATAAGGCAGCTAGCTGGTAGTAATTTGTGATTCCTTTTAAGAAAGAACTGGTTGTAAAGTGTGTGTGTGTGCGTGTGTGTGTGTGTGTGTGTGTGCGATTTTAGTGTTGTGTCAATACATGGCCAAAAAAAGAAAACCTGGATGAGAACAAAGTACTTGGTATTCAGCAATCCCTTCCGTTAACAACGCTATGCAGATGGTCTTGTAAACTGAAACAGTAAAATCCTTCCAGTGTGTTTAGCAAAACCAGATATGCATGGCTAGAACTTAACTAGAGACTGGGTCCTAGGAGGAAAAGAAGGATAGGGCTCTTTTTTTTTTTTTTTTTTTTTTTAAGCAATGTGAATATCTTTGCTGCCCCTTCCAAACAATTGATTCAATCTGATTTCATTCCATGGGAGGTGGGGTGGGGTGGGTTTGGGGTTGAGATTCACAACATCATTTTTTCTCTTTGTGCTTAGAAGTTTGTGCATAATGTCCCGTGAATGCCTCTGTCCCCTTCTAGAAGTGATATATGAGAACAGAACCCCCAGTGAATGTCTTTCCCTGGAACAGTGCTGAGTAAGTGTGAGAGAAAGGTTGCAGGCGAGAGCTAACGTTTGATTATTGTCTTTCCCACGAACAGATCAAGTTCCACACTGAATTGGGGGGTTTTTTTTTTGAATGTCAATCAAAAGATGGAAAGCAATTTCTGTTTCGAGTGTTCTCCAAATCATGTAGGGAATGCAGTTTGGAAGGAAATCTATAATCTTGGGATTTGAAGATAAATTCCATTTGGAAACCAGCTTGTCAGAATGGCAACAACTTCAAACTTTCTCTGACCACTTTCTCCCATCCCCCCTTCAAAAGCTCCTCACCCCCAACGACCACAAAAACACATTTTTGAAATAGCACTGTAGGTGTCCTATAAATGTTTGGATGGAAGGGATTTTAGTTCATGTTAAACAGTTCTTCATGTTGCTTCCCTCCCGGTGAGTATTAGAGCACCTTTAGGTAAACAGAGACCAAATAAAACCACACCAGGAGAACTTCCACTGTATTGAAATCATTGACATATAAAGGCAAATTTCTGGATCAAAAAGTCATTAAACTAGGTATTGATGGCCCACACTTGTAATCTGAACTACTCAGGAGGCTGAGATATGAGGTTCTCATTTTGATGCCAGCTCAGGCAGGAAAGTTCCAGAGACTTTTCTCCAATTAACCACCTTCAAAAAGTCAGAAGTGGAACTGTGGCTCAAGTGGTAAGAGTGCTAGCCTTCAGTCAAAAAGCTGGGGGACAGCACCCAGGCTCTGAGCTCAAGCCCCAGAACTGTCCCCAAACAAAGAAAAAGTTAGTTTAAAAGAGTTGACTTTTTCCTTAATACTGGATTTGACCCATAGGTAAAGTGTGGGGTTGTTCCTCTTTTCCAAAGCCAATAGGATGTGCAATTTAAAGAATTCAGATAAGGAGAGTCTTAAGCAGATGTATGATAGAAAGAACAAGGATAAAACATCAAGGTGAAGGACTAAAATGAGAAGTCATGAAAGGATTTCCTGACAGTGGGGCTATTGACAATTCTAATTAGTTCCTGTGGCTGGCCTAAGAGCTTCTTGCTCTCTGCAGATGGATAGGCAAGTCCTATGCTGTGTCCTGAAAGTCCAGAGTCTGGCCTGATTCTTCTTTGTTCTGATGAATAAAATGCATCTTGAGCTGGATGCCAGTAGCTCACATCTGTAATCCTCACTACTCAGGAAGCTGGGATCTGAGGATCATTATTCAAAGCCATCTCAGGCAGGAAAGTCCATGAGACTTTTGTCTCCAATTATCTACCAAAGAGCCAGAAGCAGAGCTGTGGCTCAAGTGGTAGAGCATTATCCTTAAGCCAAAAAACTAAGAGAGAGCACCCAAGCCCTGAGTTCAAGCCCCACTACTGGCATATGTGTGTGTGTGTGCACACGTACATGCACACACATACATACACACTGCAATGCACCTTGAAAGTTTTTTTTCTTTAAAAAGGCAGTCATTTGAGGCTGGGGATATGGCCTAGTGGCAAGAGTGCTTGCCTCCTTCACATGAAGCTCTAGGTTCCATTCCCCAGCGCCACATATATGGAAAACGGCCAGAAGGGGCGCTGTGGCTCAGGTGGCAGAGTGCTAGCCTTGAGCGGGAAGAAGCCAGGGACAGTGCTCAGGCCCTGAGTCCAAGGCCCAGGACTGGCCAAAAAAAAAAAAAAAAAAAAAAAAAAAGGCAGTCATTTGAGGCTGGGATATGGCCTAGTGGCAAGAATGCTTGCCTTGTATGCATGAAGCTCTGGGTTCGCTTCCCCAGCACCACATATATAGAAAACGGCCAGAAGTGGCGCTGTGGCTCAAGTTGGCCGAGTGCTAGCTTTGAACAAAAAGAAGCCAGGGACAGTGCTCAGACCCTGAGTTCAAGGCCCAGGACTGGCAAAAAACAAAACAAACAGGCAGTCATTTGTCCTCATTAGTCATTTTCATGGCAGTATGAAGCACAAAAAGTGACTTAGAGATGGGCAGTGGAAGGGATTGGCTACTTTCCCCTCTGCCTGGTGTTGTCACATGACTCAGAAATGTTGATGAAGCCATGAGTATGGGGGATGGGGACAGAGAAAGCGCTGATGAAGTGGATTACAAATTGCATGATAAGACCAAGAAGGACATTAGAAAGATGTTGCCAAAGACCTTTCAGAATTCAAGAGGGGTTGTCTGGTAAAAAACAAACAAACAAACAAAAAAACCCAACAACACAACAAAAAAACTATTGTAGGGCCCCAATGTAAAGTCATGATTTTCTTTCACTGAAAATCCTTCCCCTGTCAAGCTATTCCAGGTGCCCACAAGTTGTGAATAGCTCAGGAACTTAAGAGACACTTTCAGCCGAGGCTTAGCAGCCCTCAGATCTAGTAGTGGTTCTTCTGCTTAAATAATCCTGATCTCTGAGGAAGTCCATTCTTGGCTTCACCCACGAGTGGGAGATCTACTCCCCTCCGTGGCCTACCTAGTCCACACTGATTTCAATCTGAGTGTCTGGACATTCCACGCCTTCTGGGTGAACCACTTCTTACTGTTCCTAATTATCTCTTCTTCATATTTGAGGGCCCTTGAGTGCTACCTCCTGGTTCCAAATTCTTTCTAGAAACCTGAGCCCAGAATAGAAATACAGGCCTGTATCCCAGTGTTTGGCTTTGATCAGAAGACATAAAACATTAGGAAGTAGAGGAAGACGGGCCCTCTGTGCTACAAGGCAATATCCAGGAACCAAGAAGCCTGAAGATTCCAGGTGAAGAGAAGACCAATGACAAAGTGCTGACAACAGAAAGGGCTTAGTAAATGAGGCAGCTCTTCCGCCTCCAGCCCAAAGCATGGAATGAATCCCAGCGTGTCAAGCCTGGGCCTGGTAGGGAGGAGGAGGTAATCAGGAGCACCTGGCTGTGGTTCCTGTTGGTATTGAGACTAGACTGCCCCCAGGGAGCTTGCCTCTCAGCCTGCAGTATTCCCAACCGAGTCCTGATTCCTAGTGGTATCCCTAACTTCCTTACCCACAGTCCTCTCATCCATACTGGCTCCTCCATCCCCAAACCAAGCATTGGAAATGCTGCCCAGCTCTAGGATTCAGCTCAGACATAGTGAAAGTGTCCAACACGGGTGCATTTTAGGTACTTGAAAGCCACTTTTTTTTTCTTGCAGAGAGAGGGAGAAAAGTAAAGAGCAGGTAGAGTTGGTGTGGAGATATGGGGATGTTTCCTATAGTAAGGAGCCATTTTGATTTTGATTCTGCTCCCCAAATGTACACAATTGGTTTTTGATGGGTGAGGGTTGGGTTGTGAGAGGCAGGCAGGAGGGGTGATGGGGAAAAAGTGATAAGTTTATCTGTGTTGCTCTGTTACTCTTCCTGGTGTTGAGTTGTTGTCAGGTAGCCCTTGGAGCATTGGCTAAAAATTCAGACCCCTTAAGTCTTTTATAAACAAATAAGCTTTATGATTGACAAGTGAAGGACCCTTGCAACTGATACAGATGATAAGTTGCTCTGGGTCTGCACGGTCAGCAAGAGTGGATGCGTATGACCAGGTATCATCCTCATCAATATTTTTATTCCTATTTTATTATTTTGAGACAAAGCCACACTATGTAGCACAGGCTGATCTCAACCTTCATGGTTCTCTTGCCTTCACCCCTCCACCCACCCTCCCTCAACTGTTGGTATTTCAGGCATATACCACCATGCCCAGCTCGGAGGTTATCATTATTTGTTTCCCAGAGAGGAAAGGAAGAATGGGATGTGCATCAATGTACACCTGGGTAGGGGGACACAATCCTAGGGTAAGCATTCAGAGCAAAGGAGAGTCTCTGAGGGAAGAAGCCCTTTTCTATAGGGAACTTCTCGAGCTATAGAAAGTCAGGAATGGCTGCTAGCATGTGTGTGCCAAGAGACCATCAAGAGCTGAATGAATGAAAAACGGGGGAGGGGTTGCTAAGCAGCAGTGAGGAAATAATTGAAGGGAAGTCATTTTTTAAATAAGCAAATTGGGTGTTCTTGGGATGTATTCTAATGCATGTCTTCTCCTTAAAGAAAAGTCCCTATCTCTAGCAATGATAGCTAACTTGAAGATAAATTGCTTCTTAATTGTTTCCTGGCATTCTTCGTGAATATGCGGATGAAAGTACTTAACAACCGGGAAATCATCTTACATGGAAAGGAACACATTAAGTGGGAATATATAATTAATTCCTTTTACACCCACATGCACCAGTCCCTCTTGCTGCTCTCAAGATACTCCAGTGGGGAGCTAGGCCCACCTCACCTTTGTGCGCAGGTCTGGTGGGACCAGGGAAAAGCATCCACCCAGCCCAAGGATAAAGAATTGCCCTAGAGTCAGGAGTGCCAGTGAGTGTCAGCCAGAAGGCTTATAAAATACAACAGTTGGCTGGTCCATGAATACAGCCAGGGGAGGAAAAGGGAAACAGCAAAATACAGAGGGCAAACACAGTCTCAGAAATCAAGATCTTATTTAGCAGGGCATCATCCAGTCAAGTAAGAAGTTTTCGCGAGCATTTAGCACAGGATTCAGGACAAGGTGATCCTTGCATTAATAAATTCCAATCACTCAAGCAAACAACCGGGGTTAAAAGATACATATGGAATAATAAAGGGATAACATTGTGAGAAAATCAAGAAGTCAAAACAGGACCAGGGTCCAAAGAATGGAATTTTAAACCAAAGTGGGTGAAATGATCTCAGAAGGGAACTGTGTATCTTCACTTGGTAGGCTCCCATTCAGTCTGCTTCTTCCCATTGTTCTATTACCTGGAAATTTTCTGCTGTGATTCCAAGTCAGGGAGGCAATCTGGTTGGTTCTGCTAATAGCTATTATCTTCATTTGCAAAGTCTCTCAGTAAGAAGAGTGTCCCGCCACTGGCCTTTGTATGGATCACTTACACTGCGGGCCTGGTCGCCATCCTACTTCTATCAGTGGCCTCTCCTGAGCAAAGGGAAGCCCAGCAGGCAAAGTTAGTTAGAAGTGAAAGTTGGGCATGGAAGGCCAATAATTGAAATTTCCAGTAGTTCTCAATGAGTACCACTTGACTTTTTTTTTTTTTAATGGTACTGGGGCTTGAATTCTGGGCCTTGGTGCTATCCCTGAGCTTCTCTGCTCAAGGCTAGTTCTCTACTACTTGAGCTACAGCTCCACTTCTGGCTTTTCCGGTATTTTAGTGGCTATAAGAGTATCATGGACTTTCCTGAGCAGGCTGGCTTCGATCCATGATCTTCAGATCTCAGCATCTTGAGTAGCCAGGATTATAGGCATGAGCCTATCATGAAATGAGCACCTGGCACGCTTGAATTTTGTTTTTTTTTTTTTACGCTTGAATTTTTATGTGCATGAATTCCTAGAAATGCAAACACCCACTACAGCTCTTGATGATATTAGTATGGATCAACCAATGTCAAGGAAAGTTAACACTAATAATATAGCACTAATCTCTGAAAAGGTAAAAAATCATCCATTTCAGAAAGATTCTTAAGGGAAATATGAGTATTTTTTGTTGAGAAAAAGAAAATCCTAGGAGCCATGGATCCTTTTGAATGAAGGCCGTCTTTCAAATGCAGTGAAATAATGACTTTAAACTTTTAATACATAAGAATGAGTATACCACAATGTAAATCATGTAATAAACCCAATGTGTACAAGTGAGAGCCCTTAACCAGTGGAAGTTTCTGTCTAGACAAGGTTTTCCCTGCAATCTTTCATCCACAGACTACCTGTCAGGATGTCATCAAGCCAAGTCAGCGATCCCCTGTCTTCTGCCCAGCTCTGATAACATGTGGAGCTTTGCACCCTGCGCTGGGTTCACTTTCCAGAAAGGCATTGACAACTAGGCATCTAGGCGTGTGCATCAAAGGCTAGAGAGGTCAGGAAAGGCAAACAGATGAGGAACAGATAAGAAATCTGGACCTGTTTATCCCCAAAGCAAGGAAATGGAAGGTACCACATGTATACCTTCCTATACTTGGAAAAATCTTGTGTAGAAATGGGAGAGAGCATTTTTCTCTCAAGATAGCGGGGTTGAATGCATAGATCCATGGAATTCTTAAGCTGGCTGAGCATTAGGGTATCATTTAATTGAGGAAATATGTGCCATTTCCCATTTGTGTACCAGGTCTAGCCAACCAGTATATTAAAAAGGCTTCTGAGGGTATACCTAAGCTTACAGAGTGGTAAGAGAGTGGAGGGACAGAGCTATGGCTATTCAGCTGATGCTTTGTACTTCACCAATGTAGTCTTAGGTTGAGCCTAACCTTGAGCCTTCAGTCTCTGGAAGGTCACAAGTTATTGCAAAAGATGAACAAATCTAAATATACAGAAAGTACTTTTGGTGAAGAGTAAATAAAACATCTCACCTAATAGGTGTTATTGTTTTTTTCCCTAATTACATAAGTGCATTATGATGATAAGATACTGGTTTATTGAAAAGAGCTGTTGGATTTTAGTTTTGTTTTTCCAATAAATGGAGTTAAGACATACAATTGTATTGTGTATGAATTGAAGCAAGACTTTTGGAATATTGAAAAGAAATCGTTGGTTTTCTTTTCGTTGGTTGTGGGCCTTGAATTTAGAGTCTGGGTACTGTCCCTGAGCTTTTCTGCTCAAGGCTAGCACTCTACCAATTTGAGCCATAGCGCCACTTCTGGTTTTCTGGTGGTTAACTAGAGATAAGAATCTCATAGACTTTCCTCCACTGGGCTGGCTTCAAACCGCAATCCTCAGATCTCAGCCTCCCAAGTAGCTAGGATTCCAGGCATGAGCCACCAGCAGCTGGCTCTTTGGTTGTTTTTTGCTTTTTTTTTTTCTTTAATAAAAGGAACTAGACAAGGGTTATAGTTCAGTGGTAGTGTATATGCCCAACATATACAAGACCTTGAGTTTGATCCCCAGCATATACACCAAAAGAAAGATTCAGCAATCCATTTTTCAATTTCCAGATGAGAAAGGACAGCCTAGCCACACACATCAAGCAAAATTATACATGTGATGGTAGGTTTCTTTGATTAATATCTGCCTGTCTTATTAGTCAGTAAGATTCATAATGACAGAGAACATTGTTGAATTAAAGAACAAACTAAGGGGCTTGACCAAGATCATCTTTGTTAACTAGTAGCAAAGATACTTCTAAAACTGCCAACACCTAAGTCCTAGGCAGTTGCCATATTGCTTTTTCCCCCCTTGATAATAAGAGACTCTTCTCTCTTAGCAATTCACAAAGTTAGATGGAAAAAAATGCAGCCCTATTCATCCTGAGATCAGTGGCTCTTAAACAGCATCTTCATCAGAATTGACTGAGTGCTTTTAGAAAATATACATTCCTGAGATCATGTCCCCTGGAAATTCCAATTCAGTAAGTTTCCCTAGAGTTGGAGTACAAGCCGTCTGAAGTTTGTAACATCTCCTTTGGTGGAACAAGCTGGCTCAGAAACATCCCCTGCACCCCTACGCTTACCATAATTTACAGTAGAGGATGCTGTTACTTGTTTATCCGAAGCCTATTCTTTTAGTTTTTTTGTGCATTTCCCCCCCCCCTAAAGTTACAACTCTGTATCCCAAATAGTCAATTTTGCTGGAGAGTATCTTTAGAAGAACTAGAGTACTTATTAAAAAACTCCCCCCAGCTTCCGTAACTCTTTTGGGGCATAAATATAAAGTTATCAACCCCACAAGGTCAAACTTTCTGATGAGTTTTCCAGTGTTTGCTTTCGTAAAGCACTGGAAATGTGGCAAGAATAAAATTTCTCATGGTATTTCCACTTCTTGTTCCAGCTACCATTACTAAGTGAAATTTAGGCTTAGGAGGAGGGGTGAATCTAGAAAAAGTTTTCTTTTTAAGTACTTCTGTCTTTAAGGTACTTTGTCATCCTGTTGTTTTAGGTATATGCCTTGCTTGGAAAGACTGAAGACTTTTTTTCTCCCATGTTCTCTACTTTTAGTGTTAAGGATGTACAGATCTCTGAAAGGGAAAAAAGTGCCCTCCCCGCTTCTCTCATAAATCTGGGGACCATCACAGTCTCTTTAGATGCTTGACAACAAGCTCTATGCATGGACAAGTGGGATAATTTACTTTAGCAGAAGGATTTTTTTTTTAAACTATCTCTATGATCTTCTATTACCAAATAATTAGGACTTAGTCCCTTTGTATTGTGCAGAACTGTGTGGCATATTGAGTGCTGCATATTTATATCCTATTCACCTAAGATTATAGAGCTAAGAGTTTCTCTGTTTAAGTGAATTGATCCGAGAAGCATGCCAGCATAGAGACTGTATTTGCATGGACACTCTCTGGTGTACGGGAACAGGTCCTCATGGTATAAATGAAGCAGACCAAGGTCATTGGAGAGAAGAAATGACCTGGCAAATGAGTTTAGGATTTGCAGCTGTAGAGCACCACTGTCTGGACTTAGTCTCTCTTCCTCAGTCACACTGTCCCTCCCTTTCCGTGTATCCTAAATGCATATTAGCTATCAAAAGCTGATGGTGAAAAGTTAACATTACAAGCTGGGGCCAGTGGCTCACACCTGTAATCCTAATTACGTGAGAGGCTAAGTTCTGATTTCATGATTCAAAGCCAGCGCAGGAAGAAGAGTCCATGAGATTCTTGACCACCAAAAAGCTGAAAGTAAAGACAGGTTGTAGCGCAAGTGGTAGAGTGCCAGCCTTGAGCAGAACAGCCAACTGGGGAGTTAACTTTTCAAAAAATTTGAAGGCCAGTTGAAAGAAAATGATTAAATTATACAAAGTTACAACTAGATACATTATATTAAAGTCCAAGGGAATACTTAAAACACATTCGCTCCCAGTTATCTTACCCAGTTTCACTGTTATCTATTCTTTTGAGACCAGTTATATCTACTTGAATCTATATGACAGAAATTCTTTTTTTTCATATTTTTATTATCAAACTGATGTACAGAGAGGTTACAGTTTCATATGTTAGGCATTGGATACATTTCTTGTACTGTTTGTTACCTTGTCCCTCATACCCCCTTCCCCCCACTCTTTCCCTCCCCCCCACCCCCGGAGGTGTTCAGTTCACTTACACCAAACAGTTTTGCAAGTATTGCTTTTGTAGTTGTTTCTGTTTTTTTACCCTGTGTCTCTCAAATTTGGTATTCCCTTTGAATTACCTACTTCCAATACCAGTAAACACGGTTTCCAATATACTCAGATAAGATTACAGAGATAGTGTAGGTACAACCACAGGAAGGTGATACAAGAACATCATCAATAATAGAAGCTACAGATACACATATGACGTTGAAAGTAGTTACAACTGTGATATAACAATTGTTTCCATAACATGGAGTTCATTTCACTTAGCATCATCTTATGTGGTCATAAGGGTATAGCTATTGGGCCTTGTGATGCTCATGACAGAAATTCTTTATTAGACAAAAAATAATCTTTCTGGGATGGGAATATGGCATAGTGGCAAGAATGCTTGCCTTGTATACATGAAGCCCTGGGTTCAATTCCTCAGCACCACATATATAAAAAACAGCCAGAAGTGGTGCTGTGGCTCAAGTAGTAGAGTGCTAGCCTTGAGCAAAAAGAAGCCAGGGACAGTGCTCAGGCCCTGAGTTCAAGGCCCAGGACTGGCAAAAAAATAATAATAATCTTCTAACAGCCAATTTTACAATGAAGAAACTGAATTTTACTTAAGTAATACCTGTAAAGTCACAGAGCTAGTAGTACATTGCAGAACCAGGATTCAAACCCAGACCATCTGTTTCCCTACTCCACAAGCTCAACCCCCATTCTGTGTCACCTGTCACCCAGGACTCCAGGTGACAAAGACTCCATCTTTGATCGTGATGTGATTCTGGTGATGTGACTTATTTGAGAATGAACTGTGGAGTCAGAAACACTTCAGTTTGAGCCTCAGCTTTACTACTTTCTAGCTTGTTCATTCATCCTGATTATGCAATTAGGATAATTATTCCTTCATTTTAG
This sequence comes from Perognathus longimembris pacificus, assembly GCF_023159225.1. Lineage (NCBI taxonomy): Eukaryota > Metazoa > Chordata > Mammalia > Rodentia > Heteromyidae > Perognathus > Perognathus longimembris. The sequence goes on from NC_063162.1 coordinate 139,927,494, forward strand.
AGTGATCATGACTATTAGAAGCAATGTCTCTAAACTACTTGAACAATAAGTTACCAACCACCGGTAATCAATCATGACCGCCTCTAGCAGGCCTCAGGACTCCCTTTATCTCCCATGTCCTTAGTGGCATAATCGCCCCTGTTGCTTCCTCTAAGTTCAACATATAGAGTAAAAGGATCTGATGTTTAGGATCTGATTTTTTTTTGCCAGTCCTGGGGCTTGAACTCAGAGCCTGGGTACTGTCCCTGAGCTTCTTTTGCTCACGGTTAGCATCTACCACTTGAGCTACAGCACCACTTCTGGCTTTTTCTGCATATGTGATAATGAGGAATCTAACCCAGAGCTTCATGTATGCCCGGCAAGTACTCTACCACTAGGCCATATTCTCAGCCCTAGGCTCTGATTCTTTTAGATCCTTTCACTGGGCTCACCAGGAGGGAGGACCTAAGACCAACAGATATAAATCCTAGGAGTCCCTTGTCTGAGAGCACTGGGGGCTCATGCCTATAAAATCCCAGCTCCTTAGGAGGCTAAGATCTGAAGGACTACAGTTCAAAGCCACCCTTGGCAGAAAAATTCTCTAGATTTCATCTCCACCACTAACCAACAGAAAGCAGGGCCGAAGGTAGGGCTCAAGTGGGAGGGTACCAGATGAGTAAATGGGAGGCCATGAATTGAAACCCCCAGTACCACCAAACAGTTAAAAAAATAAAGTAGGAAATTCTATTTCAGGTTGGGATGAGCGTCTTCTAACCAGGTCGTTCTGCCTCTTAAGCCTGGCCCTCCCTAAGCTCCATTATCCTCTTCAGTCTGAGGGTCACTTCTTACCTCAGCACTGGACCTGAACTATCTTTAATGCTTTCAGTAATCTTCATGTGATACAGCTAAAGGACTTCATTGGCCCTAAGATTGGATTCTTTTGTGTGGTTTCAGTATTTTAGACTTAGAGAGAGATAGAGACAGAAGAAAAAAGGTGGGGGAGAGAAACAAGGAAGAGGTGGAAGAAGTGGAAGGAAGGAGCAGATGTTAGGTGGAAGGGAAGAAGCATTTAGAAAACATTGGACTTAGGAGAAAAATCAAGAAATATGAATAGATTGCTGGTTATCTTAGGCCCTTCTGGGTTAAAGGTACTGAAACAATGACCTAGATCACTTGGCTACCTTGTTGGTCTACTCGCTATGTGCCAGAACTTTTCCAACTGAGACTACCATCTCAGAACAGCAGGGTAAATCAAGGAACTTGTCCCAAATCACACAGTTGGCAGAGGGCAGAGCTGGATTCAGTACCATTCCTTGACTGGAGCACTTTTCCATTTCTCTATAGCTGTCTGCTCTGTGTCTTCCCTCAGGAAAGTGATAGAAACCAGAGCAGAAGGTTTCCATAACCCATCATTATAACTTGTCATTGAGCCATACTGCAGTTCCACTAGACAAGCGCACTGTCACGCCCTGCCATATAAGGGAACAGAGCTAAACACCATTACTTAAACCACTGACTCCAGAGACTCCTCAAGTGAGAGCCAGACAGCATGAGTGCCCAGGCCTATAGCAGCTAGGAAAGAAGGCCATGGAAATGCTTTTATGTTTTCCCTTCTTGTCACTGAGAGTGATGTAAACAGGTAGTTTGCATGCTTCTCCCTGACCCAGGAAGATTTCCATACTTAAAGTATGTGAACAAATACTTCACACGCTTCTAGTGTTCAGTTGTGTCTGATTTAACTATGGGAGAGAGAGAGAGGAGACCAAGACAGTACTGGTTCTGTGAAGACTGGATGGGAAATTGAGGGCTACACCTCTAAAGAAATTAGAATCTGTTCCTTCCTTGCCACTTCTTAGAAATATTAGTTATTAATAAGAATCCACTTTACTTTGTGGCTTTCTTACTCAATGCTCAAACATATGTGATCAGCCTCTGGTTTCATCATTAGTCCCAGTGAGGACTTTAGAATGGGAACTTCTGAGAGCCAATTTCACAGGAGAAATTGAAATTATTTGCCCATGCTAGTCCCATCTTGCCACAAAGAGAACCCACTGTTCCAGATAATTCTAAGAAGTATTTCTTAGTCCCGTCAGCTTCTCCTAACTTTCATCTTTAGCCAGACTGTAATGGAGGCATTTGTTTCCTAAAACTGTCATTAAGAAGTTCCACAAATAGAAATCTATTTTCTCTTAGCTGAAAGTGGAGCTGTGGCTCAAGTGGTAGAGCATTAGCCTTGTGCATGAAAGCTCAGGCTCAGCGCCCATGAGTTCAAGACCCAGCATTGATATCAACAGAAAGAAAAGAAAAGAAAAGAAATCTATTTTCTCATAGTTCTGGAGGTTAGTCATTCTAAGGCTATAAGGAAGGCTCTGTTCATGTTCATGTAGAACTCTCTCTCTCTCTTTTTCTCTCTCTCTCTCCGAGTCTGTCTGAATTTCCTCTTCTTGGAGATAACACTCATATTGAATTAGGGACTACCTAATATCATCTTTTAAAAAGAAAACAAGATACTCTTTATAAAGATCTATAAATCCACGAGGACATGTTGAAGGGCTGGGGATTAGAACTCCCACAGATGAATTCAGGAGAAGACATAACTGAACCCACCATATACCCCAGTTCAAAATTATGGTAGAAACTCATGGAGTATGTTTTCTAAAATTCCAAGTACAGAAAGCCCTATTGCTTGTGGTATTCTATCTTCCCTCTGAGTCTGGGGAATGCTTTGCTAGAAATCACTTGGCCTTTTGAACTCGCCCTTAACATTTATTTTCTGCCTTTCACAAGCTGAAATTCTGATCCAGTGAAAAGTCAAAAGGAGGTCTCTGGGATGACGCACTGAAGCACAGCTCCGCGGGCTGTGGCCTATCTGGGGAAGGCTAAGAAACCACAGGGGCAGACAGTCTGGTATGCAGCCATTGGGGGTGGGGCAGGGGGCTGGGAGGAAGGCTGGGCCAAGGCAGCCTGCTTGGCTGAGAGGCAGAGGGGGCTGAGGAAGAGGTAAGCTGCAGCCTGGCCCAGAAAAGCAATCAGAGAGAGGGTGGAGAGGGTGCCTGCAGCGGGCAGAATGAGAGGAAGGCTATTTCCAGGCTTTTTAACACAAACTAATCACAACCACTCATCCCTCAAAGCAGAGGGAAAATCTTAGAGGCCTACACATATTTGTGCTCTGAATCATTTGTCTCATCTTTTCTTCTTCTTCTTCTCTCTTCTCTAGTCATCTTAAATATGTACACCCTTTCCCCTCAGTGGCTCTCCTGACTTCATCTGTATTTGGCCTACTAGAGCTCATCCATCCACCTTGCTGTCATTTTCCCTTTCTATTTCCCATGACCATCATTTCCCCCTCCTCTCTTTCTCAGAGCTCTTCTTGGTATCTATTCCTTGTTATGGCAACTCTCTGTCTCAGGCCAGAGGCAGTCTTTCAAGGAAGTGACTGTGCCTCTTCTCATCCAACCTGGGGCAGTGGTGAGAGAGGCAAAAACGATTCCAGGCAAACTCAAAGGGATAAGCATCCTAGCACGGTATGGCTCTGACCTCCCGAAGTCTCTCTTCATCCATCCACCACTCACTCTGTTTCTGTGCCTTTCTTTTAAAAAATCCTCTGGGTTCTCATTCTTTTTTTATTTCTATTCCAAGAACCTTTATGTACTGAATTTCTACCTTTCATTATCTCTCCTCGATCCTTCATTTTATGTTGTGTTGTTTGGGTTTTTTTTTGCCAGTCCTGGGCCTTGGACTCAGGGCCTGAGCACTGTCCCTGGCTTCTCTTTGCTCAAGGCTAGCACTCTGCCACTTGAGCCACAGCGCCACTTCTGGCCATTTTCTATATATGTGGTGCTGGGGAATCGAACCCAGGGCTTCATGTATACGAGTCAAGCACTCTTGCCACTAGGCCATATTCCCAGCCCTATGCTATGTCTTTTGTAGTAGTACAGGGATTTGAACTCAGGGCTTCACACTTACTAGTCAGGAGCTCTACAAAAATATGAGCCACATCCTCAGATTACATTTTGAAAAAGCATAGTCTTTTTTTTCTTTATTGTAAGTGAAGTACAGAAAGGTTACAGTTTCATATGTAAGGCAGTGAGTACATTTCCTATCCAACTTGTTACCTCCTCCCTCATTTTTCCCCTGCCTCCTCCCTCCCCCTTTCCCTTTGCCCCCCCCCCCCCCCGTGAGTTGTATAGTTGGTTTACGCCAAATGGCTTTGTAGGTATTGCTTTTGGAATGGTTTACCTTTTTATCCTTTGTGTCTCGATTTTGGACTGTGGCTAATGGGGACTGTGTTTGTCTGCTGTGATGTACAAAAGACATGCTGCATTTCAGAAACAAATCGGCATGGCTGAGTGTGCACGCATACACACACACACACACACACTTCAAAATAAACCATCACATACTGTCAGCTGCGTAGGGTCTCAGGCAAGCTCTGAAAGAGCTGCCCACCACCTCAGCACCTTCCCCAAGGACTAGAACAATCCTCATAATATGTAAATGACCATTACAGTCAGGTAGACATATTCTGTATGCCTCTACTCTCACAGGACATTGTTTCCATAGCTGTATGTACGTTCATACATTAGAGTGGATGATGATTAAAAACCCATGGCTTGAAAACAAAAATAAAGTGATAGTAAAAACAAACTGCATTGCCCTTAGTGACATCAATCATGTGGACTGTTTATCCTCTCTGACAAGACATACCTAAGGCAGCAATAGCTGCCATAGGTTTAATGAAAGTAGAAATGAACGTTGAGGCCAAAAGATACAATAAACACTTGCTTAAGTCTCTTTCAAATTCTTTATAGGACTCAGTGATGTGTAATTTGTGTTTTGCACTAAAATAATCAGTGATCGATATATATATAATATACACACAAATATATATATATATATATACACAAGATATATATTTATGCATAGGTTGGGTTGGGCAAGAAGCTCTGGAATGCTCTCTCTCTCTCTCTCTCAGCTCAAAATGGAAACAGGAGGAACACATTCCTCTTGCAAATCTGTGGAAGCCAGTTCACAGATTTCTTAACTACTTGATGGTATAGCAGCATGATAACTGGAAGAAACCACCGTGATTCTTTTACTTATTTACCAACTTATTTGGGATTCTTCCTCTTCTCTTTTCAATTTATGGAAATTGAGAAATTGAAACCATGGGATATGATATTTTATAAAAGGAACTAAAGGCTGTTAAATTTCTTTCCTTCCCTCTCTCTCTTCTGCCGTTCTTCCTTCCCTCCTTCCTTTTCTCTTTTCTCCCCCTTGCCTTCCCTCTCTCTCGTCTTCCATTTATTCCTTCCTCCACTTTTCTCCCTCTCTCTTCTTCTTGCTTCTCCCCACCTCCTTCTCTTGCTCATCCTCTTTCTCTCTTCTCTGTATCCCTCATGGTTCCATCTGTTACTTTTTTATTTCTTCGGTTATTGGGCTCTTTGCAGTTGGCACTGTCCTATTATTGTTGGACGGCTTTCTACTTGAATCCTGAGGGCCTGTGGCTCTCCACTTATATATCTTTTTACAGAAATCGATGCTAACATTCTTCAGGGTAGGTGTACAGGCACCTCCCTGATGGAGAACAAATATTTATCCTTTGCCTTAATACTTCATGGAGTAATCAGCATCAGCGAGAGGCAGGAACTGCTGAACAACCTGTGTATGGGGAGACAAAAAGTAAGGAATGTACATGCTTGAGAGTTGTAATTATTCTTTATTTTTAAACATTCATGCCTTTCTATATTTTGACTCAGAGACATGCTGTTAAAACGCAGCAGTTGCTCTTTCCATTAGCAGTTTCTCATTTGTGAATTCTTTCCCAAGAGAGTATTTGCAGTGAGGGTTAAGTTTGCAATGCCTTGGAACTCATGATTTGCCCCAACAAATTCAGACTTCAGGTGGTGCCTATTGGAAAAGGAGCCCTGGTTCCTGCTTCCGGTCCACAGCTGGTTAGCACATGAGACTCTGCAGAGCTTCTTCATGCTTCCAAGTCCCTAAATATAAACCACACTTATCCGTGCCCTTCCCCGTAATGCCCAGGTAGGGAGCAAGATGCTAATGTAAAATGACTTTAGGCAGTAAAGTGTCTTCAAGCATATACAAGGTTTTGTTTTTCTTTCCCTTGGAAATATGAAGATCTTTGCTAGTTGTCTTTATTTGGGGGTGGGAGTGGTATGTCATATACTCATGAATACACCCTAAGGTCAGATTTGAGGTTTCCAACAATTACCTCTTGCATGACAGCTTCAGCTATCGCTTTATTCCAGGGCTTCTTCAATCCTAGTTCTGGCCTTTCTTTCCATTCTTTAAAATTTAATTTTCAAGGCCTGGTATGGTGGTGCACATCTATAATTCCAGTTACTCATAAGGGAGAGATAGGAGGATTGCAGTTTCAAAGCCAGACTAGGAAAAAAGTTAGTGAGACTCTTTTGCGTGAAACAAGCTAGGTAGGGTGATCGTACCTATAATGGCAACTATGCAGGAGACAGAAATAAGAGTCACATCTACTTTTCTGCTTGTTTTGGCTTCACACCGCAATCTTCACATCTCAGCTTCCTGAACTGCGAGGATTACAGATATCAGCTACCAAGACCCAGCTTGGAACAATGTTTTGTATAAGAAGATATTTACATGTACATTGTGGAGCTGTTGATGGAATTCTAACATATGAGCAACAATTGTGTTAGGTCAACTTGTTTCTTGAACATAAGCTTCCTGGATCAGCTATTTCTTTAGGAATTTCCACTTGAAATACCCTAGCCTTCTTCAAGTCCTTACTTTGGGGTTGTTTCATTTGTTTTCTTTGAAGTCTCTCCACTGTTCGACCCTGATACCTTCAGATGCCAGAAACCTGTTGGGAATGCCCCCCACCCCATGCTGGCGGTCTTAGTACCATTTTCCTCCCGCATACATCACCCTCCATTTTAGGTAGCATTACCTTGAAATGGTTTACTTGGATGCTGAGCTACTGAAATTCTGCTCTTGAAGTTGCATCACAGCCGAGCTACTTGTTAGAACCGTTTTTGATACTCATAGAAGGAAAAGCTAGAGTAGAAGGAGAAGAGGCAGGAGAGAAAGAAGAGAGGAATGAGACATCCACCTGTTCTCAAATCAACATAGAAAAGTTTAGGCTGGTTTAAAAATGCCTTTGTTGAAACATGGACTCTATGGTCTCCCTTATTGGGAATAATTAGTACAGGTTCAGGCATGTCATAGCAGAGGATCACAAGGCCCAATAGCTATACCCTTATGAACACATAAGATGATGCTAAGTGAAATGAACTCCATGTTATGGAAATGATTGTTATATGACAGTTGTAACTACTTTCAACGTCCTATGTGTATCTGTAGCTTCTACTATTGATGATGTTCTTGTATCACCTTCCTGTGGTTGTACCTACACTATCTCTGTAATGTTACCTGAGTATATTGGAAACCGTGTATACTGGTATTGGAAGTAGGAAATTGAAAGGGAATACCAAATTTGAGAGACACAGGGTAAAAAAAGACAAACAACTACAAAAGCAATACTTGCAAAACTGTTTGGTGTAAGTGGACTGAACACCTCCGGTGGGGGGGAAGGGAAAGGGGGCGGAGGGAGGGGGGTATGAGGGACAGGGTAACAAACAGTACAAGAAAGAAATGTATCCATTGCCCAACGTATGAAACTGTAATCTCTCTGTACATCAGTTTGATAATAAAAATTTGAAAAAATGCCTTTGTTCATAAAAAGTATGTACTCTTTTAAAAAAATATAGACTCCCTAGAAATCCTCTAAAAAAAAAAAAAGTCTTCCTGGCTTTCTTTGAAGTCTGAGTTGGCAGTGGACAATAGCAGAAATAAACCAGTTAAGGCAGGCATGGTAGCTCACTCCTGTTTTTCCAGCTACTCAAGAGAAGAGAGGATGCTAGTTCCAGGCTAACCTCAGGCAAAAAGTTAGCAAGACCCCATCTAAGTCAACAAGCCAGGCTGGTGGCGTGTACCTGCCTTCCCAGCTAGGAGGCCACAGCTAGGATTAGCATTTGAGGCCTACCCTGAACAAAAATAACATGAGACCCTTTTCTGGAAAATGGTGAAATCCAAACAGCTGGAAATGTGGCTCAAGTAGTAGAGCACCTACCTAGCAAGACCCTTAGTTCAAGCTGAAGTTCCACTAAAAAATAAAAAAAGAAGATTCATTTAATTAAGTTTATACCTCGAGCAACTTGATAGCATCAGATAAGTAACTTAATCTTCTGGCAGGTCAACTCTTATGATGAAAAGATTAGGCTAGAAATGACTCTAAAGTTGTTTGATTTGTGACTTCATAATCTCCCCTCATAAGGCTTGCTGCTGTCTTTCCTTCCTTTCCTTTCTTTTCTTTATTGGCATGCTTTCACATGCTTTGATAAATCACTTTACAGCTGAGTGCTTTTCAGATGCTAGTTACAAATGAACTGCTTTCCCGAAAATCAGTCACCTTGTTTGTGAAGTTGATTTAGGGGAGAGATACAATCAAACATTTTTGTTCAACTGAGTCAATGAAGAATATAGCCTGAGAAATCACAGGCATCTTCTCTGATACCTTCATATCAAAAAATTAATTGAGAGGAATCTACTTATCAATGAATGAAACTAATATTTTAAACTCGAGTTTCCTTCACTCCCTTTTCTAGTAACAAAATCAGCATCTTGCAATGGTTGTTCAAACATCAATAAATAGCACCGCTCATAAAAGGAAAGACTGAATCAACTCTCAAGTAGGAAGACCAGACTCAAGGAAGAAAGTAAAGCTCATGGCTGGAGTGGAAATGGTTACTAGGTTTAGCCATCTGTTTCGGACTTTCCTATTCCACATGTAGCTATATCGTTTACATAAAAGTATCCCTCCAGAGGATCAGAAAGAACAGATTTATGGACCAGATGTGAGTTCCCATTTCTACAGGTGTGGCTCTGAAAGAACACGTTGTGCCAGGGATGGAGTTTCTCCTCTTATGTAATCAATATAAATTACCGCTGGATTTTTGCAGAGGTTGATAAAGCAAACATATGTCATTTGGATTGGCCTCCTGGTCTATAAAGAGACCTTGATTCGCTGGTGGCACAACATGAAAAAAAAGTTTAATATTTATAAAAGACTTGATAACAAATGCTAAGACAGTGAACCAGCAAAGGTGCAAAAGAGATTAGCTGGGGCTGGGGATATAGCCTAGCGGCAAGAGTGCCTGCCTGGGATACACGAGGCCCTAGGTTCGATTCCCCAGCACCACATATACAGAAAACGGCCAGAAGCGGCGCTGTGGCTCAAGTGGCAGAGTGCTAGCCTTGAGCGGGAAGAAGCCAGGGACAGTGCTCAGGCCCTGAGTCCAAGGCCCAGGACTGGCAAAAAAAAAAAAAAAAGGGATTAGCTGGGAATGCATTTAGGTAGTTGTCTGCATCCAAGAGCATAAGCAACAGGTCACAAATAGTTCCAAAGTCTCTCAGCATCTGAAAGGGAAGAGCTAAGAGGATGGAAATTATTAGACTGGAAACAATAATAACAACAGCAACAAAACAACCATATACAAAGCAGAGGAAAATATCTTTACATGGCAAAAAAATTCAAGGATACAAAAAAAAAGTAACAAACATTATTTTGATAAGTAGCAGTGCATTTAGACAATTATACACAAAAAATTTAAATTCTAGACAGAGTAAAAGTGTTGCTATTAAGAAATATCAAGTCCATAGAGAATTTAACACAAATGTTCTATTTTTTTTTTAAGCCTGGGTGTTTTTATTGCTAGATTTTTTTTAATGGTGCCAGAATAAACATTGCTATTTTTGGATTTCTAAGTTGCTTTGATCATTTCAGTCAAGCACAATTTACTGTTCAAATCTGTCATATTCTTGCTAATTTCTTTTTTTTTGGGGGGGGGGCAGTCCTGGGGCTTGGACTCAGGGCCTGAGCACTGTCCCTGGCTTCTTTTTGCTCAAGGCTAGCACTCTGCCTCTTGAGCCACAGCGCCACTTCTGGCCATTTTCTGTATATGTGGTGCTGGGGAATCGAACCCAGGGCCTCATGTATATGAGGCAGGCACTCTTGCCACTAGGCCATATCCCCAGCCCCCTGCTAATTTCTAATTTCTTTATTAACCTATGGATTTCTGAGACTGCTGTGTGACTACCTCCCATGATGCTTGTGGATCTTTTTGTTAAATTTGTCATTATTATTGGTCATGTTTCAAGGCTTAATACATACAAGTCCATGATTATTAAATACTAATTTTTAAATATTAACAACATTCCTTTCATTACTGAGTAATTCACCATAAAGCATATTTTGTCTGTATTTTTTTTTCATATTGCTAAAACATCTTTTTTGTTTGTTTGGTCCTACCTAGGGTTTGAACTCTGGGCCTTGGGTTCACTAGGCAAACCTTTACCACTTGAGACATCTACTTAATCCTTTTTTGCTTTCATTACTTTGCAAATAATATCTTGCTCAAGCTAGCTAGTTAAGGATCTTTTAAATTAGATTACCATGCAGTTGGCATGACAGGTTCATACACTCACACCCAGACTTTTATTGGTGCTCAAAATGATATTCTTGAAACTACCATTATTGGAAAATTGCTAAATTTAAAGCAATGAATCCAAATTTTAAAATATTTTAAAAGCACAGTAATATATTTCTTTCCCTGAATTTCCAAAAAAAAAAATTAAACCTATGTAGTACATTATCTCAGATATATTGAGCATGTTTCTTGAAAATTCAGCAACCTATGATATTAAAGTATTTGTCCAATAATATTAGACTTTGGGGCGAACATAAGGTAATTGAGTCTTATTTTTAGTATTCAAATTTTCTTTTCCATGTATATATTTTTGTCCTTTGATTTATTTTTTCTTTAGTTTTATTCTGCTTATTTCTTTTTAATCCTTTAAACCTTTACTCCTTAGGATATGAAAATACTACTTTTTTCACTTTTTAAACCTACCTATCTCTCTATTAAAACATATATGCATAATGCCTCTGAGAGAAATTGCCTAACCCTTTTCCAATATGGGCATGCCATTTGCAGCTTTCATAAGCAATGGTGTAGCATTCCAGTGGCTTCATAACTTTGAAGAGTTTGGAGTGTGTACTTTTTTAGGTTAAACCATTCTAGTGATTTTTGTATCATTATTGTTTTCTTTTGTATTTGTCTAATGACATGTGATGCTGTTTATATTTTTAATATGCCATTTGTATATCTTCTGTGTGGTGTCTAATGGTTTTTTTGCCCTATTTTAAGTTAAATTCTAATCATTATAATTTTGGGGGCTAATTATACCTTGTGAATACCAGTCAGGTGTGTGTATTATACACATTTTCTCCTATTCATTTTCTTGGTGTTATCTATGGCAAAAATTACATTCCTGTGAAATCCAGTTTATTATCTTTTAAAATTTTATGACTTCCTTCCCTCTGTCTGTGTGTCTGTCTCTCTCTATCTCTCTGTGGTGGTGTGGTGATTCGGGCCTAGGCACTGTACCTGAGCTTTTTTTGCTCAAGGCTAGCATTCTCCACTTGAGCCACAGCTCCACTTCCAGCTTTTTTGGTGGTTAATTGGAGATAAGAGTGTCACAAACTTTCCTGCCCAGCTGGCCTTGAATCACAATCTCAGACTTCAGCCTCCTGAGTAGCTAGGACTACAGTCATTGGCCACTAGCAACTGTCTTTTTTCCTTTTTTGTTTTTTGTTTTTAGGTAACACTGGCAGATTGTGAGACTATCCAAAAGTAATCTTTTATTTTCAATGAAGTTCTGTTTGGGGTTTATGTTTAGGCCATGTTCCAGCGGAGTGAATGTTTTTAGCACAGAGTGAGATAACAGTGGAGTTTTTTTCCATTTACTTATCTGATGGTTCTAGAACAATTTTTCAAAAGAAGGCTTCCTTTCTCTGTCAATTGTTTTCCATGGAAGATTAACTGGTTTCTGTCCCATAGCTCTATCTGCCTGAGTTTTCTAATACTAGTATCAAGCTATCTTGATCACAGTAGCTTTTTTAGTGTTAGACTGTTTTTTATTACCTTACTAGTATCAGTGAGAAGAATTAAGCACTTCTCTGTTTGATTTGGTTTTGTTTTTGATAGCACTGGCTTTTGAACTCAGAGTCATACTTGCTAAAATAACATTCTACCATTTTAACCCTTTTTACTTTTGATTAACTTTGGGATAGGAGCTCACCTTTTTGCCCTAGCTGGCCTGGACAATTATTCTCCCATTCCTGCTATAGCTGGAATAACAGACACATACCACCATGCTCAACTTTTACTGTCAGGATAGGGGGTTAGAGGGAGTCTCACAGACATTATACCCAGATTGTCCCGAAACTGGTTCAACCAACTTCCCACACAGCTGGGATTACACATGTGAACTACCACACCCACTGGGATTTAGCACTTTTATACAACCTCCCTCTTTAACATACTATCTTCTCCTACCTTCCAATACTATAACAATAAATATGTTTTCCAGCTAACCACCTAGTCTGTTATAATTACATTTAATTGCTTGTATTACTACCTTCCTTTACAGTCCCCCATGATTTAATAATTACTACATTTCCTCTTACGCACTTAGTTTCCTATTCTTCATGCTTAGAAGCATTTATTAATGCTTCCCTTAGAAGCATTAATGAGAGGAACGTCAAACCATCTTCATTATGGCCAAATATACCAAGTAATTTGCCAATATTTTTTTCTTTAAGAAGTTTTGGAATTCTGGAATTATCTTGAAATTGTCTAGGTTTGCTACACTGCTAGCTGATCTAATCCTTCACTTTACAGTCATTTAAGGAATTTCCTTTTGGGGCCTAAAAGGACTTTCCTTTGGATGTAGGCTGAAATTTGAACTCCCCATTTCCTGGACCCCATTCTTCCTTTTTTTTTTTTTTTGTTTTGTTTTGTTTTTTTGCCAGTCCTGGGGCTTGGACTCAGGGCCTGAGCACTGTCCCTGGCTTCTTTTTGCTCAAGGCTAGCACTCTGCCACTTGAGCCACAGCGCCACTTCTGGCCATTTTCTGTATATGTGGTGCTGGGGAATCGAACCCAGGGCCTCATGTATATGAGGCAGGCATTCTTGCCACTAGGCCATATCCCCAGCCCCCCTTTTTTTTTTTTAATAACCCTGTTTTGATGGCGATTGCCTATGTGATTTGTGAACAAGGATGCAGAGAAAACTACACACGCACACACACACACACACACACTTGTTTCTTTCTGTCAGTTGTAGGACTTGAACTCAGAGCCTGAGGGCTGTCCCTGAGCCTTTTCACTCAAGGCTAGTGCCCTAACACTTTGAGCCACAGCTCTACTTCCGGTTTTCTGGTGGTTAATTGGAGATAAGAGTCTCATGGCCTTTCCTGCCTGGATTGGCTTCCATTTGTGATCCTCAGATCTCAGCCTCCCAAGTAGCTAGGTGTGTCCCACTAGCACCCAGCTGCAAACTTACGTTCTTTTTTTTTTTTTTTTTTTTGGCCAGTCCTGGGCCTTGGACTCAGGGCCTGAGCACTGTCCCTGGCTTCTTCCCGCTCAAGGCTAGCACTCTGCCACTTGAACCACAGCGCCGCTTCTGGCCGTTTTCTGTATATGTGGTGCTGGGGAATCGAACCTAGGGCCTCGTGTATCCGAGGCAGGCACTCTTGCCACTAGGCTATATCCCCAGCCCCCAAACTTACGTTCTTAAGAACTTGCTCGTCATGCTTTTGATTTATCTAATATTCAAATGATTGTTTGGGCAGAAGATTCTAAACTGTAGATCATTTTTTCTAAAACTTCCCAAGACGTAACCTGCATTATTTTATTGTGTCCTAGATTCCAGAGTTGATCTTAGCGAAGATTACTGAATATTTTCATATTTAAGCTATATTCCCAGCCCCAATAGTGCATATTTTTCTTAAGATATTCTTTTTTATTTTATTATCTGAAATTTTTCATAACAAAATTACCTAACAGCACTTGGAATTTTATTCATTCTGCTGAGTTCTTCATGGTTCTCTAAGATCTAGAAAAATACAACTTTTCATTATATTTTTATGTCATTTTGACAATTATTTCCTTCTCACCATTTCCCATTTTCCCTTTTCCCTTGTTGAATTAATGAAAAGCTGACCTCTTAAACTGATTATCAGGTTTCATATTTTTCTCAAATTTCTACTTATCTGTACCTTATTCTAATTTTTAGAAGCTCTATAATTCTGTCTATATAGTAATATACACTCTTATGTACAGGGGATACACAAGTCTTCCATAGAAGACTAAAACAATAGTACATGAACTATATTTACCTGTGTAGTCTGTGAAGTGCCAGACTTTGAAGTCAGGCTCCATTTTACCACGTGAACCCCATTGTAGAATCGAACCCTGAGCCAATCAGATTTGTACCTGTGTCCTAATCTTGCTTGCTTGAACACCTGATTGTTGTAACCTTGTTCTTTGCCTTTATAAGCCCTGTGTAATCACAGCTCAGGGCTCCGCTGTGTCGGTGGGTAGGACGAGGCCCGAGTTGCAGCTCGCTTAAATAAAGCCTTGCCTTGCTTTTGCATTTGGGAATGTCTGAGTCTCGGTGGTCTTCTTGGTGGTGGTTTCGCGACTTGGCACAACATCTGTAGTAAATTTTTCTTTCTTTTCTTCTTTCCTTTGTTTTGTCAAGTTACTGTGGCTTAGTGATTCCATGGTTTGTTACTATCATTGGGACACTTCAATTTTGTTCCATTGAAGTTTGTTTCATTGCAGATAATACAGGTCATCTAGACGCTGCTTTAAATTTTCCTTTCGAAATTAAGTATACTAAGATTAATAACAGTAGCTAAGAATAAAATAGAATAATTATAGCAACATGCTGTAATAAGACACCAGAATTTTACAGTAAAATAAAGGTTGTACCAATACAAACCATGTAAACCATGGCAGTCAATTTGGTAACAAAGGCTAAGTGACTAACAAGCAGGTAGCTTAAACGCAGGATGCACAAGATAAAAAGATGGTCATATCCTACAAAGGACAGTGCAAGGGAGCACAAGAGTGCCATTTTTTAAAACATCTGTATCTCTACATTCCTTTTCTGGAACAAGTTATCTATAAAACACTTTCCCCAATCTCCTCTTGGGAGCTGTAAACATAGCTCCTATATTCTGAGACATTTTAGGGCATTATCTGGATTTGAGAGGCATCTTCAAGAGATAGTTCCACATTTACCTTCACTGGTCCCTGTCAGCTTCACTGGTTTTAGATCAGGTTTTACATCAGTGTCTTGGCTGGACTTCCTAAGCAGATAGGGTGGATTCCATTCCTTCGCACAAAAAGTTGTGTTTGTTTTGTTTGTTTTTTCCTCCCTCACTCTTCCTGCTGATAGGCCGCTTTTCGCATGTAGAGCATTTCTGTTTGGGTTCATAAAAGATGCATCATCTTCCTAACTCTTAGTTCTACAAGGACCACCATGATTCCTTCCATGTTTCCAGTCTATGCTACACCTTTAACTCAGGCTAATGTCCTGAGTCTTTGACTTCCTTCTGGAGATGTTTCTGTCTTTGCTTTCATGCTCATGTATATTATTATTTTCATTATTTCTAAGTGTTTTATTCTTTTTGCCACATTTATGTATTTGTCTTTTTTTTTTTTTTTTTTTGCCAGTCCTGGGCCTTGGACTCAGGGCCTGAGCACTGTCCCTGGCTCCATTTTGCTCAAGGCTAGCACTCTGCCACTTGAGCCACAGCGCCACTTCTGGCCATGTTCTATATATGTGTTGCTGGGGAATTGAACCCAGGGCTTCATGTATGCAAGGCAAGCACTCTTCCCACTAGGCCATATTCTCAGCCCCACATTTATGTATTTGAAGCAGAGTAGGAATGCTTGTTGGATCTATTTCATTCACATCTAACAGAAGTCTGACCTAAGTGAGGTACAATTATAGTCTCTCAGAACACTGAATAAATGAGAACACCTAAGTTCATGTGTATGTTATTATTCTTAGCCATCAATTCCATCCATAAAAAACATTACCATTAGAATATTTGTAGTATTCCTTTTCCTATACCTTTCAGTTACTTTAAAGTACTAAACAAACAGGTTAACATGTCATGTCAGCTAAAGGAATCACAGAAGTACTTCAATTGTGTTTCTGCCCAGCTCCTAAATTCAAGAAAGGTGTTTGTTTTAAAAATTAGATCTCATCTCTATTCAAATCGAGGATCTTGATTTGATTCAACTCTAACCTCCGGGCGTTGTAGGGCTTTACCTCTTAAAAAAAAAAGTCCCCTCCTTCTTTCCATTGAATAATCTGGGGATGCTAGAGAAAGCCAAAAAGGCATGGGTAAGAAGTGATCTCTACATATCTCATAAATTCTGTTATCCATGCCAAGAGTTACTAGCCAGGGTGCATGAAAACAAACACCTGGTGAAGTCCCTACTCTTCCCTTATAAACTCCCTTACAAGCACCTCGGGCAAAAGGTCCATTCCCTGACAGACACAACCATGATCTAATGGTAGGGTCAGCTTCCTGTTCTAGCCAGACCTCAGTCTGAAGTGCACATAGGAGTCTTAACACACGGGGGTGAAAATGTCAGTCAAGTCCTTCCTAGCTAACCTCGTCACAAATAGTCTATACGCATTCATTTGGCCAATGAGTTATTTCTTCCATCTTCATGCCAGTGTATAGACCTCCAGGCATAGATTTAGACAGTGGTATCTAAAACATCAGCCTTAAATTTCTAGAATGAGTACTGCTGACTAGGCCCTTCCTTTAACTAACAATAATTCCTAGTGTGTTGATTAAAGTTAATTTTCACATGCATGCATAAACTTCAAACAACATGACTTTGACCACTGAATTAACCATTGAATACAGAGGTTTAAAGGACCATTGCCAAGACACTAAAAAGAAAAAAAAAAAGTAGTTAGAGTATGGTAGTTAGGATATGCCTATAATGCCAGTACTCAGAAGGCTGAGGTAGGAGGCTCACAAGTTTGAGGTCAGTCTGGACTGCATAGCAAGATCCTGACAATATTAATAGAAAATAATAATAGACAAATTACTACTACTTCAACAAGAATAAAATAATAGTCAGACAATAGTGCAACCAAGAGAAATTTTGTAGCTCACAGGAAAGTCTCTATTTACTAAAGAAAATAATGAAGGTTAAAGTCCCTGAAGAGTTAATATTCTTCCCAGCCCTCGACTTTCTTTTTTTTTGGCCAGGCCTGGGCTTGGACTCAAGGACTGAGCACTGTCCCTGGCTTCTTTTTGCTCAAGGCTAGTACTCTGCCACTTGAGCCACAGTGTCCCTTCTGGCCATTTTCTATATATGTGGTGCTGGGGAATCGAACCCAGGGCTTCATGTATAGGAGGCAAGCACTCTTGCCACTAGGCCATATTCCCAGCCCCTCGACTTTCAAGCTAAACTTAGGAATGAAGTTCAGGAGAAGCATCCTAAGTAACACACTGGATACCAAACAGGAAACCTTGCCCATGAGCTCTGGCAGGAAGATCATCACATTCTTTCTTGGGTCTTCAAAATTCCTCTCAGTCAAGTGTTCTGAGCAGCTGAAGTGATGAATCAGAGTTGACACGCAGGAGAGCACACAAGAGCACATGTGTGTCTTGTGAAAGGAGCAGGTCTGCCCAGGTCTGTGAGAGAACCAGGAAAACATTGAATCCTTGTGAGCTTCCATCTCCTCATCTGTACAAAGATGTGGTAGGGAAGGAGTTACAAGAACTAAATGAAATGGTATAAATACCTTAGCCCCTAAAGAGGCACAAAAATATTAGTTCCTTCTTCTTCAGCCCATGATGTTTGTTTTATTTGCTTTTCTCACCAAACCGATTGCGTTGCTTTCGACTCGTGGCTTTTCCAGAGGGAATCCATCTAGAACAAAATGTGCATGCATCAGGGTATATTCTGATGTGTCCATTTGGATCGGATCTGTCCTTGTTTTCTAAATTTTCAAACATGAAAAGAGAAGTGAGGGTAGTCATATTGGAAAACTAAGAAAATCCGATTAAAATCCCCTCATATCAACTTGGAGCCACGAAAGCCTGGACAGCTTATTCAGGATCACCGAAGGCAGGGAGCCAGTACAGAGCTACAGGCTGCCGAGGTGATGAGAACACATTTTCATTGCTAGGAAAAAAAAAATGAAGCCATACAGACAGAAATGAGACATGGGAGCCAAGTTCTATAAGAACACCCTTGAGTTTAAGGGGCTTTTGAAACCCCCATCTTTTGACAATATTTAGAAAACCAAAGACTATAAACTTTTAAAAGGAATCTTGGATGGTTTACAGAAGTACTAAGGTCACCACAACACTTAGTAGATATTGAATTTTTATTTTTAAAAAAGAAAGTGTTTAAATTGATTCATATTCTTCTCTCAGGTAGCCTAAACTTAAGGATCATAAATGTTCACTGTAAGCGAACATATTATGATGAATTGCCAATTGCTGTCTAATCAACTCAGCTGGCCTAATCCTGCATTTTCAGCAAATTGACTTAAGTCTTCCCATATGAGATAAATCAAATGGTTGAAGATAGCAAATGCTCCAATAGTGTACTCTCGGCTGTCTTAATCAGTGTGTCTGATACACTTTTGAAATGCTAGATTATGCCTCATGAGAGACATCTTAGCCCTTTCTTCTCTTGATTATAATTACACCATGATTTGTTTATAAGAGCATATGCTGTGGACTCACTATTTGTAGGAATGTGAGTGTTGCTTTTCCAATAGATTAGACTGTCCACATCCTAGGACAACAATGTGCCCTCAGAAGACTCCCTGGGGTAGAAAAAGTACCAAACCATTGATTTCATTAGTGTTGGTCTATGGTAGTTGAAAGTCTTCTCTTCTGCACCTATAGAAGTGTGTGTCCACGCTATATACTGTGCTGATCTTAAGTGATCCTCAAAGTCCTATGAGTTAAGGCGCCACCATAGTACTACTGGAAGAATGGTAGGGCTTTTAGGAAATGGTGCCTGATAGGAGATCTTTAGGTTATTGGGGGCTTGCCCTTGAGGGGTATTGTGAGACCCTCGTGCCTTTTCTTTTTCTGGCTCTCACCTCCTAGCAAAGAAAGAACCAGTTTTGCTCTTCTATTTTACACTCTGGCTGTGATATGCCATCCCTGGCCCAACCAACCATGGGGTAAGGCATCTAAAACTGTGAGCCACGGTAAACCTTTTCTCTTTGTAAGTTGATCTTCTCAGGTATTTGTTATAGTCGTGGAAAGCTGACTAACACAGCGTACTTGTGAAACGGCAGCAGTTTTCCTGCAACCCAAACTTTAACTGGGAGATTCGTTCTGGCCTTCATGATGTGCCTCCCATTGGCATGCTCATTCTGAGCTTTTAGCCAACAGTGTAGCCGTGAGGTGTGTACAGACAAGCCTCTTGGCAACTCCTGGACCATGGAAGCCTTGAATAACCACCCAGGTTGCCCACAGATCTTCCCCAAGTTCACATCTATCAACACATGGTGTCAGCTAAGCAGGCTGTTTATTTGGTCTTGGATGTTTTTCCACTCACCAGCCTGCTGATTGAAAGTCGATTCATAATTAAAGATTCAGTTCATATACTACCACTTTCTTATTGGGTTTGCTCCTAAGGGCACTGAATCTCTCTTCTCTCCACTTTGCCAGAAAGCAGAAGGGATTTATTTGATCCTTTTCCTTCCACCCCATCCGTTTCTGTGCCGAGCACAATGCTGAGCACAAAGTAGATGCTCAGCAAATGCTAAATTTAGTTCAACTGAAGACAAAAATGTTAGTGACAGATATTGTATTAATGCATATAATATTATCCCGACTCTTTAGAAATTCTCACTGGGGAGGAGAGCAGAGGGAATTCTCAGAATCAGCTGGAATTTTCTGTCAACTACACAAGCAGATAATGTGATTGTTCACCAAGGTTATCTGGGACACTCTGGCAATGATCACAGCTCCCTGTCATCCTGGCTGAGGATGTTCAAAGGACTCTCTCTGCCCAAGAGTCATCATTCAGAACGTTCTGTTTACCCCTATTTGGGGTGTGTGTGTGTGTGTGTGTGTGTGTGTGTGTGTGTGTGTGTGTGTGTGTGTGTGTGTGTGTGTAGTTTGCTAGTCCTGGAGCTTGGACTCAGGGCCTGAGCACTGTCCCTGACTTCTTTTTGCTCAAGGCTAGCACTCTGCCACTTGAGCCACAGCACCACTTCTGGCTTTTTCTATATATGTGGTGCTGAGGAATTGAACCCAGGGCTTCATGATACCAGGCAAGCACTCTTGCCACCAGGCCACATTCCCAGCCCCAACCCCTATTTGTTTCTTCATGAAAACCTCGTAAAGCTAATCCTGGATGTGTCTTCCTTGCATTTAAGGTCCAACTGACTGATAACTAGAAATGCTTAGATAGATGATCTTCAATTACATTTAAACAAAACTATTTACAAGTAGTCTAGTAAAAATCTACTTCTTGGATGGGTTAGCTTTAATGTTTCCTAAACAAGTTATTGTAGATGGGCCAATTTGCCTTCTTTCCTTGTTATTTTGGAAGTCCATTTAGACACATTCTATTCCCAATCTGGTTCTTTTACCCCCTGGCTATGGAGTTGTGTGTTTTTGTTTGAAAGGGTCAGAACATTCGGAATCTGACATCCAAAATATGTGCTCTATTTTTTTCTCTCTCCTGAAGTCAAACCCCTGAAGTATAAATCCTTTTTAAATGAAGAAAGCAGTGCCAAAAGTAATGAAACATTTTTGGTCCCTTTCCAATGCAGAGAGATAGCACTGAAGCAGGAAGTAGATGATTTAAATATCCACTCGGCATCTTGGCAACATATTTATGTTTAAGAGACTTAAGGTTAAAAGGTTGTAGTCTGGCCTGGGAACACTCTATCTTCCCCTTGGGTGTAGAGCTTTGGGAAAACTTTTAAGCACTTATCAACTATTTGTAATTAGCTATTTTTCGGAGACTAGACCTTTAGCAGGAACATCAGAGGACAGTGTTCCTGACTGGCACCATGAAACCATTCTTTTGCTTTTTGTCATTATCTCTTTAGCAATCTAGCAAGGTATGGTAGAAAGCTGTTTTATTTTCCATAAAGAAAGAAGAGTGCATTCCAAGTTCTTAGAATGAATTCTTCCAAAGCCAAAGTGACACAAAATGAAAGTACAAGAAGAATACAACATTGATGCTCCATTGAGTGTGTATGTTCTGTTCCCAAAGAGCCCTGAAGGGACTCATCTTGACAGGTAGATATGGACAGTTTCTAGTATTATTACTATTCTCACAAGTCAGCCTGGCCTTCTTCTCATTGTTTAGAGCTGAGAAGCTACTATGACATTTCTACCAACACCCCACTGGAAAGAAGAGTCAACTAGACATTTCTGATCTAATTAAATGGAAGAATGATGTCTCCATTGATCAAATGCAAGGGAAAAATATAGAAAGAAAGGTTAGGGGCATGGAAATAAGTAGTTTGGTTTTTGCACATTTTATATCTGCTTAAAATTATTAAATAGGCAGCACTGGAAAGAAGTCTTGATGAAGATACACTGTTGGCAGTCACCAGCAACAGAGTGGCATTCAATGCCACGAGATAAGATGAGCTTGCCACAGCATGTTAGCTAGAGGAATGCAGTCCCCAGATGACTTTTAGAGTCTTCCACATTAAATACGATAGTAAAGGCCAGACATCAGCACAAGAGACCAAGAAAAATGGTTATCAGGCCTAATAAGAGACTCGGGAGGGGATGATGCACTACAGAAGCCACATGAAGAAAGAATTTCCAAAAAGGAGGGAGTTAACTGACTATTGAATAGGTTAAGTAAGACAAGAGTTAAGAAGCCATCACTGGGTTTTGGCAATGCAGAAATATTGATGATCTTTTAAAAAAAAGAGTTGAGGAGATGGTACAGAACAAGACTGATTGGCCTAGAATCATGAGAAGATGGGAAGGAAAACATTTTTTTTTAAGGAAACACTTTTTTAAAAGAATTTTTTGTTGAAAGAGGAATAGAGAAATGGCACTACACTTAGAAGCCATGAGTTTAATGAATGTTTTCCAAATTTAAGACAAACTATATTTCAGCACACTTTTATGAGTATGAGAGCTGATCATCCTGTAGAGAAATTTGATCATGCAGAAGAGACAGAACAATTGCAAGACCAATGGCCTAAGGTAGGTGAGAAAGGATTGAACCCAGAGCATAGGAGAAAGGCTTGACCTTAGATTGGAGCAAGGACAAAACAGGCATTATTACAGGAGAGGCAAACTATCTGAACTCAGCCATGTATAAACTGGGAGACTGTAAAGTTCTCATCAGATTGCCTCTACTTCCTCAGTGAAAGGGGAAACAGATTCCTCAGTGGAGAAGCTGAAGAACAAGAAGTTTGAGAACCTTTAAAGGAATACAGGATGTTTGGAATTTGGATAGCAGAACAGAATTGCCAGGTAGTCCCAAGGACCCACTTGACATTCATGGTCTTAAATTTTAAGCAAAAGCAATCAGTTTAGCTGTGTCTTTTCCTCCAGCTGTGTTCAGCTGCCTTTCTGCTTGCTACAGTGAAAAGTAGCATTTAGAGTCATGAATCCAGGGATGTCCACTGGGAAAGGAAGGAAGGTGGTTGATGTATGATGGAAGATACAATTGTTGAAGGCAAAGAGAGCTCAAGGAACAAAGAAACCAGGATATTAGAAGGTCATAAATAGGAGTATTGAAATTACTTAGAATTATGATTTAAAAAAATAGTATTGGAAAGAGGTACATCCAGGAGTTAAAAATCTAAAAGGGGATCAATCAGAAATCAGGAAATGACTAAAATAACTCTGTAAGGGAGGCATGAGGGCTGAAAAATGGAAGCAAGGAGGCTTCCTCCTCCACCTTCAGGGATTTAACGTCCAAATCGCCATTAAAATAAAAGGGGAATCAAAATTAAAAAGGAAGCTGGAGAGAACAGACAAAGCAGAGTTGGAGACATAAGGTCTTGGCTGATGATGGCTGTTATTCCGTTTGAGAAAAGTCAAGGGCTATGGTACTGTGTCAGAGCAAGACATGCACATCCCCTGTGGGACAAGGGACTGAGGGGGACACAGGAGGATCTGGGAGTCTTGGAATCCTGAAGGCTAAGGGGCATCCTGCAAGCAGAGCCAGTGGCTTTTCCTGACCAGGGTGATAAGATTAGGGCAGCTGTAGAAGAATTACTTGTTATTCTAGTAACAGAATTCTAGGGTTTTTTTTCCTCCCCCTACATAGGCTGAATAGAGGCTTGGGGGAACACTTAACTCTGAGCTCTTTCACTCCTACATAATAATTGTCCCATCTCTTCATCACCTCCCTCACCGTGGTTAAATCCCTGTTCATCTGTTAGTCTTTGCACAACTTGGACTTGACCTTGACTGTGTACGTCTCTGTCCTTTTGTCCTAGCATTCTCCCAATCTTTCCAGTATGCCAATGTGAGTGAATGAATGAATGCCTCTGGGCTTGAATGAATGACAGCTCCTCCTTACAACATTGGGCGGGGGTGGGGGGGGGGAGGGAATCATCCATCAATATGGGAAGCAGCGTCTGCCCCCATCCAGAGACTCTCCTCAACAGATTTCTCCCTCCTGCATCTGTGTTCACTCACCTCTTGTTTCTCACCTGCAGCCTCAGCCCGGCCCTTGGCCTGCTGTCATCCTAACTAGACTTCACCATTACACATATAACCTCCACCCATGACAGATGGGCACAGTGGCCCAGGTCCAGTTCCCCTGAGCCTGGTCCACTGTTCACTAGGCTGAGAGACCCCAGTGACTGAGCTCGAGCCTTGCCTCCCACTGGTATGTTTAGGACCAGCTCTGCAGAGCTATTACATCCTGTAGTAGCATCCACTGTTCACGAGTATGGTCAGCCCTTCCCTATACTTATTTGGTAGTATTCTCTTGTCAAGGCAAAGTAATTCACATTAATTCCAAGAAGCCTTCAATTTAAGGCTTCTTGAATAAAATTGAATAAAATAGTGGGAAGGTGGATATGACTGACATCAACCTAAGATTGTCTTAGTGCTTTAAATTTTACATTTAAAATTATCTGCCTTTCTGAAAATGAATGTGTTTTGTTCAGCTCTAGTTTTGGTCAAACACTGTCCTAAGACCCAAGAGAAGATTTGCAGAGAAAGAGAAAGGCAGTAAGTTGAAACATGTTTGAATCTGGGCAAAGCTAAATGATCATGCATAAACTGTAGGGAAGCAGGTATGTAATTAAGTAATAGAAGGAAGAATTCGCCTCCTGGCTAGAGGAGAGAGGTTAAACGGACACCATCTTGGAAAGCTTCTTAGAAAAGATAAGGTTTCAAGGAGACCTTGAAAATCAAGTAGCATTAAAACAGAGAAAATATTTAGGATAGACGTATTTATTTTAAGAGGAAACCATAACTCAGGAGTGCATTATTCTTAGTCAGCTCATTGTGGCTGTAATGAAATGCCTGACACACACCACGTATGGAGATGAAAGGCTTATTTCGCTCTGAGTTTTGGAGCCTGGGCACCTGCCTCAGCAGGTAGAGGCCCATGGTGAGGGGCAGGTGGCAATGGTAAGACTGTATGCTGGGGAATGAGGTCACATCTGAAGCCAAGAAACAGAGTGAGCCAGGTCCCATCTAGGTCAATTTCAGTCATGAATCCGCATCTTTTTAACTGCAGTGTCCTACCCCTACTCTCTATTTTCAGTTTTACCTTGGTCTTGCTTTTCATTTCTACTTCCCCTGCCTGCCAGACAAAAATGGTCAGGACAAACATCAGAAACACGTTTAGCTGTGGTACATTTTACCAGGTGATTTATCTGACTGTACCCACATCGTGTCTTGGCTGTGCTTCTGTGGATTCACTGGCTTTTTGGCTGAGCTTCTTTCATTTTGTTTTTATTTTTGTCAGTCTTGGGGCTTGAACTCAGGACCTAGGTGCTGGCCCTGAGCTCTTTTGCTCAAGGCTAGTGCTCTACCACTTGAACTATAGCACCACTTCTTTGGCTGTACTTCTTGCTGGACTCTGTAGATGAACTAGGTTAGTTCCCCAAACATACATAGATATGTCTGTGATGTAGACTACGTATATGGTCTGCGAGGTAGCTATCCATTTGTTCCTGTGTGTGTGAGACAGAAACTGCAGCAGATGTGTTCCTAGACTGTGTGAGGAGGAGGAAGAATTCAGGGCCCATCGCTTGAAGTATACCCACCACACTCCATTGCTTGAAGTATATCCCCAATGTCTCCTACTTTGTCAATGAACAACCACTTATTGGAAGAAATCACTAGGCTTCATGCATTTTCACTCATTAATTTTCACAAACTAGAAAAGGTGGAAACTCAACTAATTATATTTAGTTTTCTACTTAAAAGATACCTCCCCAAAATACTTGAGTTTCTGATGCCATTGTTAGATCATGTGGACATGCCCAGACACAAAATCCATTCCAGAACAGGCCTTTTCTGTTTTGTATATACAGTCTTGACTAGGTTATGTTTATGTTACTGCTTTGACTGAACTGGCCAGAGGATTTTGGAGTCTTCCAATGCCTAGGTAAAATTCAGAGCATTCTGAATTCAACTTTTCCAGTTATATAACCAGGTTCTAATAGAAATGCCTGTTCTTTGACATTCCCTTGGCTTTAGTGGATCACTTCTACGTCAAGGGATACAATGATGATCTTATGTCTTCCTGAACTTCTCGGCTAACAACTATTTATTCCTGGCTTTATAATCCTGCGTCTTTTGTGATGGATGAGTTTTTGTTAGGAAATAGAGAACTCATTGAATTAGTTTGTTATATAGGAAGTTAGTGGTGTCTCTACACCAATGAATGGCTGTTGATATTTGTTCAGAAGATGCTCTTCATTAATTTCATTTGAAAATTTGTTTATTTGTAATGTTCGCATGCAGTCAAAATCGTCATCAAAGATGTGTCTCTGATGAGCACAAGGTAGGTGGGTGTGCAAGGAGCCGACACTGGCAGAATGTAGGCATGTACCTTCTTTTGTGAACTAAAGAAATGACTTTTGCTTCATTTGCTCTGCTTAACCACTGACATTTAATATTTTTATTTTTAACTTTTATTCTCAAGATAATTATGGATTAACAGGAAGTTGCAAAAATAGTTACTGAAAAAGGTCCAAGTACTTCCAACCAAGTTTTCCCCAGTGCTAACATCTTTATACAGTATCAAATCAAAACCCAGGAGATTGACATTGATGCAATTTGTAGCCTTACTCAGATGGGAAGACATTTTTGTTGATAATGGTAGATTTTTGTCATTTTTTTCCTTGTTGTTGTTTAGTTTCGTTGCATCTGAAGATTAAACTAAGACCTCATATGGTAGACAATGGGATACCACTGAACTGTATCTCCAGCAGGATGGACATGTTAAAAAAAAAAACAAGCAAAAAGAAATTGTCTGGGAGGGCTGAGAATGTATGTGACTTAGTGGTAGAGTGCTTGCCTAGCATGCATGAGGCCCTGGGTTTGATTCCTCAGTACCACATACACAGAAAAAGCCAGAAGTGGTGCTGTGGCTCAAGTGGTAGAGAGCGCTAGCCTTGAGCAAAAGAAGCTCAGGGACAGCGTTCTGAGTTCAAGCCCCAGGACTGGCAAAAATAAATTTCTTTTTCAGTAGCCGCTGCCTTCCTCTAGAACTGTCTCTTCCACAGGAAAATATCTGACATTTTTGTTGTTTATTCTCCCCACTTCGCAGAGGTAAATGATATCATCTTCATAAATCCAGAACAACTGTTCTGTCTTATGAGCTCTACAGAAGCTGGATAGGAAAGCACTTGGGAGACAGAAATCCTCTGTGCAGAGTATTCAGAAAGCTTAGGGAAGCAGGAATTCCATGCCATTCTTCCACTGAAGAAGGGGGCCTTTAAAGACAGATGGTTCTTGTTTCCACATGTAGGAAGTGCCTGAAAAGTCACAGGTATGTGGTAACAAGATTGGAATTTTCAAACAATAACTTTTGTCACACTGACCTTCAACCCATTTAGACATAACCTCATCTAAAATGAGCCCACAAAACTTTAACCTTTTTCCTCTTTCCTGGTTAACTCCTTTTGATTTCTCTGTAGACATAGATCAGATTCCTTAAAGAACAAGCCAAATGCACACACAGCTGGAAGATGATGACTTTTTTTTTTCTCACAATACACTATACTAACTGTAAAGATATTCTGCAGGGAATTTCATATCTTACTTTGTCTTTACTTTTATTTGGGCAGCATTGGTGTTTGAACTCAGGCCCTTGTGCTCACTAGATTGGTGTTCTACTACTTAAGCCACCATGCCAGCCCTACCTTTTGACAATTATGGAGTCTAGTAATTTTTTTTCTATGTGGGTTAGCCTTGAACTTGAGCCTATGGATCTCAGCCTCCTGAGGCCCTTAGCTGGTGGCCTAAATATTCGGCCTTTGACCTAGTATTTACTTTTCAAGGTTTATGTGTTATTACCAAGGAATTTCATTTTGAGGGTTAAGTTTTGTGGGAGCAGTCCCTTAAGTTCAGCAGTAGGTCCACTGATGTCTAGAATAGACTTAAGACTCATTGGAGGGCTTGGGATATGGCCTAGTGGCAAGAGTGCTTGCCTCGTATATATGAGGCCCTGGGTTCAATTCCCCAGCACCACATATACAGAAAACGGCCAGAAGTGGCGCTGTAGCTCAAGTGGCAGAGTGCTAGCCTTGAGCAAAAAGAAGCCGGGGACAGTGCTCAGGCCCTGAGTCCAAGGCCCAGGACTGGCCAAAAAAAAAAAAAAATACTCATTGGAGCTTTGAAGGGGAGTTCTATCCACTAGAGTTGCTGTTTCTTGGGTCTTGAGGCTGGCAGGTGGACAAGGGGACAAGTGAACTGTTTCTATTAATGAATTGCTGCAAAGGGCCTTCTATTTAAAACAGAAATGCCGTTTTCTTCCTGTGCTTCTGGCTTTTGAAGGGTTCAGTGTTTATTTGGGAGTGGTGGTGGTCATGTCAGTTACCTAATCCAAAGCAGGCCCCAGACTGCTGCCCATGATGTTTTGGAATGTAGGGTCTCCTTTTAATGAAGGCTCCATGTCTCCTTATGCAGAGAAAGCCAATTTTTTTTTTCATAGAGAAGAACAAGGTAATTTGGTTTTCTTTTTTCGAGAAAGAAGTCATTATTTTTAGGCAGAAGTTCATGGGTCCTATTTCTCTGCTCAGTCAGTCTCACACAATTATCACTCCACTGTGGAAAATGTCACTCAGAGAGCCACCATTGTGACGGGTGGGATGGCAGCTGGCTGTATAGGGAAGCTGTTGTCCATGACACATTCCATCATGGAAGCCAAGCAGTCAACCGATGGCAGAAGTCCATGGACCAGCATTTTTGTTTATTTGTAATGGAAGACTTCAGGAGGAATCATGGCAGGCTGAGTTCCACTGTGTATGGCAGAGAATTCCAACATGTTCCATCACCGAGGGAAATCCAAACCAGCCACTTGAAAGGGTTTGGTTTGCAAAGAAAGACAATTAGATCCGGGTCCCAAGATCTTAACATGTCCCTTCTCTTCTGGATCTTGCTTGAGCTTTTTATTTTCTTTTAGGGTTTTGTTTGTTTGCTTGAACTCAGGGCTTTGTGCTCTGGCTTAGCTTATTTTTTGCTCAGGGCTGGTGCTCTACCTCCTGAACAACACCTCCACTTCCAGCTTACTGGTTGTTTATTGGAGATAAGACACTCACAGATTTGATTGACCAGGTTGGCTTCAAACCATGATCCTCAGATCTCAGCCCCTTGAGTAGTTAGGATGACAGATAGATGTAAGCCACAAACGCCCAAGATGTTTGAGCTCTTTTGATTTCGTGAAGACTGAAGACTAAATGGAAATGGCCTAAAAGGAAACCCAGGAGAAAGAACAAGTGTCCTAGAATTGGAGGGCACACGAGAGTCATGAATGACTGCAAAAAATCGAGAAGAATTTCCCATGTGCGGCCACTCTCTTCACTATTCTTGCTCAAACCCCAAGACACCATTTCCTAGAAAGCGTAATGGATTCATATCTCATTTGTTAGCTTTCTCTTTGCTCTATGGTGACTATTCGTTTCAAATAAAAGGAAATCATGAAAATGAGCTCTCAGCCTATAACCTCACACCCTAAAAGAAGGAATTCAAACAATGGATCTGGCAGGTCACTGGTGGCTCATGCTTATAATCCTAGCTCCTCAGGAGGCGGAGATCTGAGGGTTGCAGTTCAAAACCTGTCCAGGCAGAAAAAATTCAGGAGATTTTATCTCCAATTAACCATCAAAAAGCTGCTAGTGGAGCTGTGGTTCAACTAGTAGAGCACTAGCCTTGAGCCAAAAAGACCAAGGACAGTACCTAGGCCATAAATTCAAGACCCAGGACTGGCACCAAAAGGAAAAAAATTGGATCTGGTAAAAATCTACAATGTAAATTTTTGTCAGTGTGGTTTATTCATTTTTTTAGTCTTCTTTCCCATCTTTGTGTTCTACTTGATTTTCATGAAAACTTCTAAAGGAGGAAAGTTTGAGTTTATATCTACCGAGATGGGGTTAGATGGAGGGAGGCAAATTATTTACTTAGTGTCTAGAATTCATCCATCTTCTATTCAACTTAGACTATTTATAATTAGCTAATGTAAATACTAATTTACATTGATGATTATAAACATAAGTGCTATATACTTTAACAACCTAAGATTAAAAAATATATATATATGTATATATATATATATATATATATATTTATGAAACGGTGACATTGATCAAGATGCACTTCACTCACAAACTGAGATGTTGAATTGAAACTCCTCTGTATAACTACTTGAAGATAATTTTTAAAACTGAGCAAATAATTCTTTCTTTTTTTTTTGGCTAGTCCTGGGCCTTGGACTCAGGGCCTGAGCACTGTCCCTGGCTTCTTCCCGCTCAAGGCTAGCACTCTGCCAACTGAGCCACAGCGCCCCTTCTGGCTGTTTTCCATATATGTGGTGCTGGGGAATCGAACTGAGAGCTTCATGTGTAGGAGGCAAGCACTCTTGCCACTAGGCCATATTCCCAGCCCTGAGCAAATAATTCTGACAAAAAGGGGTGAGGTGGTGCAAACTGAATTCTCTGTTGACCAGGGGAAACAACCCTGTGACATGTCACCGAGCCTTACTAAAAATAATTGTCAGCTATTATCTTGGGCACAGCATTGATTGCTAAAATTCTGAATGCAAGGGAAGTCAGAAATCTTTGTAAATTTTCTATTTGATGAGGTACCAACAGGTATTATGACATGCATTTGATCATTCTGCGTGAAATATCATAGTACGTTGATTTTCAGAAGAAAGTGCACATTCAACTTGACCATTGAATGCTGTGTAATTATCAAAGAAAGATACTAACTTGTCTAACAAGTTATTGGACTATCACATGAATTAAAAAATCATTGTGTGAGCCAACTCAAGGGTGAGACCTCAAGATTGCAGTTTGAAGCCAACACAGGCAGAGAAGGTCCATGAGACCCTTATCTCCAACTCACCACCAAAGAAACCGGAAGTGGTGCTGTGGCTCCAGTTGTAGAATGCTAGCCTTGAACAAAAATCTCAGGGAGAGTGCCCAGTGCATGAGTTCAAGCATGAAGAAAGGCACACGTGCATGTGCACACAATTATTGTGTAAGTAAATGATACCACTTACTGCAAATAATTTAAGACATCAATACTCATTTGTACAGAAGTATTTCAGATTTCCAAAATAGCTCATTTTTGCTATTTCCATTTAACCCCTACACTCCAAATCCTGGAACAATTGGTTCTACCTCACTGCAAGAGAAATAGGTACCTTTTTAGTACATTTTTCCATACTCTGTCTATTTTAGAAGGTAAATCGTTGTGTTTCTTTTCTTTATTATATTGTGTGTTCTATGAAAGGCAAAAATTGTGCTTTAATTTTTTTTCATGTCACTTCCTCTCTACTGTGGTGAAATAGTACTTTACACATGCAATATCTGAACCCTAAATGACTTTGAGGTGAAACTGATGGGTATGTCAGTGCATAGGTAAATGGTTTTTCTGGGTGTCATCTTGCTCACTCCAAGTGTCCCCTCACCTACCTTTCTTAAAATGCCTGAGTTGCCAGAAGCTTGGGGTAGATTTATTTTAGAGCTCTTCCCCAACATACACATAGACATCAGCCCAAAAGGAGATTTGGTATGATGTGTACCTTAAAGGTATCTATGAATACAAAATCAACCAAATTAATCGAGGCCTGCCCAAATGCTTGAGATGATGAGCAAAATATCTAAATATTTCCATTTCCCACTGCTTCATTTTGACTAGGCAGCAACTCTGCATGAAAAGCAAGCCATCCAGCTGCGAGATGACTGATTCCTGGTAACCAGACATTGGCTATCCAGTCACTCACACATCTGGTTGATTGACGATGAATTTTCCCTCTTTTAATCCAGATGGCCTAGGCAATAGATAAAGCATGGAGATTTTTCCACATTTTACATGGTGCTGGGTATTGTAGAATTCAGCGTTAATGCTGTTCTTTTCCTCCTGCTTGCTAGTGCCTGGATCTCATTAGAAACCATTAGTGATGTAATACTAAACCTATGGAATCTTAAACATGCTTTTAAAATCTTGTGGACTAAAGATGTCTCCCACTAAACCAAAAAATGCAGTGGGAATAGACAAAGTTACATTTCTTTTAGAAAAAAAAAATGACTCATTTCATAGTTTCCAAACTGTTTTGACTGAAGCTTCTCAAAATAAACTTTCTGCAATAGGCAGCCTTTGATGTCTGACTTTGAAAAAAAAATCATTTCTCAAAGACACAACCCAATCCTTTTTGGGTGTTCACATATTATTTTTTTTTTTACAGATTAACTTGCTTTTATTCCAACCAGTGAGTGACATGATATTAAATAGCCATCTGACTAAGAAAGCAAAGTATGTTTGAAGTGGTCTTAACTCTTACATAAACCAAATAGAAAGAACATGCTATATGACTTTTTTTAATTACCAAAGAAATAGAACTTTTAGAACACTACCAGAAGAAGGATTTGGTCCATTAAGAATAACAAAACAATTTTAGCTGTCATGAAATGGAGCTTAGGGGTATAGTTAAGCTTAGTAATGATATTTTTTATTCATCTACTATTTCCTAGACTAGGCAACATTTTTAATTTTTCACAGTCTTGAATCTTAATCCTTGAAGGGTAATTCAAATTTCAGAGCTTACATACTGTGACTTGTTTGGGGTGGCAATTTGCCATTGACTTCCTGGGGCTCCTCTGCTTTCTCCCAGCTGGGGAACTTAAAGGTAGTCATTAATAAAGTCCACGCATCACACTTGAAACAACAGGTTTTCAGTCAAGTATTTGAAGGTAAATGCAAACAGCCAGCTTTTGCGCAGTAGATCAGATTTAAGACATCATTTATTTCTATTCAAACAACAGTGAATGAAATTACAGTGTGACTGGACACATTTCTTTCTTCGAGTCTTTCAAATAATAATTTCCCATTAGAGTTGTAGAAAGTAGATTAAGCCCTTCTCTATTTTATTGTAACTTTTTCAACTCCTAAATGTGAGGCACGTTTTTCAGGCTTTTGAACTTCAATTTTCGCGGAGAAAAAAAAAAATCTTACTATTTTGTTGGAATCTTAGCTGACAAATGTTATTGCATTGGATAGACATTTAGAACACAATAAACACAAAATTCTTCCCAATCTTCCTTCAGTTGAGGGCATAAAATCTTTTCTATTGTGATAGGACATTTTCAACAAAAAATCAAGGAAGTATTTGGCAGTGGTCCCATTAAACTCTGTGTGTGTGTTTGTGTGTGTGTGTGTGTGTGTGTGTGTGTGTGTGTGTGTGTGTGTTTATATCTTAGGGCTTCTAGAGCCTGATAATTTTGATTTTGGTAAAAGAGACCATTATTGGAATTGGCGTGATTTCCTGAGACTTTAAAAGCCCCCCCTTTCTTTTAGAGCTGCTTTTGAACCTACCATCCAATTATGTCTCTATTCTCCTTTATTCATGTGCAGTTTTAGCACGGTACCAGCATTTAAAATAATGTATTATCAGTTCATAATAAAGAAGGGTTTTCTATCATTTGACCTAAAATTATCACTTCAAATCATGAAGATTTGGCAAAGTAGGAAGGAATGAGAGTGGGAAAGGAGATAGGAGTTTCACAGAAAGAGGATGGACTCATGAGTTCAGATAGACTGGAACTTCAGTTGAAGCTTTCATTCTAGGGTAGAAGGGTTGTTCTGAAGATGCTGTGTACCCATATTAAAGCAAATATGCTCTGTTAATTTTTTAAGGCTTATATTTCCTCTTTCACAGCATTGACTCTATTTAGTGATTCGTGCAGGTCAAGATCGTAAAATGGTCATATAGGAAATCATAGCATTGAAGAAGAGTGAAAAGAATTAGTATTGTCCTCTTTGTATACGTTAATAGTCCAACTTTCAGATCTAGAAAAAGCTTATGTATATTGTTTTAGAAAAAATGTGAAGATCTCTCTTATGGTGAATTCATTCAAAGCTGGTAGTTGGTTTGGACAAGTTTAAAAATTATATTCAATTATATAATTAATGCAAAGGCCTTTAACCACGTAAGAGCCCTAGGTCATTTTCTATGCATGATTAAAAATTCCCATTGCCTTTCCTTTAGGTTCCTCTCTGAAATGATTTATTGGTTATTAATTGCTCAGTTCCTAAACACTGAGGTTAGAGTTAAGGGTTTTGCAGCTGATATGGGTCCAAACTGAGGTAACGAGACGGAAATGCTGGGGAGAAATAACTGCACATTTTTAGATTCCACATAGACTCGTATCCCCCAAAGTTTCATGGTTACCATCTTAATTGAGGTCTCAAGACCCTCCAGGCTTGTCTCAGACCTTTGGTTTCGCTCCACCTCATCCTGTCTTCCCAAACTACCTTTTCTCAGTCCCAGCTGCCTACTCCAAAGAAATGAATGCAAAAGTGATGTTCAAGGACTGAACCAACACTTCCACTTTCATCACCCTACTCATCTCGGAATACAGTTCTGTGTTTCTGCTCTCATTGACTTTGCTCTTTCCCAAGTCTGCAATAGCTTCACTTCTCCTGTTCACATGCCCAGATCTCAACTCTCTAAGAAACAATGTACAAGGCTCAGTGGGTGGAGGGGGTGTGTGTGTATGTCGCGTCTCTGTCTCTCGCGTTGGGTACCATTATGAAGCTTGAACTCAGAACCTTGCACTCTTGCTACGCTTTTTCACTCAAGAGTAGTACTCTACCAGTGGAACCACATCTTCACTTCTCATTTTTTTGCTGGTTAATTGGAGATGAGTCTCATATGCTGTTCATCCCAGGCTGACTTCCAATCACGATCCTCAAGTCTCAGCCTCCTGAACAGCTAGAATTACAGGTATGGGCCACAAGTACTCAGTACCACCAGTGTTCTTTATGAAGTTGTTTGAAAGTATATCTAATTTTTTAAAAAAGCAGAATTTTCCTAGTCTGTTTTTCATCCTTCAACATGTGAGGAGACCAAGGCCGGCAGAGTCTGTGGCTTGCACACATAAGCTAGTTAGGAGTGTCCCTAGGACTTTAAAAATTGACATCTTTTAACACCAGTGCTTTTCCAACACAGCAACTGTTGCCTGAATTGCCCCCTTGTGCTTATAATCATGTATTCTCACTATTGGTTTGTAAAGTAGGCAACCTAGATATACCCAAGTTCTTCCTGGGTTGGGTTGTGCTTTCACTTCACATCCAAATGAAAGTAGTGGGGGCATCCATCTCAAGATCATCCATGTCAGGATCTATGAGAGCCCCTAATACAGAGACAGCATGATGGGATGCCTTGTGTTCTTTCATCCTTTGCTCAAATTTCTGGCACATTCTTACAACCTCAGTTTGAACACTGGCAGCAGCACCCTGAGCACGGAAAAGCTCCCTTCACTTTCATTTCCTCAAAGCTACTGCATTTATTAGACTTTGATGGAGGGTTTGGGGTGATCGAAGGATATGGTGGTATAACCCAAATGAAGTATTTTCATTTGAGATGAAACTTTTAGCTCTTTCACTCTTAGCCTTAATTATCTTCCATGTGATTTGGGGTGGCAGAGAGCACCATTTGCCTTTAAAACTACAAAGTGAGGTCAAGATATTTGTTGAGCACAATAATCACTTATCCTGGACTCGAGCCCTTAGTCATTTTAAGGAGCAACAAGAGTTTTGATTTGGCCCAGCTTGAATTCTTGCATCCCCATGGACAAGGACAAAGTAGAAGGGTCAGCGGATATGTTTTCCTCTTTTGGTTTCAGAATAGAATACATAGTTTTAAACATGAATCTAACACCGTCGTACATAATAGCCTAAGGCTTGGAAGAGAGTCAATACAGAAAGTGGGAGTTTGATGGCATTTACTGACTGTTCTTTTCAGGCACCATGCTACATTTTGTTCTATAAAATTCTTACCACAACTGGGCCAGGTAGACCTTTTATATTCCCTAACAGAGAAATTGAACTATTTGCCAGTGTCACAGTAAGAAAGTGACAGGTCCCGAATGCAAACACTCAGCAATGTCTGACTTTAAGATCTTTCTGTTGTCTGACTAAGGGGCCAGCAATCATCTAGACACAAGAAAGAAGAGGTAAATGATGGAAACATTGATGAGAAGGGCAGTTAGGGCCCTCCGACCAAAACAGCTAGAATACTCCTGGTGCTGTGATGCTAGCGTGTCCTTGTGGTAGGAGACGGTAACACTTCACATCACACTGGGATTTCAAATCTATCAGAGAACAGAAAGGCAAGATGGCATGAGGTGAGCATGAAAGAAGTGAGTTCCTTCTCTTTTTTTTCAACTCACAACTATTTGACTTGAGTACTTCCGACAGAATCTGCATTGGGTATTTCCCAGCCCCTTGGTTTTTATACCCAAGAAGGGCAACACATTCCATAGACTTTCACCAAGCACCTTTTTGGGCACAGTGATTTATCCACTTTGCCCTCAAATGGGTACCAGGCTAGGTGTCTGGATTTTGTTATAGCATAGAACAATTATAGTTTCATTGATGTGAATGGAGACGCAGTACCTCTAAGCAGAAATCACACACGTCTAAACAGAGGGCTCTGTAGCACTTTTCTTACTAAAAAGTTGTTAAGTTTGGCAATCTTCGCACTGTAGCAGTCAAACATTTTCTTAGCCATATTAGGTTATATGGAAATAAGCCAATATCGTGGCTGGCTGGTGTTTGAGTTGAGCCTCTGAACTGGTTTTTTTTTTTTTTTTTTTTTTTTTTGCAGAGAGAGATTTTCTTACTGGTTAAAAGGAATGGAGACAAATGTGGTTCTGAGTATATTTTGAAATATGGCTAGAAAGAAAAATCTCTGATCTGACAAAGAATTAGGCAAAGCAACTGGAATCGAACTTTTCAGATGGGACACTTGCAGATATTTGGCTATTTGTTTCATTCTTATGGGAAGAGTGGCAATGTATTGAAAGCTCAGCCAAACCTACCACAGATACTGGGGAGGAAATCTGAACAGGTCATATCTAAGAGCCCACAATTCTCTCTTCTTGCTCTTATATCTTAGTCTCTGGGGATAGCAAGTCAGTATTTGAGTTCTGGATTCATGACGTTCAGCAAACCTTCAAGAATTTTCTTTGTCAAATAGCAATGATATACTATCTTCTAATAGTCCAATGTGATAATTCATGATTCAGCTATCATAACGTAAAAGATGTGTGTTTATACATCTCCCATTCTGTCCTTGCCCAGATTACAAGTGGGAGCAGTAGAGGAAAATACCATTTCGATTTTCCTCTGATGTGTGTGGCATACTCATCTGCCTTTACTGTATTCTCCCTTGACAGCTAGTAAATACTCATCCATATGTTGGTTCATCTACACAGCTCATTGAGTACTTATCAAGTACCACAATCTTAGTGCCTACCCTGTGTAAAACTAGATAATAAACTCCGAATTCTTCTTTCATTAGAAAGTTTCTTAAGATACTTTGACTGTTCACCACTTATGCATCCTTTATAAACCACATTTTGTACTAAATGTCAGGACTCCATAATATATATGCCAGATACATCCTTATAGAACTTTCAGCCCAGTAAAAAATACAAACATTAAAGCTGGGTAATGGTGGCTCACACCTGTAATCCTACCTACTCAGAAAGCTGAGAGCTGAGTCTTGAGGTTCAAAGACATCCAGGACAGAAAAATCAAAGAGATTTTATCTTCAATTAACCAGCAGAAAAGCTGGAAGTGAAGCTGTGGTTCAAGTAATAGAGTGCCAACCATGCACAAAAAAAAATCCAAGTAATAGCACGAGGCCCTGAGTTCACATAGCAGCAGGATAAAAAACAAAAAAAAAGAAAAATACTAATGCTAAATACACACCACAAATAAATGTCTTTACAACTTGTAATTATCCATAAAAATAGATAACAAAATCCTATAAAGAATTATAATACAGTGACAAAATCTTCGAAATATATATGTGTAAGGCAATAGTATTTAATGTTTTATATCTTGAAACCTTTCTTGTCCATCTTATGATCAAGCTGGAACACAGAAATCAGTGTTTTCTGGGTGTTGTATTTGCTATTTTCAGATGTGTGTGTGTGTGTGTGTGTGAATGTGAACACACACATGTGTGTGTCAGTACTAGAGATTGAACTTAGGGACTGGGCATTGTCCTGTAGCTTTTCAGCTCAAGGATAATACTCTAACACTTAAGCCACATGCCCTCTAGCATCTTTGGGGTGGTTAATTGGAGATAACATTCTCAAGGGCATCCTTGTCTGGGCTGGCTTTGAACCATGATCCTCAGATCTCAGCCTTCTGAATAGGAAGGCTTGCAGGCATGAGCCATGGGCACCTGACACTATTTGTGGATTGAAAGTTTAGGTATTACCCAAATTAGATGCATGAGAGTATTACACGGGACACAGTGGAACACTCATATCAGCCTTAGAGAACAGCGTGCCCTGAGCTCTGTGACCTGCAGGAGTTGGATGCTTGTAGAAAATTGAAAGAAAGCCAGCAAGAGGGGGAATGAGGGAGGAGGTAACAAACAGTACAAGAAATGTATCCAATGCCTAACGGATGAAACTGTAACTGCTCTGTATAGCAGTTTGACAATAAAAAAATTAAAAAAAAAAAAAAAAAGAAAGCCAGCATAGCATGAGTGGCTCGGCACAGAGAGCAGCGTGGTCGGCCATGTTTTTCAGCAGAGCAGTGACATGATCCGATTGATGGGTATTTTTTTTTAAGGTAATTGTTTACAGATCACCAGTAGATTAGAACAGAGAGATTCTTCAGGAGGCTCGGGGGATGGTGGCTTGGAGTGGTAGCAATGATGAAGATAAATAGACTATTTCAAGCAAATACCCTGAAGACAGAATCGTGTGGGTTTAGTCATTTATTGTATGGGAAGTGGTGGGTAGGGAACGGATGGAGAGGAGGAAGAAAACATCTGGAATGACTTCCAGGTCTAGAGCTGAAGCAAACCTTGGGACTGTGAGAGTCACTTGCTGAGACAAGAAAAGCTGGGAAATATGTTCAGCTATGTTATAGTTAACAGAGGAGTTGTCAGCTTAATGATTTCATTGCCTATGCCTTTGAATTACCTTAGTTTCAAGACTCAAGTTGGTCCGTCTTCTAACTTTGCTTTTCTGTAGCATACATAGTAGGGTAACTTGTATTTTCCACATCTATGAGACATTTCAAAATAATTAGAAGAGTACAGTTCCGAGCATGGAGAAATGATGGGGTGTTTCAGGAGGTGGAAATGCTTATGGTCTCCACTGGATCATTATAAATTGTGTATATGTACCACAGCATTGTTCTCTACCCTCATAAATATGCATGAGCATTCCATCTCAATAAAAAAGCACTACAAAGCAAATCATGAGAATAAGCCAAGTAGCAGGATCATGAAGGAAGCTATGGAAAACAACCAATGCTAGAATAAACTTTCTAATGTTGATTTAAACATTTTTAAATCAGACTTTAAAAGGCAACTACGTTTTTCCAGAAGATTTTGGATCTTTGCCACAGAAACAAAAGGTGATGAGTTTCTCGGACAGTGGTTGATACAACAGAAAGCCCTCTACGGTATGTTTTAACTGTTCAAAAAATATGATAGAGATTTAAAAATAAAGATTTATATCCAACGATGTCCATAAAAACCTCTATTTGAAATACTGTCAATATCCAGCAGTAAAGGAGGGATGATTACATAAACATGAATATATTAAAGCTAAAGCAATGGTATAGGAAAATATGTATGATTGCAAGGGGGAAAAATTAAATATAGGACAAATCAAATTTGCCTGTAAAAATAGAATTTTGCATCCTGTATATATTTCTGAATATTCTAAATTTTCTATAATGAAATGCACATTTGTTTGTCCTCTCTAAGGAAATGGATATCTACGTAGCGTTCAGAGATTGCCGTGTTCTTACATGCTGGATGACTTGAGATCTTTTGTAATAGGGAGAAACAGAATTGAAAGCCATTTTGAGAAACATCAGTAATTTATTCCATCAGTAAGTAATGAGTAAGTGCTGCAGCAGTGACTGTGGAGCCGTATAGAAATGTGTTTGCTTGTGCATGAAGCTTGTGACAAAGTTCCAGCACTCTTGGAACCCCCCTCATTTGGAGTCAAACAGCTAAAACCATTAAGGGCGGTTTTGATTTTTCATCCTGGAGTTGTTTTTCTTTTGAGATGCATCAGGGGATAAAAGTACACAAAGACAGGGGATGAGAAAACACTTCAAAAACAACTGAGTATCTGTGTAGTTGAACTGTCATTTAAATTCTGGCTCATTTTAATATTTTCCTATCTCCCCCTCCCCCCCATCACTCAGTGGTATATTTCACATGATGAATTTGTAACCCTTCTCAAGGTTCTGGGCTAGCGTTCGTGTTAGCTTAGCTGCTTCAAGTTATCCACGGTAATTTGTTTCTTGTCTTTTTAGCAGTAATTTCTCATGATCGCATTATGTTCCTATATATATAGGAATCATCCTCTCTGGAAAGTATATTTCAGAAGTTTTCCTTATGGAGCTGCTTTTCAGATTGCGTGCGTGTGCGCGCATGCGTGCGCATGCACACGCGCACACATGCATGATAAAAAGAGAAAGAGAGAGAGAGACAGAGCCAGAGAGACAGAGAGAGAGCGCGCGCTCTTTAGCTGGTAATTGGGTATGTATTATGCCAGAATCTCCCATTTTAACAGAGACAATGAACTACTTCTAATCAACTACCAAGAGTTTTTGCTGAATTAATTCATCTTTTCCACTTAATTCAATTAGCTAAAATACAAATGCTAAATCTAATTCAGCTTGTGTTGGGTATTTCTTGTTTGTATCTGACTATTTAAAAGAAAAAATACTGTTGCTGGGGTCCTGGTTTCTCATGCGGGTAACTCAAGCCTGTAATCCTAGCTACTCAGGAGGCTGAAATCTGAGGACTGCAGTTCAGAACCAGCCTGAGCAGGAAAGGCTATTAGAATCTTACCTCCAGTTAACCACCAAAAAGCCAGAACTGGAGCTGTGGCTCAAGTGGTATAGCACTAGCCTTGAGAAGAAAAGTTCAGGGACAGTGCCCAGGCCCTGAGTTCAAACCCTATGATTGAGGCTGGGAATGTGACCTAGTGGTAAAGTGCTTGCCTAGTTTACATGAAGCCCTAGGTTCGATTCCTCAGCACCACATATACAGAAAAAGCCAGAAGTGATGCTGTGGCTCAAGTGGTAGAGTGCTAGCCTTGAGCAAAAAAAGAAGCCAGCGGGACAGTGCTCAGGGCCTGAGTTCAAGCCCCAACGCTGGCAAAACAAAACAAAACAAGCCCTAGGATTCACACACACACACACACACACACACACACACACACACACACACACACACTGTCCTTTGAAGATGAATTTCTTGTGAGATGGTTCGCTTGACACATACTTGACACATTGTATTAATGTGGAAATCAATTTCACTGACCTATCTGTATCTATATGCCATCCTTCATTTGGTTAAGAACACATTCTTCATATATCATCTTTATTATAAAACAACTTAAGAAATCTAAAGCACATTTTTAAGAAGATGGCAGCCTGAGTTTAAGTTTGGGACTGCAAGAGATTCCAACTTGGATATTATCCTCGTTATTATCAAGTAGCTAATGCAATGGCCAAAAAAGAGGTTGATCCAGGCTTCCATTAGAGTCGAACTGTCTGCTTTCTACCAGTTCCAGTCTAGTCCAAGGAATGACTAGAGACAATGATGTTTTCATTAGAATTTAGACATAGAAAAAATTGAGCAGTTGAAGAGATAATTGTTGAAAGAATAATATGCCCCAGAACTGGGCTAGGCACTGGGGAGAAAAAATAAAATGACATAAATAGAGTACTATACATTTTCCCATGTGTGTTAGCTCTGTGAGGCCAGTGACCTTGTCTTTATCCATTTCTCCTGTATCCTTTGAGTATTCTATTTAATAACTGGAAATAGAACCCCAAGCTTGACTTGATTTTTTTTTTTTGGTCTCATGAGATAAGAACAGTAGAAGATCAACTCTAAAATCATTTTCTCCCATGAGAGAAAAGACTCACTTAGAGGAATACACATAGGTAGGCCTTTTTCTCCCACTCAGGAAAGATGTTGAAGATGTAGTTGTTGAGAGCCAAATTTATAAAGATAACTCGAAATCCTTCTCAGTGTTTTAAAAAGCAAAGCAGGTACCAGATATGGTGGGACGTGGCAGAAGAATCTCAAGTTCAAGGCTATATAGCAAGATCCAGTCTCAAAAAGTGCAAACCACAACAACAGCGAAACAGCAAGTCATGGAAAACTTTGCATTTCTGATGACGTATGTCACAAGCAATGAGACTTTTTGTAATGAACACCAGGTAGGGAGTTGTCGTGGAGAACAAAGTGCATTTAGAAAAGGCCAATTCGATATTCAAGTGCTTTGTGATTAGGACAGTAGAATGATGGGCTTATCTCTTGTTAACTCTCCTGCTATGTCATTACTCATTAAAGGACCACAAAAATATAATTTAAGAGATTTTGAAAGTATTTAGTCCGTGGCAGCAATTAGGAATCAAGCAATGGACTGGTCCAATATCTATAAAGAGATGTCATGACTGATTTTTTCCCCTCAATTCCAGCAAACCAGTTTCTGTTAAATGAACTTTGTCAATAAATAGTCAAGTAGAGGAAGAATGATGTTGTACAAAGTAAATTGATGAGGACTTATCAACTCTCCTCATCTGTAGCCTCAGATAAATCACTTCCTCTTTCTCCTCCTTCCTAGGTCTCATCATAAAATGTTGCCAATGATACTTGTCTTGCTGACCTCTAGGGTTGGATAAATCATTTGAGGGAAGGGATGTGAATGCTCTGTTTACTGTAAAAGTGCTATGTTTGTGTTCATAACCCATTTGTAATGCCCCTAGTCACTAGGAAATCAGTCTACAAATGGCTGATCTCATTGGTAATAGAAAGCTTAATTGCCCAGTGACCAACCACTTCATTCCTACCAAGAATTCCAAACATTCTAGTGCAGGAACAAGGTCTATGGGAAAAAGTCAAAAGGAGACTGATCAGAGGAATTCCTCTGGCCCTTCCCAGGGCCCTGTGCACAAAATGGTCCCCTGTGCATTGTTACTTTGCTGTGCTTGCTGATGTCTACAGCTTCCTAGGCAATAACAGATGGATATCTGGGTAATGATACACAGACAAACTGAGTGTGATTCTATGCCATTTTCTAGTGCAAAGGCCATGTATCTCGTCCATGGGATCACAACCTCATCCATGGATACATTCCCATTGCAAATTCAAACAGAGAAAGCATAGGCTGGCATTCTTTAAAATGGAGAGGAAGGACATCTCCTAGGGAATTTGCTCAGTGCTCCTCATGCTGACGATTTTGACTTTTGTTATATGGGTGGGACAAGGAGATTCTAGCTTCTACAGCAGGCCAGAGTCACTCTGTTGCATTTGTGCTTGCACAGGTTTAACTGAAAGCCTACATTCGGTTTTAGTACAGCTCTGTAACGGAGGGGAGAAATGGGAAGTGCTGACTGATTAGAAGTTGAAGAGGAACAAGAGCATTCCACTTTGAGTGCCATTTTGCTTTTCGTTTTGTTTACATGAAGCAACTGGACATAAAAGAAATCTAGGGCTATGTGTTTAAATTTCAACCCGTGATTAAAACTAACGCAGAAAAAGATATTAAAATCAACAAATACAAACATATGACAGGGACAGGAAAATGAATCCACTTATGTCTAAGATTTTTACTAAGTCTATCAAGTTGAATGAATTACCCAATTGCCTTGCTGATATGTAGTCCCCACTGAAAAATGCTGAATTAGGACATTGCCTCTTTGTGAATACCTACAATTTCTAAATGCAAGCTTCATTGTTGAGATAAACAAAAATTAAAAATCTTAGAATTACACAGGTGCTGGTGACTCATTTCTCTAATCCTAGCTACTGAGGAAGCTGAGATCTTAGGATCACAGTTCGAATCCAGCTTAAACAGACAAATCCAAGAGACTCTTTTCTCCAGTTAACCAGCAAGAAGCTAGAAGTGAGACTAGCTCCAATAATAGAGCACCAGTCCTGAGTGAAAAAGCCAAGCATGAGCACTAGGCCCTGAGTTCAGTACTGGCACACACCCCAAAAAGGAAAGGTCGTGGCTGAAGCAAAGGATACATGGATTATTCTTAATTAAATGATTGTCCAAGGATAAACAGAAAAGGCTGCTTCAATAGGGCCTGCTATATGACATCAAAGTCCCTCCTTGGGACTGTTCTGTGAGCTTATTCTGCACCAATAAGGCAATTATTGTTTTTTCTTCTTGTACTAAATTGGCTCCTCTGAGAACATATAGTTATGCTGCATTCTTTACACACCATGGAGCGAGAATGTGAGGCCCTCTCTGAATTCAAGCCCCAGTACTCCATACCAGAACAAAAAGAGAAGAAGAGAGAGAGAAAGGGAGAAAGAGAGAAAGGAGGGGAAAAAGAAAGAGGGAAAGGGTAAGGAAGGAAAGAGGGAAGGAGGGAAAAAAGAAAGAGAAAGAGAAAAAGGAAAGAAGGAAGGAAGAAGCAAGTTTAAGGACTGGGAATATGGCCTAGTGGCAAGAGTGCTCGCCTTATATACACGAAGCCCTGGGTTCGATTCCTCAGCACCACATATAGAGAAAATGGCCAGAAGTGGTGCTGTGGCTCAAGTGGCAGAGTGCTAGCCTTGAGCAAAAAAAAAAAAAAAAAAGAAGCAAGTTTAAAGGTGAACCATCCTGCTTCCAAATGCAGAAAACAAGAAGGAAGAGAAAGGAGTTGGTATTCAGGTGGTAGTGGAGGGGCAGTGGGGGAGGGGCCGTTCTATAGCATGCTTCATTTAATACTATGTATTTTATATACTATTGCATTTATTTATTGTTAGGCACCCAACAAGCTTTTGTGAAGCATATGTTCTATGTCAGGCAATATGTTAAATTCTTGGGATATAATTACTGAGAATGATCTATCTTTGTCACCAAGGATAAAATGACACCCAGTATGGCAATTCTAGCCTAAAAATGCTAACAAAATACTGTGCATTCTCAAAGGGAACCCTCCAAGGTAGTTACTATTGTCTTTGTTTTAAAATTGAATTAACTGATATGGAACCAAGAATCTCCTGAGACCATACCGCTATTATAAGCGCACAGGTCTACAGGATTGTAGTGGCCTATCTCATTACACAATCCCATACTGTTTTAAGGGGAAAGACCTACTCATGATTTGATTGGCAGCTTTGTCTGCCACTCGGTACCTCTGTTTCAGAATGGAATTAGAATCTTCATTTTCACTGAATAATTTAATCATGAAAACCATTTCCATGTTTTCCTACTTTTTGTAGACTGTTTTGTAGTTACAGTCCTAATAT
Organism: Perognathus longimembris pacificus; assembly: GCF_023159225.1. Classification (NCBI taxonomy): domain Eukaryota; kingdom Metazoa; phylum Chordata; class Mammalia; order Rodentia; family Heteromyidae; genus Perognathus; species Perognathus longimembris. Next base: position 139,972,387 of record NC_063162.1, read on the forward strand.
ATTACCCTCCAATTGCATCCTCAGCCTTATATCTACTCATTTATACAAATGCCTGTGGGTACTTCCCTACATATAATTCTGTACTAACACCAATCTAACCCAAACACTGGTGTCTTCTGCCTGTTAAGCTATGCAGCAAGCTGAGATATGAGCCCTGGGAAGAAAAACTCTGAGACTTTTATCTCAATCAGTTAAAAGCTGAAAGTACAGATGTGGCTTAACTGATAGAGCACTAGCCTTGAAAAAGAAAAACAAAAGTAAGAGTTCAAGACCCTGAGTTCAAGACCCAGACCTGGTACACACACACTACACACACACACACACACACACACACACACACACACACACACACACACAGAGAGAGTAAAGCAGATGAGAAAAAAGAAAGTAAGAGATCCCTACATAGGCATAGGCATGAAACTTTTTATTGCAATCTGAAATGCATTCTATAGATCCGTTTTACTTAAGGCTTACAAGTTTGAATGGGAACACTCCACTTTAAAAGTAAGAGGAAGACTCGTACACGCTCGTAATACACAAATGAGCTTTTCAAACTTAGGCTGGAAAGCAGGAGACTGCACATGAAGACAGAGAAGTAGACAATGAGCCCAGGGCTATGTATCAGTGAACCTTCATGGCACCTGGAGATGGGAAGTGGTCCCTGTATTTAAACTGTTTTGGTATGGGCCACTTGCAAAAACATCGAGTATTTCCCTTCTAAGATAGGGTAAACATATATAGGTAAATAGATATAGATTTATCTATATGTAAAGTTCACCAAGTTATTAGTAAATACTCCACTGTTGACTTTTAATTTAGAAAGAACTGACCAAATTGGTCCCAGCCTTCCCAACTCTGGTTTTTCTCTGCAGAGTTTGTTGATTTGCATTATCTTCTTGTTTTTTCTCATTGTTTATCTTTCCTTTTTATTGTCTTATTTTCTACTGGCACCATAGATGACCAAGGAATGGAACCTTTGTTATGTTAGAGCTCATACATTCTTTTTTTTTTTAAGAAAATGTGAACACAATTTAATTTCTTTCTGTGGTTTGGTACATAGCAGCATACAAGGTATATATTATAAATATAGGAATAACTTTAATCTCTCTCTTCTCATTAGCTTAATTTTTATTTTAATTTATTTATTTATTATCAAAGTAATGTACAGAAGGATTTCATATGTAAAACAGTAAGTACTTTTCTTATCAAACTTGTTACGTCCTCCTTCATTTTTCTCCCACCTTCCCTCCCCACAGTTGGTTTACAGCATATTGTCTTGTAAGTATTTCTGTTGCATTGGTTCACCTTGTACCCTTTGTCTCTCCATTTTGGTGTTCCCCTTCCCTTCCCTAGTTCCAATAAACGTACATAGAATACCCAGTGCACCAAAGTCAGTTACAGTGGCATCAGGGGTAAAGCCATGGGGAAGAAAGACAAAAGAAAAAGGCATAATTTCATATGGCACATTGGAAACGTTCTCTTTAGTTATCATCATCATAGATTGGCCCTTCCTCCTTTCTAGGCACATGGTATACAACCTTTCTAATGATGTATAATGTACAGAGAAGTAACAAATCATAACTATATGGAGTGATGAATTTCCCCAGAATGAAACAACTGTGTCATAACTTACAGATGAGGTGACTACAACTTTACTAGCCCTCCCTCAAAGCCCTGTTCGTGCTCCTTCAGTTACAAGCCTCCTACCATCATCATTGCCAAAGATTACCATTACCATACTTGTGTGTGTGTACACTGGTACTGTTACAGATGAAAGAAGAAATCAAGAGTCCAGGATGACTTATCCAAGCTCAATTCACTCATTAGTCAATTATTATTTAAATAACCTGAATCTCTGGCTAATACTCATTTCTTCCTTTTTGACACATTCCTACCTTCAGTTATACATGAAAATTACTGTTTTATTGTTACTGGCTCATGCTGACTAAAATTCATGCAACTATTTTTAAATATTGTATTTTAATATCCATCCATCCAAATTATTTGACTTCCTGCCAATCAAGACAAAAATAGCTACTTATCATTCCTTGGTCATTCCAAGGATTCTGTTCTGTAGCTTTTCATTCTTCTGTGTATTATTGAGAAATATTCTGCATTACCATCTAGCATATTAAGAATGAACAGAGTTTATAGCAACTTGTGTGTGTGTGTGTGTGTGCGTGTTTGTATGTATGTGACACACATGTATGCTGATAGTGGGGCTTGAACTCAGGGCCTAGATATTTCTCTGAGCCTTTGTGCTCAAAGCCCACTTGTGCCACAACTCCACTTTCAACTTTTTGATGGTTAACTGGAGATAAGAGTCTCATGGACTTTCCTGACCAGGCTAGCTTTGAACCTTGATCTTCAGATCTCAGCCTCCTGAGCAGCCAATATTATAGGCATGAGCCATTAATTAGGCAGCAGCTTTCTTCAAATTACCCAGTGAGCAGGGGACAGGGAACTCTATCATGCGACGTGAATTTTAAATGACCATGGGAATCCCTGGTATTCTTGCCTATGGGAAGGGACAGATCACCACCCACCTCTAATATCCAGGAGGAGCAACCTCTTTTTTTTTAGGACCATTGTGTGTGTGTGTGTGTGTGTGTGAGAGAGAGAGAGAGAGAGAGAGAGAGAGAGAGAGAGAGAGACAGAGAGAGAGAGAGAGAGAGAGCCTTTTGTTTAGCCCATTCTTCCGCGTAGTGTCCTCTATTCATGACATTTGAGCTGAATTCCATTGGGACTGAATAACACAGATGAGTTCCATGATCACAGAGCACATGGCTGACTCACAAAAGCCCTACACCAGCATTCTCAAGGACCCTGTTACTGAAACTCCCTTCCCTCAGTTCTTCACCTACATGACTCCTTACCAATGCACCTCCAGCTTAGGTGTCTTCTCTTCAGAGATACCACCCCTTACTTGGTTCAGTTATATTTCCTGCCACAGGTTAATTTGTAAGGAATCCCAATATCAAGGTGCTGGCATCTGGGGAGGGTCTTCCTACTGTGTGTCCTGTGTGCAGGGTTCACTTGGCAAGAGTGACAGAGCCCTAGTACTCAGGCCTCCTCATCTTATCCTAATTACTAACTCACATTGCCATTGACATATGGATTTGGGGATGAAGTTTCCAACTGTGTAGTCTTTAATGGGCACAATCAAACCATAACACCACCCATCCTACACTCCAGAGGCTTCCAAAAACATCATATCCTGCTGTGTTATTGACTGAATATCAGAAATACACGATTTCTGTACCTGACCAGAAAATAAGTTCTGAGAATGCTGACTTCTTTTTGTTGGTTGTTGTTGTTGTTGTTGGTGGTGGTGGTGGTGGTGGTGGTGGTCATGGGGCTTGAACTCTTGGCCTGGCACTGTCCCTTAGGTCTTCAGCTTAAGGCTAGAGCTCTACCACTTGGGCCACAGTGCCCCTTCTGGCTTTCTGGTGGTTAATTGGAGATAAGAGCCTTATGGACTTTCTTGCCTGGGCTGGCTTTGAACTGCGATCCTCAGATCTCAGCCTCCTGAGTAGCTAGGATTACAGGTATGAGCCACCATCACCTGGCAGGAAGAATACAACCATCCAACTGGGTCACCATGGGCTTATTTTCCAACTGGGTGAATTTAAACAATGAACTTCTCAGTCTTAAACTAAGCCTATACATCTTACAAGGTTCTTGTACTAATCAAGTAATATACCTGTATGTAATGTGTTTAGTATCTATCCTTGCACAAAAAAGAAAATAGTCAATAAACAAGTTATTGTTATTTTCATAACAAAAGCAGAGGAGAGATTTTTTCTCTGATAGAAAAGATTTAGAAATAGAATGTTGAAATGAAGGGGTCCTAATTCACCCGTGTAAGGTGCAATGTTAAATTAGCTCTTTGTTAATTGATTCTTCTTGCTGGCTATAAAGTTATTCCATTGGCCTTCACAGTGACCAAGTTCCTGTTGCAGTAATTAGTTATTATCTGACACCCTTCCCCCACTCCTATCCTCTAGAATCAATGTGGATCTTTCACAGAATGTTCATAGTAGACATTTTAAAGTATGATTTTACTTGCTCTTTCTTTGTGGGTATGTCCTGGCATTGTTTTTTCACATGAACAATCTAGAAATCTCCTAGTTACTATTTCTCATGGTTGAACCTAGAGAGTTTCCTGAAGGCCCAAGAAAATCTACTCTCAGCTAGAGCTCTGATGGACAGGAGGGAAGCCCTTCTTCCCTTTTATTACCCCCTTGCTTCTCCCACAATGAATGTTTTCATGTAAAATCCATTTCTCTCTACACTGAGTAGGTGGTTACATCTAAGTAGCAATAAATAGTGCCTGGCTGTTGGCCACTGGCTTGATGGGACTGGGGAGAAAGACAGGCTCTCACATGTCTAGCTGCCTCCCTCCCTTCCTTCCTCTTTCCTTCATCCTGAGCATTTTCCTGCCTTACCACGTCTAGTCTAGACTCAGCTCAGCCTGCAGAGAACTTCTGGCAAATGCTACTGAGCTGGGTCAGCCAGAAGTGCCAGGTGTGGCTTGAAGGAGTAAAACGAGGAATGGTTTCCTTGGGCATCTATTTGAAATTGCAGAGTAACTGGCAATAAATAGAGCAAGAGCTTGACAGAAAAAGCAAGAGCTTCACCAGCTGTCTCATCCTTAGACCTTAACTCTGAAAATAGAAAGTTATCTAAAGACAAATTCCATGTTTAGGCATTTTACCATTTACATTGTTTTCTCATTAATGTCTTCCTGTTTGTCTCACTAAGAGAAAAGTTCATGGGCATACACAGACACTGGAGATTAAAAAAAAAAAATCCACCCACTTACGGCATTTTCTTCTTCTACTTCCTTTCCTACTAAAAAAATGCTGAAGGAATTGAGAGCAGAGAAAGGGTTGTATTGTTTGTATCACCTTCTCTGCCTCATTATGAAGAATAACCCAGGGTACAGAAATCAAAAACAGTGACAAAAGGGAAGAAACTGAAGGGGAAAAAAAATAGCTGCGAACAGTACAATAAGAAATCACTTGTTGGGGCTGGGAGTGTGGCTTAGTGGTAGAGTGCTTGCCTAGCATGCATGAAGCCCTGGGTTCAATTCCGCAGTACCACATACACAGTAAAGGCCAGAAGTGGTGCTGTGGTTCAAGTGGTAGAGTGCTGGCCTTCAGCAAAAGCAGCTCAAGGACAGGCCCTGAGTTCAAGCCCCAGGACTGGCAAAAAATAAAATAAAATAAACTACTTGTTTCCATTTCTTGGATTTCATTTCAATAAGCATCATTTTATAGGATCATATGCGCACAGCTATTGAGCCCTTGTGATCCTCTCCTAAGAATATCCTCCTTTGTTTTCACTGTGTGAATTAATCATGTTTAATTAATCATGTCCATTCCACAGTGATACTCACTAGACACTATATTGGAAATGAACTATACAACTTGGGAGGGAAGGAGTCTAAGAGAGAAAAAACTGTGCTAAAATGAGGGATAGGGTGACCCTGTCACCCTAATGTACTCATTACCTGACTTATGTAACTAACTCCTCTGCACATCTCCTTTACCATAAAATTTAAATTAAAAAAGAATAACCCAGACGTTAATTCTATATTAATTATTTTATTTACCACAATAGCTATTTTTTATCTCAATTCTCAGGTCCCTCTAAGTCTTAATTAACAATTCCTGAGAAGCCAGAGTATTGTGGTACATACCTATAATCCTAGCTACTTAAGTGTCAGAGGTAGGAGTTTGAAGCCTGCCAGGGAAAGGTCTAAGGATGGTAACAAGTGTGAGACCCTCTGTTGACTTTTCAGTGCTGCAATAGCAAAACAAAGCAATGATACCTAAGAAGGAAAATTATATTTAAAATAGTCTACATTAACTAAAATACATTCCATTTCATTGTGTTTCAATCCTTTCTTTCTTTCCAGGTTTCAAGAAAGAGTCTGAGGATCATCTGATCAAATCACACAGGACTTGGTGAACAATCAGAGGCCAAATCTCAGACATCTGACTGCTTACCTGTGAGTACAGTCTCTGTGTTTTTCTTTTCATCGACTCGCTAACTGTTTCTACATTCTGGCACCTAATGACAGAGTTTGAGAAAAGAGTCTTCCCTTAAGAGCCTTCTCATTTACTTACTAATTAATCAGGTAGAATCTAACAGAGTTTGAAAGAACTATTTTCCTGTTTGTTTTTTTCTTCAATCTCGCTTTCTGCTTCCTTTTTTTTTTTTTTTTTGCTGTTTTCTGCACATAATCTATGTTCAAACAGTCCCATGTTAATAAGTCTTCATTTTTAGTGAGTAATGCTGAGGACTTGTAAGGAACAGGAGTCTGTCTTCCAGGATCAATAAACTCATGTTTGTGCAAACTTGTTGTGTAACTTCAAGAGCAAAGAGCAAGTTTTCCTTGCCTGGCAAGAGACTGTCTGCTACCTGGGAAACAGAAACAAAAAGATTTCTAAATTAGAACATGGAGAAATCAAAGGAAAGCAAAACTGGCCTCGGTAGGGAGAAGAATTTTTCAGGAGTGTAGCATAGTTCTCAAGCAATTATCCTGTCTGGATTCTATCAGCTGCTCTCTCTTGACTATCTAGACTAGTTTATTTGGGCTGTCATGGCAAGGTTTCATAGACTGAACTAAAACACAGTATTTTCTCACAAATCTGGAAGCTGGATGTCTGAGATCTGAGATCTGAGATCGAGGTGTTGCTGAAGAGGATTTCTTCTAAGATCTCTCTTGCAAAGGGCATCCTCTCTTCACCCGTCCAGGGCCTCTCTCTTTGTTCCTGAATGTCGTCTTGTAAGAACGCCAGTCATAGTAGCTGAGACTCACCCTAAAGACTTCATTTTAGTTGACCTCTTCAAAGACCTTCTCTCAAAATCCAGTTTCATTCTTTCTTACATAGAGGGGGGTGAGACTTCTTCAACAAAAGAGTGTGTGTGTGTGTGTGTGTGTGTGTGTGTGTGTGTGTGTGTGTGTGTGTGCCAGTTTGGGGTCTGAAATCCAGAGCCTCAGAGCTGCCCCTTAACTTTTTCACTCAAGGTCAGTGCTCTATACTTGAGCCATACCTCCAGTTATGGCTTTGTTTTTTGGTGGTTAATTGGAGATAAGAGTCTCAAAGACTTTTCTTTTCTGCCTAGGCTGGCTTTGAACTAAGATACCCTCATACCCTCAGATTTCAGCCATCTGACTAGATAGGCTTTCAAGCATGGGCCACGAGTGCGCAGCCTTAAACATTTTTTTTGAATCTGTGATTACTAGCAGAAAGGCAAGGCAATAAAAGATCTGGGTGCCTCCTCCTCCTTTTCTACATCCTCCATGCATTTGTTCAGATGAACTTTGAGATGCTAGCTTTCTCCAACTACTCACTCCGACACTTTCCTCTTCATGGTCCTAGAACAGCCAGAAAGAAAAAATAAAGTCCATTGTCTTGAAACTACCCCAAAATGCCACGGATAGTCAATTTAGGGATTCGACACAAAGTGCTATTTATATAAAATAAGAAATTCTGAAAGAAGAGGAAACAGCTCTCACTGGGACGTTCCAATGAATGATGGCCAGCGGCCAGCATAGGTACCTCCCAACTGTGTTTCATTAATTTAGTCACCTAAAGGGTTGGAGAAAAAGATTATTTCCCTAACAGCATGGGAAAGAAGTGTCGTGAGTTGTAAGCGCCTAGCCATCATTGCTCTTGTTTGAGAACCACATAAATGGGAGACTTTACAATCACTGTGGGCCAGTATTTTTTGAGCCAGTTGGAGCTCCAGATGGAACAGAAAGTGAAATTTGGGGATTTTTTTTTTTAGTCTTCCTTTCTTCCTCAAAATTTTGCAGAAGAAACCTCCCTTGGAGACCCCTGATGAAATGTTTCATCTCTTGTTTAGCTCAACGCTACCCAAACTGGTAGGATCCAAGGTCATTGTGAAACTAAGATGCTTTCCTTTGGATTTCTTGGAGTCGCTGTAGAATGAAGCTCCATGGGAGAAGGCTGGGAACCCACTCTTTTATCCAATCTCCCCTCAAGGAAGCTGCTCCAAGGGTGTTTGTTATGAGATACAAGAAGGCAAGTGCACAGTCAGCCTGGATGTAGCCAGTGTTCATCTGGGCATTACAGGGCCATGATAACACAAGGTCCCAGTCCTTTCTAGCTCTAAGAAGGCTAGAAGAACATTCCAGCTCACTGATTATAGTTCTAAGCTTGACTAAATAATGGAATTTCTTGGCCAGAGAACTGCATCTGTTCTTGAGAGGCCCCTCTGGGAAAGCACACATTTCCCATTCCACATAGCCATTGATGGACTATGCCAGGGTGGCCCAGCCCAGGTGGAGGTGCAGAAGACAGAAGGAGCTCTGTCTGGGACTCATTTCCAGCCATTGTTCCCACAGTGCACCTGGATATCCAATAAAGAGACAGATGATGCTATTTGACCCTGAACTTCAACTACCAAAAGTCTCACCTGGGGTTCCAAATGTAATATGGCTTGTACAACTAAAGGACATAGATTTAACTACTTCCAAACTCTGCTTTGAGATGTTCGGTACAATTAAGGTGTGACCCTCATGCATGACTCTCTGAAACAAGACTCTGAAATGGGGGGGGGGGATGCCCCAGAGAGAACTAAGACACTTTCCTTCCTACTCTTCTCTGTATCCCAAGTCTATCAATGTCAAATTAAATCTACAGTTTCTTTCAGTCCTTCTTGAGGAAAAGGCAAAGCTACAGTCACTGAAACAGATACTCTAGGCTATACTTATTTGTTGGAGGCTCTCCCTTCCTTCCCTTTTGCTAATTCCAAACAAAATGTCCATCATTCACTCTAACACCAGCTTTAAGGGCTGGAGACAAATGAAGTCTGAATATTCACGCCAATGTGGTCTAAATGAGCTGTGATTTCAGGATGCTGGCTGTTCCACTGACAGGGGGAAAAATGTGCTTTAATATCTTTGGCTGAAAAGACTTTCTAAAAGAAGGATGGAGAAAGCCAACATTAATATTGAGTCCTGTTATTTAATAACTAAAAATGATATAGTGTGGAATGGGGTATCCTGAGTTTGGGAGAGTGTGTGTTTATCAAATCCAGAGAACGCAAAATCAGGGCTGTGGGAGAGTGAATGCAAACATATGTCGTGCTTTAAGGAAGGAGCTCTACCAAGTACATTTTCTGTAAGTTCTTCAAAGAATTTCTCCTATAAATATATAAAGCCCATGATTTTGATCCTGATTTTATCACAGATTTACAAAATGTATAACTGCAGGTGGTCCCTGACTTACAATGGTTCTATTTAGGAATTTTCAACTTTATAATGGTACAAAAACCATATGCACTCGTTAGAAACTGTACTTTGAATTTTCCATTTGGATCTTTTCCCGGGCTAGTAATTGGTAGCCCAATACTCTGGGCAAGGTTGGGCACCATAGTTATTTCTCAATCAAACCCACTATCATGAGGACAAACCACTGATACACTAAACTTTACCATGAGGCTATGCTACCATATTTGATAGGTTAGGTATGGAAAATGTATTTCCAATTTATGATGGGTTTCTCAAGATGTCAGCTCAGTGTAAATCAAGAAATATCTGTGTAAAGACTCTGAGAACTGACCTAAGTGCCTCCCACAAATCACTGGCTAATGGTTTATAAATCAATGAGGCAATTATAAGTTGAGATTGATGAAGGAGTCTGTGGTCATTATTGCCAGCACCTTCCTCATGCATACATTTTCACTTACTGGGTCATTTGTTCGACAGAGATGAGTTGCTGAAAGTTGAAGTGGGTCAACTCCAATGCAGGTGCTATTTTAGGCCTGGGCTACATTAGCAATTCTAGTATTATCTCCAGTAAAATAAACTCTTTTTTTAAAAAAAATCAATGCAGTGGAAATTTTGGCGAAGCCAATAATGTGTTCACTGACGTAAATCATGATGCCTGATACTCTTTATTTGTTTTTCATTGGTCTCATCCTGGCAAAGGGTCATAATACTTCAAAATTTTCTCTGCCTCCTCATGCACCTCATATAATGAACATGTAGTTTTTAAAGTAACCAAAATGAAGACCAATGTAAAGTTGTTGTGACATTTCTATGGAATGTTCCTAAGAATATTTAACTTCTTTCTAAGAAGTTGAAAGATTATGTGCCATGAAATCAATGGAGCTGTAGTCATAAAGGCCTGCCACAAGCCCATACTTAACGTTTTTTACGTTTAATATTGTACTCTGTTTCTTAAAGAAAGCCTCTCAATCATCAGTCTCCTGAATAATCTTCAAGTCCCACAAAACCTAGATATGTCCTCAAATAGGCTTAGATGGCTTAGCTTCTATGTAAAGCTAATTAAATGAGTAAAGCAAAGACATGGTCAAAGTATGAAGAGTGACGATTTATTTCTTTTTAAGATTTTAGGATGAATTCAGCTTATTTTCTTAAGTGAACCCCACTTAAGTGAAATAATAAATCAGTTTGCCAAAGTACAAATGAACATAAACAAGAGATTCATTTTTACTTCATTAATAAACATCACATATGAGCTAACCCTAACATGAAGCAAGCCAAACCCTCCTGACAGGAAATGGCTCCTGGTAAGACTTCATTGGGAAGCATAAATCCTTCCAGGCTATCACATAAGGCCCTTGGCCCTGTTGACCTTATATCATCCATTTACAAGTCGTATAACATTTAACAGAGTGTTCTAATTAAGCATATAGGGCTGGGGATATAGCCTAGTGGCAAGAGTGCTTGCCTTGTAAACATATATATTCTTGGACCAGGTTAGCTGGGTGTAGATTCCAGATCTACAGCCATTATCTAGCTGTGTGACCTTGGGCAAATAAATAACTCACCATCTCTGGATCTTGACTTTTATTTTAATCTGTAAAATGGATACTGAAAGTATAGCTATGAGAATTTAAGTTGATATTTGTAAAGTTTTCAGAACTGTGCTCAGTACATAGATGGTGCTCCATGACTGTTAAATAAGGGAACTCTGTGTGTGTGCGCGTGCGTGTGTGCGTGCGTGTGTGTGTGTGTGTGTGTGTGTGTATGTACTTCGACTTGAACTCAGGGCCTGGGCACTGTGCCTTAGCTTTTTCTCTCAATGCTGATACTCTACCACTCTACCAGCCACGTCTCCACTTCTGGCTTTTTGGTGATTAAATGGATGTAAGAGTCTCACAAACTTTCCAATCCTGTACTGGCTTGGGACCAAGATCCTCAGATCTTAGCCTCCTGGGATGGCTGGGATTATAGGCATGTGCCACCAGCACTGGCCTGCAGACCATGTTTTCTTCAAAACTTTAAACTGGAATGTTCTTTGGGATTCATGCATTCCCTGTCTCCCTCAAATAATTACCTCTTAAGAACATTTGAGTTTGTCATGCTTGATATAAATGCTCATATAATGTACAAACACTCCCACACTTAGCAACACTTTCATGGTTCCTGAGAATGAAATGAGGCCAATGAGGATGTCAAATAGGAGCCATTTCTAGGCCCTGGTGCTCTCCCCACAAGTGTTCCAATCAGCTTGCTTGTCCCTATTTCTAGACCAGAAGTCACAGAAAGACACAGGGAATGGATATATGGAGTAAGTACTTGCTTCAGAGCAGAGAAGTACATTGTCTTATGCCAGAGTTGACAGGACCATTTTCACTTAGGACAAGCTACCTTATGCTGGGGATAGAAATAACCAAAATCTCACTATTTTTTATACACAGTTGACTTGTCACCCATTGTTTCTCATTAACCCTGGTGAGACAGGGGGGTCTCTGGTCCATGTCATTGACTTCCATAGTCAGTGACACCCCCCGAAATCTATCCTTGGGATATATTGTCCACCATGGTGGAGAGAAAGATCTCTGAAGGGACTCCCATCAGCAAAGCTACTCAGAAGAGACATGACACTTCTGTTCACTACTCACTGGCCAGAAGCAGTCATGTGACCCTTGTTGGCACAAGGAGAGCCAGCAAGTGCATTTGTGTGGTGATCCCAGAAAGGTAAGGCAAGAGCATGAGACAAACTGTGCTTAGAACCAAACTGGGGCATTATTTGGTAGTCTCCATCCAAGATTCTTAAAACATATAGCTAATAATCCCTATACATGTATAGCAGAAAGCATTTGAGGCAATATCCAGAAAGATCTAATCCCTAATGTGCATATGACCATATAAAATGATGCTTATTGAAATGAACTCCAAGAAATGGAAACAAGAGGGTTTGTTTTAGTGTACTGTTTGCAGTTATTTTTTTTCTTTCTTTTCCCCCAGTTTGGTTTATTCCCTGTTGTCACTGTTTTTATTTCTGTACCCTTTGTCTTGTATATAAGTTTGAGGAAGGGAAAGGGGATCACAGAAACGGTGGGACAAAGGGTGAACCAATGCAATAGTGCTACTCAATAGACCCTATGTTGAAAGTGAACTTTACATCTTGGGGGGGAGAAGGGGAAATGAGGTGGGGGAAGCAGGAAGAAATGAGGGAGAGGGTAACACTGTTTAAAAAGAAATGTATTCATTAAATTATATAACTGTAACCCCTCTATACATCACTTTTACAATAAAAAAAATTAACTAAAAAAAAACCCACCCCAAAACTTGAGCTAGACTCTAGAAAAGCAATGGGGTTTGCAAAAGGAGTGGAGGGCACTTCTGATTACAGGAAAGAGAAGACAAAAGCCCAGAGTCCAAAATGAGAGCTAAATCATTGTGAGTCTCCAGAGTTTAGTCTGAGTGGGAGTTGTATTTGTGTGAGAGAATGAATTAAGGAGAGGAATCGTGTCATGGCTGGAGCACAGCTGTTTGATGGAAGGCTTTGGGGAGTTACAGAGAAGCAGGTAGATAGTGGCAGGTGGAAGGGAAAGGTAAACCTCTCATTGTTAGGTGATGCTCAGTTCTTCCCATACCAGGAGTCCCAGATGCCTAAGCGCTTCTCAGACCTCAAGGCTGTAGTAAACCTCAAGTTGCTCCTGCTTCCATTTTAAGGCATGTTTTGATCACTCCTTCTGCGGACATAGAATATCCAAGTTGAAGTGAAATAGCCTCTCACGGCTGGGGTCAGTTCAGCATTTTTTGCTATGTAACATCTGTTTTTGAAATTCGACTGAGACCCTGACTTAAATCTGTTTAACTTAAAAAGCAGCAAGAGAACATCTTGTTTTCATGAATATCCAGGGGCTGTATGTCAACAAATAAAAGGTCTGTTTGTGGTATTCAAAATGGAAAAGCTGGTTGTGAGATGTTCGGCCACTGGGGTAAATTTATTATGAACTGTTCATTTCTTGGAATCATGAACCAGAGTTTGAAAACACAGTGGGCCAGCTTCACTGAGATCGGCAAGTTTCTGCTTGCTGATGGGTGAAAAGCATGCTTGTATGGTCAGAAGATCACTGAACTGAGTAGATCCAGAAAAATGCCTTCTTTCCTGCCTTCCACCCTAGTTTATGTCTTACATGAACTCCCATGTCTGCATAAATTCGAAGGCATAGTATCTGGTGGATCAGAATTTTTGTATTACTTATATAAGACCAGCAGTGGGAAAGCAGGGGATAAGAATAGTTTACCATCCCTCAAACCAAGCTAGTAAAGTTCTTTCTCCTTCAGAAGAGGAAAGTTGGAAGTCTATTTATTTATATCCAGAGGGATGAGCATCTGGACTACAATAGATGTCAGTGTGTATTTGATGAATGAGTACAAACTGTGTTCGCTGAGTTGCTTATGTTCTCTTATGAGGAACTGATGTTTCCTTAATGAGTGCCTATCTCTGTGTATGAATATTCCTGTTTGAGCTGGGTGCCAGTGACTCTGCCTGTAATTCTAGCTACTCAGAAGGCTGAGATCTGAGAACTGTGGTTCAAAGCCAGCCCAGGCAGCTAAATCTGAGAGACTCTTAGATCCAGCTTATCACCAAAATGCCAAAAGTAGAGGAATGGCTCAAGCGATAGAACACCAGCTTTGAGTAAAAGAGCTAAAGACCCAGATCCTGAGTTCAAGCCCTAGCACTGGCACAAATAAGCATACATAATCAGATCATTCTTGCTGTTTTCTCTTTCTTTCTTTCTTTCTTTCCTTCTTTCTTTCTTTCTTTCTTTCTTCCTTCCTTCCTTCCTTCCTTCCTTTCTTTCTTTCTTTCTTTCTTTCTTTCTCTTTCTTTCTTTCTTTCTTTCTTTCTTTCTTTCTTTCTTTCTTTCTTTCTTTCTTTTCTTTCTTTCTTTATTTGTACTGAGGATCAAACCCAGAATGTTGCACTTGCTACCCAAGTGCTTTTACCACTGAGCTACATCCCAGCCCTGTAGTTTTCTCTAATAGCAGATGATTTCTTTCCCTTCCTTCCCCTCTCACAGTATGTATTTTACTTATTTATTGCCTGTCTCTGTCATCAGATTGTAAGGAGAGGGTAGTTGCATTCATGGATTATGTGCTGTGCCACACAAAACAATACTGCGTGACTGATTCTTCATAAACATATGTCAAATGTCTTTATCAAAGTTTTCATGTGACAGTTCTACTGTCTCAGCCCCTCTTGATTTTATCTGGATTTAAACGCAATGAAGAAGGCAATAGAGCTTAGAATGCCACTGAACTTTTTGCACAATAACATATTCCATGTTCTCATTCATTTGCCACTTAATCTCCCTCTACTGAAAATGCTTGCTCACTGAGACCTTAGGATAACAGTTCAACGCCAACCAGGAAGCTATATCTGAGAGACACTTATCTCCAACTGGCCAGCAAAAAGCTCAAGTGGTAGAACACTAGCCTTGAGCAAAAAAAGCCAAGTGAGAATATAAGGTTCTGAATTTAAAACCCCTAAACTGTCACACACACACACACACACACACACACACACACACACACACACACACACACACACACACCCGCCAACCAGCCTACCTGGTAATGACCGTCCATGGTATAGAGTGGTTTCTACACACCTTAGCAATGATTAGGCAAAATATGAACCCTTCAGCTAAAGTTGAAATGGTGCTCATTTGTTTATAAGAGGTACAATCCCACAACAGATTTTTTTTAAAATTCCTTTGTATATTGGAAAACATTCCCAAAGAAACAAAGTTGAATGCGGGAAAACTATCTCGAGAAAAGAAAAACAATACAGCAAATTCTGAAGAACTTTACTTTTAATAGGTTGATCTGTCGCCCAGCTGGCCGCAGGGCGGACTACTTGTAATATATACTTTTGATAGGCCACATGTAGTTCTTGGAACTGTTTATATTAGGCTCCAGAAACTTAATTATTCTAAAATTGGCAGGGCTGTCTTTGATTACTTAATACAAAATTGCTTAGTCATCTTTCTACATAGTGTGGATAGCTTTTGTTTAAGTGCAAAAATATTGAGAAATACAAATGTGCTCCAACAAAAAGATTTTAGGTCAGGTAGAAAAACAAGGTATCTTTTTTTTCTCCCCAAGTTCTTTAACAGGTGGTTGCCACATGTTTAATTTGACAAACTAGGTAACTGTTAGAGTCAAAGTCCTTAATTACAAGTATTTTTCCATTTTCTTTGTGGATTTTGTTAGAAGTGAAACCTGAACATTTTACGAAGTGCAGGTTTTCCAGCAAGAGTGTGACGAAACGTACAATCAGCCAGCAGGCCAGCTTTCTGGTCTGGCTGTCAATTCAAGCCATTTGGAGCACATTTGTTAGAAAGACGCTGTTTTCAACTCCTTTGGTTTGAATCTGGGTCCCACCATCTTTGATCTACTGAATTCCAAAGCCAGTGTAAATGTATGGACCTTCCACAAGGAAGTGGGTTGACACATGAGTTTCTTCCATATATTTTCAAATCTATGTGGTGCCAGAGGTGTCCAATTTTTTTTAATCATAAAGGTGATGTACAGAGGGGTTACAGCTACATAAGTAAGGTAATGAGTATATTTCTTTTCAAGCAGTGTTGCCCCCGCCCTTGTTTTCTCCTGCTTTCCCTCCCCCCTGGCTTCCCCCTGCCCCCAAGTGGTAAAGTCCATTTCCAACATAGTGTCTAGTGAGTATCACTGTGGCATTGGTTCACCCTTTGTCCCACCATTTCTGTGATTGCCCTTCCTGCCCCCAAATCAGATAAATTTGTATACAAGAGGAAGGGTACCGAAATCAGAAAGAGTGAGCACAGGGTAGAGGTCTCCAATTGTTACCCCTGAAATGCCTGTGACAACCTCACACTCTTCCTGTGACCCACGCTGGGGCACCAAAGAGAGATGGTGAGAAAAGATAAGAGTCCTGGCGGCCAATGGGCAGGGACACTGGGCCTGGGAATGGGAGGTTCTCAAGCAAGAATTCAGAACTGCACCTTATGTTTCTAATTACTAAGCATGGTTAGAGAACAAAATCAGACAACACTTTTTTTTTAAAAGACTGATGGAAGCATTTAAATCAGCCCTGAATGTCAGTGATTTTTAATTATGATGGAGGAGTGGCAAGCAATCTCTAAAGGCCATGGGAATTTGAATCAGTTCAATCCTGATTCTCATCTTTAAAAAAAAATAAATTATCATGTATCTTCTGTGTCTTTTCTTTTGCATGTCCCGGGACAAACCAATTCCCTTGCATACAAACACCTAATACGCCTCTTCCTGAAGCTAGAATGTTATTTTCCTTGGGAGGAAAATGACCACAAACATAAAACATAGTGGTCTTTTGATAATATCTTGGCCAAGTTGATCTGTTTACCAGTTAAGTTCAATGAATAAGCAATGCCCTGGAATCCATTCCAATTTAACAAGTGTGAACTTAACAGTGAGTGTAAAAAGAACAGTTGCTAAGAACTTTGGGGGATAAAAGAACGTGAGTAATCACATCAAGGAGATCTTATAGAGAAGACAGGCATTTACTTAGTAATTGAAATACAGGTAATAAGGGGCTGGGGATATAGCCTAGTGGCAAGAGTGCCTGCCTCGGATACACGAGGACCTAGGTTCGATTCCCCAGCACCACGTATACAGAAAATGGCCAGAAGCGGCGCTGTGGCTCAAGTGGCGGAGTGCTAGCCTTGAGCGGGAAGAAGCCAGGGACAGTGCTCAGGCCCGGAGTCCAAGGCCCAGGACTGGCAAAAAAAAAAAAAAAAAAAAGAAAAAAGAAATACAGGTAATAAGACTAAGCACAAATAGAAATGTGTTATGGGTATCAATACAAATCATGTCAGTACATGGTGCAAAAATCCTAGTCTTCTGCTGGTCTTCAGCAGGTTCTCACTGCAACGCCATTCTTTATACAAAGAAAGACCCAGGTCCAGGCATGGTAGCTAACATCTGTAATCGCAGCTACGTGGGAACCAGAAGTAGGAGGATGGCAGTCCTAGACCAGTCCTCCACAAAACTAAGACCAGCCAGCAAAATTATTGTCAGGTAAAATATGATCATCTTGGAACCATGTTTATAATAGATTTTTTTTTTCACTGTGATCTCAGCACTGGGCAAGCCGAGGCTAGAGGATTGTGAGTCTAACCTGAGCTATAGAGTGAGACACAGTCTCAAACAAAACAGAAACGAAACAAAACTCTATGATTTTTAAAAAAAATAAATCTTCATTTCCAAGAAAACCACTCTCTGAGTTGTATGATTCAGTTTGATCTCTGTGTGGGCAGTGTCTCCACTTTTTTTTTTTTTTTTTTTGCATTTGTTAAGAATTTTCCTTTCTCAGTATCGAGTGCTTAGTCACTACATTAATCCATCCAAACAAACCCTCCCAAGCAGAACAAAGAGGCTGTCCATCCACTTGAAGAGGTGGACCTGTACAATAGCCCACACTTCAACACTTTCTTCCCCACGAGATGATGAGGTCTTAGAAGACAGCTATCCAGAGAGCATGGCTTACAAGGGCATCGCATGGCTTCACACCACCCAGAAGTGGGAGATTCTTACAGCAGCGCTGTCCAATAGAGCTTTCTGCCATGTTGAAAGCGTTCTCTATACTTATGTGGGAGCCACTAAGTACACATGGCCGCCAAGCACTTGAGATGGGACTAGTGAAGTTGAGATACTGAATTCCTCATTTTAAGTTACTTAAATTATCTCATTGGACAACACGGACTTAGACTGTTAAAATATATATCACTCTAACTCTACACAGATGGCATTTCACCTCTATTCCAGTGAGAGAGGTAGCCCTCCTCACTGCTGAGTGGTTTTATTCGAGCCAATGTCTACTTCATATTTGGAATATGTGTGGTAATTGGGTATCTGCTTCTGTCTTTCAGACACACATATATTTATAAGAGTTCTTTGCCTTTTTTCTATGCTGAGGACCAAACCTGGGGCCTTGTGCTTGCTTGGCAAGTGACCTTCCACTAAGCTAAATTCCCAGCTACTCCTACAGGTCTTACTTTCTTTTTGTAGCAAGGGTGTGGGTTTTTCCTCACTTGGACACAATTGGTGGAAAATTTGCACCTGTTCATATGCCTGCCATTTATTATTTCCTATGGGTCATAAGAATATCAGTGAACACATGCCTATTCTAATTTACTATTAACTCGTGTCTTGCAGTCTAATTCTCTGATTTTGTCAGGGAAAAATAATTTCGCTCTGGGGGCTGGGAATATGGCCTAGTGGCAAGAGTGCTTGCCTCATCATATACATGAAGCCCTGGGTTCAATTCCCCAGCACCACATATACAGAAAGCAGCCAGAAGTGGCTCTGTGGCTCAAGTGGCAGAGTACTAGCCTTGAGCAAAAGGAAGCCAAGGACAGTGCTCAGACCCTGAGTTCAAGGCTCACAACTGGCAAAATAATAATAATAATAATAATAATAATAATAATAATAATTCCGCTCTGAATAAACAATGGAAGGTATTTTTTTCCAAATGTTCACTTCTCCTCACTTTCTTAAGCAAGTTACACGTTTCTTTAGAGATGAATCCCAATATAAATACTTTCAGGAGCCAGCATGAAAGTTCTATATGTATTCATGCCGTTTCTTTAGGTGGATATATTTCCTCTTTCTGCTAGGAAACAAAATAATGATAACTGTAAGAGTTTTGAAGCATATCAATTCCTCCATGCTATTTATGGTAATATTTTAAGATGTGACTTACAGCCCCTAAATATGTTGCCCTCTAAATTTAGATTTCACAAAACTAAATTGCCTAACTGAGTGCAAAGATATTGCTTTTAGAGTGATATATGTGTTGGTTTTCCCATTTCACAGACTGAGAAATGTAATTAACTCATTAACTTGTTCTTAGTAGAGCTTTGTGTTTTGGATTGAACTGGCTAGGGAAACAGAGAACTTGAGCAAACAACACTCCTCGGGCTAATATTGGTTCTTATTTCTATGTGGCTGGTCTCAGCAAACACATGTTTCCATGATTGCTTGTAGGTGGGGACCATGCCAATACTGGGGCTTGAACTCAAGACCTAATGTGCTCTCACTTGGCTTTTTCAGTCAAGACTGGATCTCCTGTTTAAGCTACATATCCACTTCCAGCTTGTTTTTTTGTTTTTGTTTTTGTGGTTTTTTTTTTTACCAGTCCTGGGCCTTGGACTCAGGGCCTGAGCACTGTCCCTGGCTTCTTCTTGCACAAGGCTAGCACTCTGCCACTTGAGCCACAGCACCACTTGTGGCCGTTTTCTATATATGTGGTGCTGGGGAATCGAACCCAGGGCTTCATGTATACGAGGCAAGTGCTCTTGCCACTAGGCCATATCCCCAGCCATCCCCCCCCCCACTTTTTTTTTTTGGCTGGATAATTGAAGACAAAAATCTTGTGGACTTTTGTGCCTGAACTGGTTTTGAACCATGATCCTCTTATCTTGGCCACCTGAATAGCTAGGATTACAGGCATGAACCACAACACCTGGCCGCTTGTATTTTTTTTAAGTAGCAGAGATCTTGGAACAAGATAATGAGGGTTGAGCAAAAGTTAAGTCCAAACTGTACATTACAATCCATTTGTTTATTTGGGTTTTGAGTCCCAAATGAACCATTCAGTTCAGAAAAGAGCAAAGTGGGCTGATAAATTGATTTTTTTAAGGACAAAAGTTCATTTTCTACAGCTATAAAGAAAACACTGCCAGATTTACTGCGTAACTACTGCAAATGTGGGTTTATATAACTTTTGAGATTCATATATAATCTAGTACCAATGCCTTTGATTCATTTTATAAACACTGATCAGCTAATAAAATCCAGAGAGATGAATCAGCTTGAATTACATTTTCCATGTTCAAAATGGTAAAATCTTATACAAATATCTAGAGACTCAAGTCAGATGCTATGACCCAGTCATGAAATGATTTAAGAAGACTGTTTCTATTCACAAGTTGCCTTAAGGATAAAAGCATATGGAAGGTAAAACATTGGTTTAAATTTTCTTGAATGCTACTTGGAGAAAACAATTGATGAGTGAGGTGGTCTAAGTCAGTGATTATTAATGATCAAAACGAATTATGTGTGTTCAAGGAAGGGAACCTCACTTTTAAGTGAGTGTCTGTAGGAAAGCATTGTGAAGGAAATGAAATTGGAGTCAGAGATAAAGGACCAAATAGAATGTGGGTAGTAAAGAGGAACAGAATAGAGGGAATGAAAATGAAGGGGTAGAAAGTTATAAAATACATCTGAGAGGTAATAAAATGTGGCATTTTTTAAAATGTAGGATGCTGTGGCCATTATAAGCTTGAAAGGAAGGTTAAATACCCAGATCATTTTTACCAAGAAAGGAGGAAATATGAGCCATTAGGTACATCTCTCCTAGAAAGGAGGCCGGCCACACAAGGCCGCATATGAGGTCAGGCATATGAGTATAATCTGGCACAACTATGTCTATCCAAAGCTCAGAGAGCTTTGTTCCTGTCTCCTACGACCGAGTCAAAGTCACTGTTTACCCAAGTTTTACGGGTGAGTGCAATTAAAAGGCTGATGTAAGTAAAGATCATTTGAAACAAAGATGGGGAATCTACTGAAGTGAATGGCATTCAGCCATCACCCAGAACTGGGTGAAGAGAAGCATCATTGCATTTTAGTAATCGCCTGGCTGAAACCAGCCCAGATTGTTAGACAAAATATGCTTCCTTCTCACACAAAGCTGCAAATTCTAAAAACTAAACACAAATAGTAGAAAATGCTTGTGAACCAGGTTGAAGAGGCATAGCAAGTTTGTGTAAAATGTCATTTCCATCTATAACCAAATGCCTGAGGCTGAATACTTGATAATGAAAAGAAGTTCATGCAGCTTGTAGTTCTGGAGATCCAGCAGCATAGCATGGCTATATTTTGGCTATTCTAGTGAAGGCCTCGTGGTGATGACATCACAATGGCAGGGGTGATGACATCACAATGGCAGGGGTACACGTGAGAAGAGGGAGAGATCACAAGACAGGACAGGAAACCAGAGGACAGGAAGGGTCTACTCTTGCTCTTTTCTAACAACTCTGGTGAGGGAACTAACCAGCTCTTCTCCCTCTCCCTCAGAACTTTAATCCCTTTCCACAGGCAAGCCTAGCATGGGACTTCCAACTTCTTACAGGCTCCACTTTTTAAAGGTTCCCACTTCTTAACCTCACGTCAGAGACCAAACTTCTAGCACAGGGCTTGGAGAACAAACTACATCCAAGCTATAGAAGCCCAACAGACAAAGAAATAGACTTTCTAGGAAAGCAAACAGCTTTTCTGATTTGTTCATATTCCATTTCTAGTGCCATGGCAAATTGGAACACAGTAATACTTCACAGATGTTTATTGAAAATCGTTGGTATAAATGTTTTTGTGAGGCTTACTTGAAGTAGTTGGATTATGAAATTTATAGTGGATGAAAAATGATGACTAATTGACAGAGCCTCTTGTAGGAATGGTCATGAGCACTGGAGGACTTGATTTTGAGAATAGTTCTGTTGAAGACAAATATACAGAATAAAGAATAGGAATAGAGAATATGAATGTAGATGAAATATGAAATAGAGAATATGAATATAGATGAATATAGAGAAATAGAGGAAGAAGTTGTATGATACATGGGATGAAATTTTTTAAGGTCCTGGGATTTGAACTCAGGGCCTGGGTGCTGTCACAGATTTTGTTCTCAAAGCTGGTGCTCCTACCACTTGAGCCACACCTCCATTTCTGACTTGTTGGTGGTTCTCACAGAGTTTCCTGCTTGGGCTGGCTTCAAACCATGATCCTTGGATCTGAGCCTCCTAAGTAGCTAGATTACAAGAATGAACTAATGGTACCTACCTAGAAGAAACTTTTAAGATATGAATGTATATAGTTACCCTGTCAAATAAAGGACTATCCCTACTTGTGAGACTTAAGAAGCACTAATAATAAAATAACAGACACTCAGTAAATATTTGGAAGGCTAATGTAATTGAGATCTCTTTGAGTTGGTGGTTTTATGATTTAAATGGGCTTGAAACTGAAGGCACATGTAATTTATAAGATCATTCTGGTTCAAGCTCTTGTGATCTAATAGTTAAAATGGAGATCACTGACAATCATCCACTTAGACCTTCTCTGGGATGCTCTTAATTAAGCTCTAGAATGGAAAACAAGTCCTGGATTAGCCTCAGAATACTATAATCATTTTTGAGTGTATACTTTGAAATGCTATAAGATAATGATTATAATAGCTACCTCACAGATTTATTATGTAAATAAAATAAGACCACACATTTTAGAAATATCCCAGTAGAGCTATCAAGCTGTAAAAAGACACAGAGAAAAACTTGACGTGCATATTGTTACTGAAAGAAACCAATCTTAAGAGGCCCCAACACACCTTTGTGGTTATGAGTATATGACATTCTAGAAAAGCCAAAAAGCTAACGAAACATAAGATCAGAGGTTGTTAGTAATTGGGGATATGGAGAAGGTAAAAGGTGAAGAGTTGTTCATTATAAAATATGTACCCAGCACTATTGCAAGATGTGAAACATATGCTACTCCAACAAAGTAGCCTAGATTGGGTGTTTTAAAACAAGAATCATTTATTGTGTCACATTTGTGGAGGTTGGAAGTATGCAGTCAAGTGGTAGACAAGATCATGCTCTCTCAGAAGGTACTAGAGAAAGAGTTGTGCCATTCATGTCTCTCAGGTGGAAGCAGCAGGTGTTGTCATAACATCCTCCTTGTATCGTCACAATATCTCTTCTCTTTGCATCCCTTTTTGTATCACATCTCCCTCCTTTTAATATGACAGTCTTTTATTGAACTAGGTTCCATCCTAGCAATTTCATCCTGTCATGATCTGAATAAGGCCATATTTTGAGATACTGGAGATTAGACTTTAATTTTTTTGTAGAGGGGGGAACAAATTAACCCAATTTTAGGAGAAAAGTGGACAGGATAGAGGAGGGAGAAGTATAAGGGAAATGCAGTTTCTGTTCTGAAATAAAGAAACTATGTCTAAGAAACAAATTTTTAAAACTCTATGAATGAAGAAAGTGTTTAAGTTTAAAAGATGGCCAGCCAGTCGCACAGTACATCTTTAGTGTTCATTAATTTCTGAGGCTGCATTAATTTATTCCATGCCTATGACACACGAGTTTTATTCTTCTTTGTCCATTTTTACTAGCATCCATTTGTATTGCAAGGGGTTTCATTTTAACATATTCCT
This sequence comes from Perognathus longimembris pacificus, assembly GCF_023159225.1. NCBI lineage: Eukaryota > Metazoa > Chordata > Mammalia > Rodentia > Heteromyidae > Perognathus > Perognathus longimembris. Next base: position 139,995,933 of record NC_063162.1, read on the forward strand.
ATATGCATATAACATACCTTGACTAGATCCATACCTTCTACCACTCTCAAACACATGAATGTGTACTTCCCTTTGGCTGCATTTCTCTTCCTTGCTACTCTGTTCAATAGTGACACCTGAGAGCTTCCTTGGGCCTAGGATCATTCTGTCTTGATACTTTATCACTTCATTGGTTGGGACTTTGTTTCCTAACCAGTTTTGATGGAAAGAATTCATCCCTGACTGGAGGTAGGGAGGAAATGAAGTATTACCAACTGGGGACATGTAAGCTGCTGCTCTTAAAAGGGGCAGGAGGGAGGGAATCACTTACAGTTCTATCCAGAGGAGCCAGACATGGCTCCTCTTACACAGAAACAACGCCAGAGAAAAGTTGTTATATAAAGATACCTTGATTTCAGACCAACCAAGAACCATTTTCACAAATATACACACCTTCTTTCTCTCTCTCTCTCACACACACACACCAAGAGTTACACAGACGTGTTTTACTTTCTCTCCTCCTTTAGCTAGAGCCACCTGATATCCACAGAGCAAACTCCAAAAGGCATTGGTCTACAGAGATGAGTTGCATAGAATAACGTTCTCTCTCTTTTTCTTTTTCTTCCCCCCCCCTTGGTGTCTCCCCATGGCCAATCAACAGATAGTTTTCCCATGGTCAGAACATGAGAAATAGAGCTGGGCACGGGTGGCTTATGCCTATAATCCTAGCTACTCAGGAGACTGCGATCTGAACATTGTGGTTCAAAGCCAGCCTGGGAAAGAAAGTCCATGACACTCTTATCTCCAATCAATCACCAGAAAAATGGAAGTGGAGCCGTGGCTCAAAGTGGTAGAGCACAAGGGCACCGTGCACAGGGACAGTACTCAGGCCCTGAGTTCAAGCCCCACGACACACACACACACACACACACACACACACACACACACACACACACATACACACACACACGAAAATGAAAAATATGCCAAAGTAAGAAATAAAAACTGAGGAACAGGAAGACTGAATGGGTAGTAGACAAAGAATTCATGTGGGTAGAGAGCCAATGGGAATGGGAAAAGTGACTACACTATGCTCATGGGTGGATAGACCTGTGGCAAGCTGTTGCATCTTGGGCCAGCTTCATCTCCCTCATCACCTGCAGCAGATGTATAGGTGTAGCAAGGGTTGACAGGCAGTCAGAACACCTGTTTATCTTGGATGAGACAGGAAAACTTTTGAGCATGCTCAACCAGGCTACTAGGCTGCATTAAAACAAGTAAAATAATGTATATCCAGACAGCTCTCTGGCTGTATCTGGTGTGGTCACTATAGTTATTCAAGAAAAGAGTCTACTGCCTCATTGTATCGGCATTTATACCCAAGCTCCCTTTCCACTCATCTCATAGCTGTTTCAGACTCTCTCAGAGCAGGAGCTAGTGCCAACAGAGAGAGATGGGGGGGGGGGAAGACTGTGGCTTGAGGGTCCCCTGTGAGGCTTTCTCTCCACGTTTAAAAATACACACACACACAAAAGAACTCCTTTCTTCCTCGTTAGCACAGTCTTAAGAAGTACTCTTAGTCCGAATGAGAGAAAAAAATCTTACAGTTTTTTAAAACCCCACATAAAAACCAAAATTCGAATTTCTAAAGTTTTGGAAGCAGAGTAAATAAAATCCTGGAAGAGGGAGGTGGGGGGGGGGGTAGGTGGGAGGGAAAGCCAAACATTGCATAGTTTTGTTTTTCTTGGCTAAGGTTTTATTTTTTTGTTTGTGGGTTTTTTTTTTATTGGTTGTTGTTTTTTTTTTTTTAAGAAGAGAAAGAAGCTCTTGAAAATAAAAGAATTTGGCAGTTTATGTTTGTGAATTTATTTATTTGTGTTTGTGAACTGGGTTTCAGAATTGAAGTTTTGCGCGCACACACACACACACACACACACACACATACACGCACACACACGCCATAGCATGATGCCTTTAGGCTTTGACTCTGCCTGCTTTTCTTATGCTGGGCAAATAGCTCATCTCGTGTCCATAGAAAGGGCTGGAAAGAATTTTGTGAAGCGAGAGCTGCAGAGCCCCGGGTTGCGGAGGAAGTGGAGGCCTCCCTCTCCACACAGGAAACAATCTTCAAGCAGGCCTTAAATGCCAGATTCCAGGCCGAGTTTAACTAACCACTGACAGCTCTGTAAACAAAGCGAGGAGAGCCTGCTTCCCCTTTCCTGGTAGTCATTTTAGGTTTGGGGGCTGCAGGGAAATTCTGGAATACTTGATTCCATGGCACAAAAACACAAGGGAAGAAGCCTCCTCATTTGAAAAGCTGGAAAGAGAAGATCTTTCTGGAATTAAAACCATCACAAAGGAGGTAGGAAAGGGTAAAAAACATTTTTTTTTTTAGATGGATTACATCTCAAGAAAGAGCTGGGATTTTTGTGGTTTTTTTTTCAGCTCTGAAGGCAATTTCATCACAATGAAACTGCTTTTGAGAATGCTGTTTCATGGTGCAATGTAGTCACAGTCTCAAGGTTTAGGCTGTTATTAACATTCTGATGGTAGTTACTGTGAGAATATGCAAATGTATCTAGATGCCATATCACTTTAGGTCTCTGTTACTTTTCTTAGTAGCTCTGGGTCCCTTTCTTGCCCTCCTTTTAATTTCTGGTGTCTTTCTCTTTCTTTACTTTTACCTAACTTTTGTGTGGGGTCCCACAAATTACAAAGAACAAAGTCTGTCTGTCAAGTCAGTCCACCAATATTTCTGACTCCTGGTGGCTTTTCTTACAGTGTCTTTTTTTTTCTTTCTTTCTTTCTTTTCCATGTAATCCTGGGATCTTGCTTGTCTCTGATAGTTTTAGGAACAAGGCTAAACCCCACTTAGGGGTCAGAAGCTGATCACTAGCTACCTTATCAGACTTCTAAGGAATTTTTCTGAGGAGTAAAGAAAGATGGAGGGTATGGAAACTGGGAGGGAGGAATCCAGTGCTGAACAAGGCTGCCTGGGACTGATGCTCACTCTGTCTCCTCTTCTTTACATCTAGGCTTTATCTGGGCTCCCTACACCTGAAACCTCACCATGGATGATTTTGAACGTCGCAGAGAACTCAGGAGGCAAAAGAGGGAGGAAATGCGGCTGGAAGCAGAAAGGTAAAGTTGGTCCCTGCTTGTGTTTGATCATTAACAATGCTGGTTTCAGTCCTCCAGACTCTTTCCTCTGAAGGGCATATTGCATGCCACATGGTAAAAGTTCATACAGAAAGTTTTCCTAATGGTTGAGATTATAAACATTACAAGAAGAAAGAGAGAGAAAGAGAGAAGAAAGAAAGGAAAAGAAAAGAGTGTGAAAGAGGTAAAAATAAAGAAAAAGGAGTCAAATAGTTGCTTTTAATCAATGCTTTCCCTGGCAGAATTTTTAATGACAAAGGCAATGTGCGAATTGAGCTTTGAAAATGCACTCATAATATTGAAATGATAGAAAGATGCCAGACATTGAATATTGGAACTTCATCTTCAGCCTAAACAATAAAGACAAAAAGTCCCGCATGAACCTTGTAGCAAGCGTTCCTTCTTCTTAGAAAGGCAAGCCTTAGACTCTCCCTGGTCAAGGTGACTAGCCCCGGTGGTCTGCGCTGCTGGGGAGGCCGTGGGTGTGGTGGGAAGGAGCCCTGCTGTACAAGACCACTGTAGCAGTGGCTTTAAAAGCAGGTTGGGAAATAAAACACTGACTTATGAAATGCAGGCTGTAAACGTGCATCTTAACATTTTATGCCTCGGAGCAATTTAATGCACTTAGAATTAGATGTTCTTCAGAGAAAGCTGATCAGGAATTCAGAATAAGAAACTATGCTCTCACAATCAACTCAGCTTTGCCTCCGAGAAATCCCAGGGAGACAGCCCCATGAACACTGCTCGGAAAGAAATATACTCATTATCTTACCTATGTAACTATAACCTCTCTATACATCACCCTTACTATAAAATTTTTTTTAAAAAATTAAAAGCTACAAAAAAGATGATCCATTCCTTCATGAAGAAAACAACTGAAAACTTGAATCTCTAATAAAAATTAAGAAAAATGAGGGAGGAGGTCACACATTGGACAAGAAATGTATGCACTGCCTTACGTATGAAACTGTAACCCCTCTGTACAGCACTTTGACAATAAAGAAATAAAAAATTTTTTTAAAGAATGCAAAAAATTTTTAATTGAGTGCAAAAACAAAATAGCCATTCATTGATGCCTCATACCTGTAATCCTAGCTACTAAGGAAGTTGAGATTGAAGGATCACAGTTCAAAGCCAGCCCAGGCTGGAAAGTCTGTGAGACTCTTATCTCCAATTAACCAAAAATCTGCAAGTGGAGCTGTAGCTCAAGTGGCATAGATTTAGCTTTGAGCACAAAAGTCCATTGAGAGCATGTGGCCCTGAGTTCAAGTCTCAGTTACTGGCATGCGCGCACACACACACGCACACACACAAATCCAGATGCACGAAACCTGTTGGATGTTTAGGAAAAAGAGTTGGTGTTATGGATCTTGTGTGTTTCTGTTTCACACAAAAGGAAGATGAAGAGATGTAACAAAGGAGTTGCGTGGGATGAAAGTGCGTTGAAGAGTGATGGTCAGTGGACTAGACTCTGTAGATGCAGCACTGCTAGAATTGGTCCTAGAGCAAGGCACTGGCTATGACAATTAAGAACTCATGTATGAGAGTCTTTAGAAAAAGAGAAAGAGAGAGAGTTAGCAAGCCTTTGAGGAGAGAGAAAACTTCCAAGAAATTCCAAAGATTGTAAGCTGAAATGCTGGAAGGAAGACTTCTGCATTGCCCAACATATGAGAATTGGAAAAGACTGTTATTTCTGGGTGACCATGAGAGTCATGTGTAATTTCAGGTAGAAATCACACCCAAAGCGAGATTTCTTCCAAGTACTTTGAGATGGGAAATCTTACCTTTGCTTCTTAAGAAAAAAACAAAAAATTATTAGAGAAGTCAATTTGGATACATGACACCAAATAGTAATGACACAGAACCAAAGGTGGCATCTCAAGGAAGCAGATGTGCCAAGAGTGAGAGGTCATGAAGGGGTTGTGGAATGGGATCATCACAGGAGACAAAATAGCAAGGAATGACTAAGACCCGGGGCTGAGTGGGTGCCCAAGGTTTATAGATAATACCTTGTCCCAATAGAGTACATCTATCATCCTTACAATCCAGTATTCTCATGCCTTTGGTTTTCCTGGGGCCAAAATAGCTTTAAATATTTTAAACAAAATAGCAAACATTGATTAAGTACCAACCAGATCTCTGTCTGTGCTGTGGCTGGAAGAAAACTGTGCTGATTAAAAGATATTATCTTGTGACATGGTAGGAAATCACAGTGTAGGGTGTTCGGGAAATGGGTCAAGTGAAGGCACTGCAGACCTAAGGAGCTAGGCTATGACTCAGGAGGAAAGATGCGGCCATAAAGATATCAAGTTAGATTGCATTTTCCATTTCTTTTCTTTTTATATCAAAAGACAGGGAATGGATATAAGAGGAATGGTAAAACTGACTGGAACCATGCTGCGAGGGAGAGAAATGATCAGATTTCCTCAGGTCCAAGACTTTACCTATGAATTATCCATCACCTACTTGACTGGTTCCTTCCAGGGATGTGTGTGTGTGTGTGTGTGTGTGTGTGTGTGTGTGTGTGTGTGTGTGTGTGATCGATATATAAGGATCTGTCTTCTTTTAATGTTAGTCTTGAACCATATGTATATAGTAAAGCATAGTTAGGAATGCTTAATGACATACATTTATCCTAATCTCGTTTAAATGAGACTTATTTCTGTATTACTGCTTTGTTATATTATATTCCTTCTCTCCTCTCCTATTCCCCCAGAGAGATGTTCATATATATATATATATATATATATATATATATATATATATATATTTACTAACTTTACATTTACATGTTTCAAGCTAAACCTTCTAGTTCTGATATATAGGGTTTGGTAAGCTCATATGCATCCTTCAAAGGTTTTTTTTTTTTTGTTTTTTTTTTAATCTGATGTGATGGGAGTAATGAAGGTCAGGCTTTATGGCCCAGCCAACTTTAATGGGAAAGTGCAGGGTGTGTCCAGGAAACAGATGGCCAGAACCAGAAATCAAGAGCCATCTAAATCCAGGTTCCGATCTGAACACAAAGGGCATTTCTCCCTCCCCCTCTAGCTCTGGACATTGGCTTCCTCGTCTGTCACAGGAGTGGGTATTTTCTCAGGGGGATTAGCAGTATGATTTTTAGTTTCCATTTGTTTGGGTAGTGTCTCCTTGTTTTTTCTTTTTGCTATGACCATATATTAGTTTATTTGAAATCAAATAAATAGTAAGGCAATTTTCCATTTTGGAAAAAATAACTCTGTAGCCCTATACAGTATACTTAGGACCCAATTGGAAGCAATTCCTATTGAATGTAGAAAAAGAAAAGAAAAAAAAAAACTCATTCCAGGTCTAGAATGACAGTAGAATAAATTAGAGAAAATAGAGTAGTTCCACCATTTTAAGGTACAGATCCACTTACGCATTCTCAACATACTTTTATTGAGCATCTCTTTAGCTCCAGCTTCCAAACTTTTTTTGTTGTTTTTGTCGGTTGTGAGGCTTGAACTCAGGGCCTGAGCACTGAACCTTTTTGCTCAAGGCTAGTGCTCTGCCACTTTGTGCCACAGTCTCACTTCTAGTTTTCTAGTGGTTAATTGGAGGTAAGATTCTCACTGACTTTCCTTCTTGGACTAGCTTTGAACTGTGATCCTCAGATCTCTGCCTCCTGAGTAGCTAGGATTACAGGTGTGAGCCACTCACACCTGGACAGAAAACTTTATTTTTATAGTCAAAACTATAATGTATTCCCTGAGACTAGTTTACTCATCACAAAGGACTTCCCATATTTGTGTGCTATACCCCTGTGTCCCTGGACCACCATAGAGAAGTCCATTGACTTTCCTTATCCACAAAAATACCACATTGTTTCAATTTGATGTTACTGAGTTTCGTGTAGGTGTAATTCTGCTTTGCAATGATAATTTAAAACTTATACTCTTGCCAGATGTCATAGCCAACAATGAAAATAATCCAGATTCTTAGATATTTTATTCCTTAGAAATAAAAATGTGTTGTTGTTTTTAAAAAAGATCACGTGAAAAGCTAAGAGCATGATTGGTGCTATGTCACCTTGTGTGCCTGGATTGGCAACTACTCACATCACTCATTCAGAGTGAGTTCAGTTCCAATAATTTTGCTTTCCAGTAACCATGACAACAAACCTACTTCAGTGAGAACATCCTTTTCTTCTTTGTCTTACTCATGATCCTGTACAAATTTCGTATTCACCTTGTCCTGGCCCTTCAGGTAGCTTTCTTGATCTAAACTTTCTGAGACAAGCCCTTCAAATTTTCTCAACATTGAAGACTATTTTATTTGTCTATACAAATACAAACAATATGTATTTGATATTCAATATCTATATAATACCTATAAATAGGTATAGGTATTAAATATCTATACAATACTAGATCCTACACCAAACTGTAAAGACCAGTGGTCATTGATAGCAACAGTGGGCCATCTCCTAGATGGATTAATAACCAAAAGAGGAAGAAAACTATATCAATAGACAGAAGTATAGATGTGATTATCAGTGAAAATTCTTTTTTGGGGGGAAGGAAGGTCAGTCATGGGATTTGAACTCAGGGCCTGAGCCTCTTTGTGCTCAATGCTAGCACTCTACCGCTTTGAGCCAAGCACTACTTCCAGTTTTCTGGTGGCTAATTGGAGATGAGAATCTCAAGACTTTTCTACCCGGGCTGGCTTTGAACCACAATCCTCAGATCTCAACATCCTGAATAATTAGGATTACAGGAATGAGCCACTGGTAACTGGCTAGTGAAAATTCTTAAAGCCTTACTTCTAAAATATACTGTCCACATCTCAAACCAAACTACTATTAATCAATGGTCTATTTGAGTAAATATACAAAAATTTTAGTTTTGCTGCTTTTATTGTCCACCAGTCTCGCAAGAGTAAAACATTACATAGATACATTCTGTTTCCCTTTTTTGTTCCTATCTTTTATTGCAAACTTTCTTACTCTTTTGCTTCTGTATTCTTTATATATTTCCCCCAGAAACGTGTGCATCTCTTGAACACTTGATTCGTTGCTCTTTCTCTTTGTACTACCAACCTCTATCCTCTGGATTATGTGCACACATGCATTTATATCATCATAAAGACAGAAGGATACAGACATCTTCAGAGAGGTCAGATCTATCTTCCTATTTAACAAGTTGAAAATAGCTATAGACCTTTATTAAGGCATCTCATAAATATGGGACAGTCATGTCACCAGCATTACATATGCCCAAGAGGCATATGTATGTTCAATATAGATGAAAGAACACCAAGAGAGGTATCATGATCAGTATAGCTCAGCAGCTACAGACATAGAATTTACCATTAAGCAGCTGCAGTGTCCAGTCCCAGGTCTGCCAATTAATATTAGTTACTGGCCTTAATACATTATTAAGATTACCTATCTTCTCCTTCCTCCTATATAATGGAAATATTTACATATATAGAGGAAATACATACATTATATTATATTTATGTATTTGTATATAATACATCATATTTATAATATATAGATATGGTATACAACATGTAATATATAATAGTAAATATGGACTATATGTTATGTATAATATATAAATATATTAAAATAAATAAATACATTATATATTACATATAAATATATAAGAGAAACAGAAATATCCATCTCACTGGGTTTTTTTTTTAAGTTTTACTTATTTATTTTCTGGCATCGTTTCTCGTTTTGTTTTGGGTTTTTTTTGGGGGGGGGGTTTGGCCAGTCCTGGGCCTTGGACTCAGGGCCTGAGCACTGTCCCTGGCTTCTTTTTGCTCAAGGCTAACACTCTACCACTTTAGCCACAGCCACTTCTGGCCTTTTCTATATATGTGGTGCTGAGGAATCGAGCCCAGGGCTTCATGTATAGAAGGTGAGCATCCTTGCCGCTAGGCCATATTCCCAGCCCCTCCCTGAGTTTTGTGGGGATAAAAAAAGAGAATACCTGAAAGTAATAACACAGTGCTGACCATCTAATAGGCATTCAATAAATAATACTCTTACTTCTTATTACCTAATTGAATTCACTACAACACAGAATGAAAAAGCAACATTTTTAAAAAAAATCTCTTTAGCTAGGTGCTAGTGGCTCATGCCTGTAATCTTAGCTCTTCAGGAGGCTGAGAGCTAAGAACTGCAATTTGAAACCAGCCTAGGCAGAAAAAAATCCAAGACTTTTATCTCCAGTTACCCAGCAAAGAGCCAGAAATGGTGGTGTGGCTTGAGTGGTAGAGTACCAGCCTTGAGTGGAAAAAAAGCTAAGCAGAGTGCAAGATCCTAAGTTTCAGCCCCAGTATCAGCACGCGTGCGCGCACGCACGCACACACACACGGTAGGTAGGTAGGTAGATGATAGATATCCATAGACAGACAGATAGATAGGTGATAGATAATATATCGCAGAAGGAACAAGAACTGTGGGCCAGAGAGAGACCAGGATTTGCCTTTGAGTAGCGTCATGAGGGAGTGTGTCTTAGGCAGAAGAGGTAATGCCTACTCCAGCTGAGCTGTCCTTTCTCCTTGGCAGAAAGGGTTTTGACGCTTTGTCTTATCTTTTGAGAAACTTCCAGTGATGGTTTTTTATCCAGGAGGAGCTAGTCAGTGGATGTACTTTACCTGACACGGGGCTGGCTTTCAAGCAAGCAACAAGCAGCTCTCACTTTTCAAGCCACGGACTCATGACATTCCCAGCATACACTGCCCATACCCAATGCCCATACCCAATGCCAGCTTGCTTTCCCATCAGAAGAAAGGTCTCTATTGTGGAGCTGCGTTATCAGATTCAGAGGCTCTGACATAAATAAAGGCAATGAAAACACTCTTGCTGTTGTCCTCATTCATACATTTTTATGGGCTTCTGAAATATCCCCAAGATTAGACATTTGAAAGTAAATATTTTCACTGCGCTAGAAAAACAAGCAGTGTTTTGTTTTGTTTTGTTTTCCAATCTATTGAGTTCACAAAATCTCCTTCCAGACCTGTATGGCTAACACTTGTTTTTACATGATTTAAGAGCAATAGTAGAATAATCAAGGATTATACAACATACAAGCACACGCAAAAACACTTATTCAAAAATGCTTCAATCATGACCTTGAGATTTTCAGATTAAAAAAAAACTTTTCAAATGCAAGTTTATTATTTTATAATCAAAACCTCATTTTCCATTAGGAAGTTAAATAAACAAAGTGTTCCTTTGAAACAACCTAAATCATTCAAGTACTTAGGTATGCTTAAAACTTCCCTTCAGTTCTTTTGGAAAATTGATTATTCCTTGGGGACATAAAGGTTAGCCTCCGGTAACTAATTTTCTTTTTGGCTTTAAAGTAAAAGTGTTTTTGTTGTTGTTTTGGTACCAGTACTGAGTCTTAAACTTAGAACCCCTACGCTTTTTTGCTCAAGTCTAGTGCGCTACTACTTGAGCCACAGCTCCACCTCTGGCTTTTTCATGGTTAATTGGAGATGGGAGTCTCATGGACTTGCCCACCTAGGCTGGCTTTGAACTGTGATTCTCAGATATCAACCTTCTCAGTAGCCAGGATTACGTTCTTGAGCCACCAGCAGGAAGTTTTTCTAGTACTTGATTTTCTAGTACTTGATTTGAAAAAGATTTAAAAATATGTCTCTAAGGATTTTACATCTATTTGATATGATTTTGGTCCAATCCAACTTGACTGCAGGAACATAGACTAAATGGGATGGATAATTTCTACCTATAGAATATTTATTTGGATCCAGCCACAGAAGAATAAAATACATATGGTCATTTACATCCCTTTTCTCTAGTTCTTTTTCCTGTCTGTCACTGGAAATTAACAGTATTTTTACCCATTAATAGATAAAGATGATGTTCCTAGACTCATTTCTACTAACCTAACAATGCCTCTGATGCTATACAGCTCAATGGAGCAGCAGAAGTTAGTGGCACTTTTTCAGTGACTACACCTAAATTTTTAGTATCAAAGAATTGGCCATCTAGATTCTTTAGGGGCCCCACATACTGAGCTTTGATTTCCTCCTCATCTGGGAAAAGTATGGCATAAAGGTGAATTGATGTCCCCCAAGTAGTAATAAGGTTTTCTCTAAAGTCTTCATATATAACCATTATAAGTTCCCAGTCCTGAGCTACCTAGAGAAAGGCAGAGATAAAATTATAATTCAGGTGATGAGGTGTGACAGACCAGGATTCAGATTCTGACTGAGACAGTTGCTGCTTGTTACCCTGGCAAGTTACGTAAGCCTTTCTTGCTTCTATTTCTTAGACAATAGATAAATGAGTCTCATAGCAAGCGTAATGATAAAGCCAACTGATCCACATAGAAAACTCAAGACAATGACACATAGTATAAGCTCAATGAATGTTAGATACTATAATTACAAATTAATTCTTTAGTAAGGTTTCAGTACAAAGCATAATTTTACTGAATATGAATTTTATATCTCTACCCGCTCAGACTTTATGATTTGCTAAATAAGTTTTTTTTCCATATAGTGACCTTCCTCTCCCTGTTGTCAGTTTTTTAAAAAAAAATCTGCAAATAGGTATATAAGAGAGTTACAATTTAATATGCCCATTTATATGTCCTGTAATGATCTTGATACTTGTTAAGATACTGAGGTTGGAAAATAATTCAATATTTTAGCTGGCCACATCTAAGTTTGTCATGTACATACAACTGTTGTATGAAGATTTCAAAATCACATCAAAATCATCTCAGAAACATACAGATAGTCTTCAATGTAATTACTTATATGTCCTTTATTTAAAAGGTAGTATCTGAAATATCAGAATTTCATCTTAAAAACCCAATGAACTGACCAAGAATTGTTCTTAAGTGGAAATAAGCATGTCAAAGTTATCAGTATTTAGAAGATGATAAACTATCTGTTTTTAAATGTTAACCATATGCCAAGTTCTAGGTTGTATTTTATATATTTACATATATATGTACATACATATATATAGTCAAAATTCTGCGACCCAAATACTATTATCTCTGTTCTACAGTTGAGATATCCCATGAGGCTGAATATTCCAGTAACGTTTTTATTTCATTAACAAGGGAGCACTCCACTTCTGCCTGCCTGTCCCAAATCTCAAAACCTTTCCACTGTAACAAATCAAGCAATGGAATGTTTCAAGTTTCAATGAGTATGTTGGTGGAAGGTCTATCACCTCTATAAGGACAAAATAACTTCCCATTCAGAGTAGTTATGTGGTAGCAGACTGACTAAAGAGCACTGGGCCATTTAAACTGTTCTTTGTGCTTATCCCAGTAGTTGTTTACCTGTATGGAAACAGTCGTTGTTTCCGTTGTCCTCAAAGAATCTCCTAGGTTGTTCTCATTTCACAGAAAAATGAAATTAGGGAGATCAGGTTTTCCCCTTGAGCCACCGAAGGCTGTTGGCATGACTATTTTCACACTGCACTGGATTTTCCTCCCATTAAACTCTATTCACCATCAGGGCAGAAACTTGGTCCCATCATTCATTACTTACACAGACTCGAGGCTGCCTGACCTTCTGGGACTGTCCTTTGCACTGGAATGTTACTCAGTCATTTTGAGACCACACATTACTCTGAGCCTCTGATGCAAGTGATTGACCCGTGTCCAAAAGAAATACACAACGTGCAACCACCAAAATGTGGGAGCTGTTCTCCATGATGAACCTCCATGATGACCTTCACCTAAGGACCTCTCCTTCCCTCCCTGCCCTCCCAGGCCCTATGAACTCCAGGCCGATCAATCCCTGATCTGATGAGTTTTAAGTTTCATCTTACATAGGAAGAAACTTAGGGTAGGGAGGCTGTCTACTGCAGGACTTCCTAACTAAGCTGAGCCAGAGCCTGCTTGAGCAGTATAGACCCCCATAGATCTTGCTGTCTGCCCATGCTATTGCTTTAGAAAATGGAGGATTCTTTTGGGAAGCATATATACTACAATACAATACACATCAGACTTTTTTTTTTTTTAGCTTCTAGGTATTTCCAAATAAAAGGGGATTAGGTCAGATTATAGTGAGTAAAACAAAAAAGGAACATAAGCAGAGAGGCAAACCTCTTCGTTATTAGACTCCATTATTAGAGTCAAGAAGAAGGGGAAAACCTGGTGATTTTCAAACTCAAATCCTATTTTACACTGGTTTTGAAAGTATTTTACTTGACATTTATTTCCTTAAACAAAGCTTGCCTATAGGACTAAGTTATAAGGCGTTCTCCACCCTTACCACTTTTGTTTTTCCAAACACATCAAAAGATTATTCTCTCTAAATATGGAAAAGATAAGAACTGTTGTGATTCCTTACAGGGATATTCCTATTTCATCTATATTACTACTGTCTTTGGGGAGAATATGGCAGATCTGTAGTGAGACGAAGACAGTTGCCTTCCTGGGAATAGGGTCTAGGGTCACACAGATCTGGCTAGATCACAAAGGGTTAAGTCTACTAGAAGACTCTCCAACCCCATGGCTGTCCTCATGGTCTTCTCCTAAGATATCATGGAGACAATAAAACACCATTTACATAGCATTCCTAGAACACCATTAGTGTTCAGTGTTACCTGTTATCTGTTAGCTTTCCCTAGGCTAGAGGACATGGTTTTTAAAAAAAAAGGCGCTATCAGGGAAGTCCTCTCTTAGGTCATCTCCCAGGGAACCGAGCCTTTTGGTAGCTGCCTTTTAGGGTGTCACTGAACAAGGCACTGTGTCAAGGCACACGTCACCAGATGGCCTGCTATGTAATCTCTGCTCTTGTTTCAATTCTGCTTTAGCAGCAGAAAGTGAGGAGAGAATCATGGACATGAATGCCTCCACCCTGAAAAGAAAAAGCACCCATTACTAGTATTAGCATGAGTAATTATCTTTTTTAAACTTTCCTACTTGCTTAAAATTGAGACATAAACATAAGATCCTGAAATATTTAGCATATCAACGTCTTTTCATCTCAATTATATGTACTGATATAATATGCAAATTTAAGTATATATTCCAAGTAGTCTTTTGCCTTATGAAATTATTATTTTGCTTTTCTGTATTACATGATCTATGGTTTTAATACTATTAAAGCAACAATCAGAAGCCTCTTGGCACCAGAAGTATATACAAATAGTACACTTATTACTAATGATACAGTTATATGCCTAATCTTTGCCAAGCAATTTTGATTCATTTTATTCTAAATGATGGATACAGCCAGGTGCCAGTGGCTTATGCCTATAATCCTACCTACTCAGGAGGCTGAAATCTGAGTATCATGGTTTGAAACCAGCCTGGGCAGGAAAGTTGGTGAGACTCTTATCTCTAATAAGCTACAAAAAAAAAGCCAGAAGTGGAGCTGTGGCTCAAATGGTAGGGTGTTAGTTAGCCTTAGGCAAAAGAAGTTCAGGAACAGTGCCCAGGCCCTGAGTTTAAGTCCCAGGATCTCCCCAAAGAAAACCCTAACACATGCAAAGTAATATGATATAATACATGCAGAAGTCCTAAAGCATCAAAATGTGTACCCCAGGACTTTGTCACTCGGTATAAGAACTAAAATATTTCCAATGCCATTGAAACCTCCATCAGCCCCCCTCCCATCCTTTACCTGGATTGTTCTGTCCACATATGCAAGAGTGTCCTGAGCAACTCACTTATTTATTTATTTATTTTTTCCAGTCCTGGGGCTTGGACTCAGGGCCTAAGCACTGTCCCTGGCTTCTCTTTGCTCAAGGCTAGCACTCTACCACTTGAGCCACAGCACTACTTCTGGCCTTTTCTATACATGTGGTGCTGAGGAATCAAACCCAGGGCTTCATGTATGCAAGGCAAGCACTCTACCACTAGTCCATATTCCCAGCCCCAACAACTCATTTATTTTTAAAACAAAATTCTGCATGGACTAACTTGAGTTTAGGTGACAGCCATTCTAGGACCCTGTAATAGGACATTCCAATTTTTCCCCCTAACTTTCAGATAATGTTGTTAATTTGAACACCCGTCCCCGAGGGAGCAAGAAATTTGCCTTTGTCAGCTCACAAGGCTAAAGGAGGGCTGGGAATATGGCCTAGTGGCAAGAGGGCTTGCCTCAGATACATGAAGCCCTGGGTTCAATTCCTCAGCACCACATATATAGAAAACGGCCAGAAGTGGCACTGTGACTTGAGTGGTAGAGTGCTAGCCTTGAGCAAAAAGAAGCCAGGGACAGTGCTCAGACCCTGAGTTCAAAGTCCAGGACTGGCAAGAAAAAAAAAAAAAAAGGACTAAAGGAGTCCTTCAACTGGGAGGGAACCTGAGCAAACTATTCAGTAATACAAGGCAAAGAACTCTCACTGAGGCAGTGAAAATGTAATGAAGGCTATGATGTGTTGAGCCTATCTCTTCTACCCTTTGAATTTCCCCAGCAGGGATGCGAACTCTGAATTTATGCAGTCATTAGACTAGGCAGACAAGAACAATTACAGAATCTTCCAGAATCATAGTCAAGAAAAATCTACCTTATTTACTTTGAAGATCTTAACCTTTATCATCCCCAAAGTCCTTAACAGGAAAGAACTTGGGGGCATGGAACAGGAACTTGCTGGAAGGGTATGGTAGCTGGGCAAGTGGCTTCTCATTCAGCTGTGAGGAAGGTTATAGTTGTGTACATATTTTGTGACTAGAATCTATTCTTTTCCTCTAGTCTCCCATGTAATAAACGATGTTTATTGGCAGTTGGAAAAATGATTTTAGTCTCTCATATTATGAATTCATTTCTCTATTTTTGAATTTTTAATTGCTTATTCAACACCATAGTAAAGCATACCATTGAAGTATTTATAAAGGATTTGATTAGCATGTTAAATGTATAAGCTACATTAAACACTAGAGTATACAACTCGGTAAAACTTTTTTTTTTTTTTTTTTTGGCCAGTCCTGGGGCTTGGACTCAGGGCCTGAGCACTGTCCCTGGCTCCTTTTTGCTCAAGGCTAGCACTGTGCCACTTGAGCCACAGCGCCACTTCTGGCCATTTTCTGCATATGTGGTGCTGGGGAATTGAACCCAGGGCCTCATGTATACGAGACAAGCACTCTTGCCACTAGGCTATATCCCCAGCCCTTGGTAAAACTTTTTAAATAACTCTAGAAACATTCACTTACATTGATGAGCCAATTTCATCACCATAAGTCATTTTTCTTTCTTCTTCTTCCTTTTTTTTTTTTTAATAAAATAAGCTTCTAATGTTTTGTCAGTCTGGTGAAAGCTACATGGTGTACTTGACCAGTTTATTTTGAAGCAGAATTTCTTTAAAAATATTTCATAATGTATACTAGCCTTCCTTCTCGTTAGTCCAGATTAGTGAGATCTAACAGTACACATTGAGATTAGCACCAATGAGCAAAGTTTAAAAATGTGAGGGTTTAATTTTCCATTTTAACAACTCCCCACTTCACATACAGTTCCTTTGTTGGAATAAAAATCTTGGTAAAGTACACATCAGCCACTATAAATAGCAGCTATAAGGCTGCGCATCCAGGAGTACCTCCAGAATGTATTTTAAAGCCCACTTTGTTTAGAACAGGAAATTCTTCTGATGCTCATATTTTCCACTGAGGTGACAGGGACTGTCCCATGTCACATCTTCGCTGGCCTCCATTTTCCAACTGTGCCTTTTAAGAATTCAACTGATAGATTCCAGAAGATTGCTCAATGTGTGCTTTTTTTTTTTTTCTCCCCTAAGGCTAGCCTGGGTCTTATACTCCAGGGGGAATTTCCCATAGTTCTTGGAGCCCTCCAAATGAAAGCTAGCAAACTCCCAGAACCAGCATCGGGCAACTAGGTAATGAAAGAATCCTTTCTTTCTGCAGCTTTGTAGCTCTAATGTGCCTGTTTTGAAGACCAGCAGTCAACCCATTTTTTTCATTCTCACAGAAAACCTTGCCCTGTTGATACGTCTTTTTGGGGGGAGGGACTCAAGAGATTAATACAGAAAGTAACTGAGCAGGAAGTAAGTGAGCAAATGAACAGCATGAGATGGTGGGTTAGCAGGATAATTCAATGATAAGAAGTGTCATCAAGTACCATAGAGCCGCATCTTTTGCAAGGTGTGATTGGCAGCTACAGATGTGTACCTCTGTCTGCTCTTTCCTTAAGCGATTCCATTCTTCAACCAAATGGCTCTGTAACCTTTTTAGGGTGGGCCCATTCTGCAGAGCCAATATTCTCTCATCATATCTCCTTTGAGGAAGAAGAGAAAACAATCACTATTAAAAGGCCTTGGAAAAAATGGAGTGCTATAAGTGATACTTGGGACCTTTCTTGTGGCTACCCTGTCTTTTCTATTCAAGAAAGCTGAAATGTGTATTCTCTCAGCTGGTATCTTCATGCTACATCCTGATTACTCGGGATTTTCATTATCACAGAGATTCAGTAGATGTCGAACTAAGCAAAATGGAGTTGGTATGTTTGCTTCTTCTAAAAACTCAAAGCAGGCAAAATCACAGTTCCCTAATCTCTCAGTTCAATTGGAACCTGTGTATCAAGGCAGAACTTTGTGAAATGTGCTACTGTGTTTAAGAAGAAGCCGAAAATGTCAGCAGCCTTTAGGGGCAGCCTCTTTGCACAGAGGCCAGAACCTTTCCTGGTTGAATTTTCAAGCTATGGAATTTTGTTTCTTTGTCTTCCATGGAGAGATGAAGAGTCAATCTCACAAATTCCTCTGCTTATTAAAGATAATTAGGCCTTTGCATCATATATTTCTGGCCATTTATGTTTATTTAGTTGCATAATGGGGGCAAATTGTTTTATTAAAGGAAGAGTTAAGTCTCTTTTGTTGGCTTTTTTGTGATAGAACTCATCCTCAGTATTATTTGTGATTGGTATCTGCATTGTAAAATCAGATAATCATCAAATTACAGGGTTCAGACCAAGCTCTCAAGAGTCCAACAATAAGCAACTCTATAATCAAAACTTTCTGTAATGAAAAACCAAGTATAGGGTGGGGAAGAGTAAAATGCCCCAGTTAATCCCAGAAGAAAAAGATATTGGTAGGGCCAACCTCAAGCTGAGATTGTCATTTCTTTCTGAAACAGAGTGTGGAACAGGTAAGTTGGGTTGAAAGTTTAGACACTAAAGGATGGATTGATTTCTAGCATTTGGGTACAATGATGGACCCAGAAAAAGATACGAACAAAATTAATAAAAATGCATTCAAACTCAGACCGTTTCTTTTTACAGTAATAAACATTTTTTGTTATTTTTATACATAGTTCATATAGCTCAAAGCCTATCACTTGGACAAAGGAGAAAGGGTATTTTTATACTCATTTTATCTGTGACAAAAGTATACCTTTTGGTTAGTTTGTTAGCATAAAACTATTAGTAAGATAAACTTAGTGAACTGGAACTCACAACAGAATAGCCTCTTAATTTCTAGCTTCATTTTTAATTCTTAGAACCACTGGGAAAGTGTCAGAAGGAAAGATAATTTGAAGCTATCCTAGAAAGACTCTGAATTCCAAAATACCTAGGAGAGGTCTCAGATTACTTCAGTCCCCTCTATTTTTCAACATTTTGGTAAGCTATGTTCATATTTCATATCTTTGGCTTTCAAATTTGAAGTGACTGCTACCCTTTTGAATAGCATCATCTACTTTATTTTCTTTGTTGTCTTCCTGAGGTCTTAAAATTAAAATGTTTTCCAGATGACTTCTGGCTTTTCAATGAGAAGAATGAAAATGATTTTTTATAAAATGTTTTCCCTAAAAACTCCTGTCTGGTTTTCTTCTATCAATGAATGAACAACAACAACAACAACTAAAAAAGAGCTCATTTGATTTTTCCTTCTTTAATTCTAGTAAGAGTTTGACTTTTATTGCTCAATAACTTTAAAGTAAAATAGCACTAGAATGCTGAAAATCTTTTTATTCCCCTAGTTGATTTGTAATCACTTGCCTTAGGCTGTCAGATAAGAAGCCCAAGAATTTGACACAAATATTTCTGAGGAATTCATCACATAAGAATCAAATTGTGGGCTGGGAATATGGCCTAGTGGTAGAGTGCTTGCCTCCTATACATAAAGTCCTGGGCTCAATTCCTCAGCACCACATATATAGAAAAGGCCAGAAGTGGCGCTGTGGCTCAAGTGGTAGAGTGCCAGCCTTGAGCAAAAAGAAGCCAGGGACAGTGCTTAGGCCCTGAGTCCAAACCCCAAGACTGGCAAAAGAAGAAGAAGAAGAAGAAGAAGAAGAAGAAGAAGAAGAAGAAGAAGAAGAAGAAGAAGAAGAAGAAGAAGAAGAAGAAGAAGAAGAAGAAGAAGAAGAAGAAGAAGAAGAAGAAGAAGAAGAAGAAGAAGAAGAAGAAGAAGAAGAAGAAGAAGAAGAAGAAGAAGAATCAAATTGTGCTTGCATTGCAGACTAAATCTAACTGTAATTTATTACATTAGTAAATATAAGAATCATAAATTTGAATGTCTAAGAAGATGTCCACACAAATTCCCAGCCTAAATCTAGGGTCATCACCAGGCATCTCGAAAGAGCCAAATGAAGCAGACTGGATTTGTTGGGTCGTGCAACATGAGATGTGCTATCTCCCTGGGCAAGGTGTTTCCTGGCATCTCCCTGGGTTTGGGAGACATGGTCCTATGATGAGCTTACCTCCCTTTGCTCTGACTCCACACTCAGGAAGTAGTCTCTCTGCAGCTTCCTGGTGTTGCAGGTTACAGAATGGGAGATGGCCTGGCTGGGAATTGAGAGCTCCCAAGTGAGATGCCACCCATGCCTTCTTAGTTGATTGCCATTGTGAGGTATACATCAATCTGTCTTATGCAGGGGTTTTCCTGAGACCTATGGCCTCTAGAACTCCCAACATCTAGTTTCTGGTGGAGAGCAGTTTCTAGATGCTGTACCATGAATGCCCAGAGGGTCACTCTGTGGAAGCTTTGTAAGAACTAGCCAATGGGCCTTCTTGCAGTATCTTACCCCATTATTGTTCCTCTTTTTGTCTATAAGCTGGGCCATCTGCTATATCCCTACCAGAATTCTAGGCTGTATCGGTATAAAGTAGATATTAGAATATAACCCCTCTGGAAAGAAAAAAAATATGTAAAACTGTGTATAGGCATATATACATATATGTGTGTATATATGATCATGTGCTGCTCATGATATACCATACAAAATAGGACAATATTTAATACCTGTATAATGACATTTATAATTATATAAAATATTATTTATGTAACATGAATAAGAAGCACAAAAACCGAATAATCTAATATAGAATAGATGGCCATTTCTCCAACAATAGGAACAGATATGCTTTAAGCCAGATCTGACTTTAAAAAAAAATAAAGAAATTAATATTTTGAACCCTTATATGGTATCACTGGAAAAAAAATCTGGATGTGATTAGAACCATAAAAGTCATGTGTAAATTTGATAGCCAGATGCATAAATGGATACCAGCAAATATATTTATGGTTTTGGAAGTGGTTAGGTACTTTGCATAAAAGTGATGCACAATGGAAATTATGTGGCTTATGAATTACTATACTTCCTTTGAAGACTTGATCTTCTTTTCTTCATTAGAATATATCCTTAAAGTCCCTGTGACAATTTGTTGACTCCTTCACAAATCTATATTCTAAAATATGTCTCTACATCCAATGCTTGCATTGGATAGAAGTCCTGCATACATTCCTTTCATAGAATCCTGCAAAGCAGGTATTTCTATTATTTTAACTGAAACTAGATCCAGTGTTTTGTAGCAGCCATTCATTTATCCATTCATTCATTCATTCATTCATTCAAGAAAATGTTGCTCCGGCTCTATTATTCCCAAGCACTGTTTCAAGCTGATTTTGAGGTTGTTTTGAAGCTTGAAGAACGAGAGCTATAGGCATGATATGTTTGTTTGTTTGTTTTAAGAAAACAGTAAAATTGATTAAAACTCCCAGGTTTCAATAAGATCTTAGTAAGTAGACTATGTGTCCGGTGCTAGTGGCTCACACCTTTAATCCTAGCTACCCAGGAGGCTGAGATGTGAAGATTGCAATGTGGAGCTAACCAAGAAGGAAAGTCTGAAAGATGCTCACCTCCAATTAATCACCAGAAATCCAGAAGTGGAGCATTGCCCAGGCTCCGAGTTCAAGACCCTGGACCAACATACACAGAAAAAGATAAAGTAGACTAAGTCATTGGAACAAAAGAATTTAAACAGAAAATGGAAGTCTTGGAAGTAGGAGTGTGGCTTAAGTGGCAGAGAGCCAGTCTTGAGTGAAAAATATATAAATAAAATCCAAGTGAGACCACGAATTCATGAGTTCAAGCCCTAGTTCTGGCACCAAGATAAAGAAAAGAGAAGAAAATGTGAGCTTTGTAGCCAGTTAGCTTGGAGGGATTGACTCATATATTATAATACTTATTTCTCAGATACATGCAGACAAGTGTAGACTCAAACTTCCTCTTCTTCCTTCCGAAGGTGATAAATTGCAAAGAAATAAAGGCAAATTTGGGAGTGGGGTGGGGGAACTTCACAGAAGGAGGGGCCAGGAACTAGTTCTTAAAGATTTGCTGGAATTCAGAGAAGCAAAGGGAATAAAGAATTCTGACACAAGGAGAAAGGCAAGCTCTGACAGAGAAGGGTAGAGAACAACATGAACTATCTGGCAGAGGGTAACAGATGGAATGGATCACTCCTCTGACCACGCACTCGTCTTAGGACAGCTGTCTGGGAGCACCACTCTGATTGAAGATGTGTGTTTAAGTGCCACCGTGGAGACAGCTAGAGATCAGGCAATCCTCCTGGGGAAGAATTGGCATGGCAGGGCTGGGGCTTGAGACAGGGGCTTGAAAAGAAGAGAGCACCCTCTTTTTAATAGAGTAAAAGCAAACCTGCATTTTACCACACCAAGTACAGAAACACTCCCACCCTGTTTCACCCCAGGACCAAGGGCTCACCCTGGTAGCCTTTGTTGTAATGTTCCCTGGGGGCGGGGGAGGGGAGGGAGAAGGAAGACTTTAAAGGATGAACTCCCACAGAAGTGGATTGGACCCACCAGAAGAGGCCAGAGAATAGCTACTTTGGAGTGAAGGAGAAGCAGCTACCCCTGTAGACCACAACTGTGCTTATTATTTGCAAAGTCTTCTTTCTTAAACTAGATAGCAAATGCATAGATGCACACAGAACTTCTAGTTCATTATGTTTGTCAAAGTTCAGACAAACATGTAATAAATTTAAAAGAAAAAAAAAAAGGCACAGAGTCCTTATAGCTATTCTCATCTCCTGGGTCAGAATTTGCTCATGGATGTCAGTAGGATCACATTATTAATAAAGCAACTCTTCAAGCTATCTGCTTTAGCAGATAAAACAACCTCCAATTAAACAACCCCTCTGTCTATGTGGAGTGTCTCACACAAATTCAACTACTATGTGCCGTTTCTGTGGCTCCTGTTGCTTGGTCCTTCCCTCCTTCTGCTAAAAGTTATTTTACAGAGAATAGTCCACTCAACTTTTCTGGAGCCCATCTTGTGAATTTGAATCAAAGACATTACTACATCGTGCCACCTGGTGGTACTTTTGGAGGCACCAAAGTGGCCCTGCAATCTTCTTAGTCCTATCAGATTCGGAAACTTTAAAAGCAGAAATATCACTTATGTAAGTAGAGACAGCGACTCTTCCCTCTGTGTTACCCTTTGTCACCTGGGCCCCAAAGTTTGGCCTATAAACAATACAGACCATGTGAGAACAGTTTCAGCATCCCTCTCCTCCCGGGCACAGATGTGCTGCAATGGGGCTGGACAAAGACCGTTGTACTGTGTGAAATGGGAAAGAAACAAGTTCCCCAGGCCTTTGTGCAGATGGGCTGCCTTGCTACTCGCCAGGGTTTATCTCAACAACATATATAACTAAATGTGAGCTCTGGCTACCACTTATTTTCCCAATTTCAGTCATCTACAGAGGAAAAAAAAAATACCTGGGTCAAGACCATTATTTGCTCCTTATGAAGCCAAGTATATTAATTGGTTTATGTAACACATATTACAGAGGAGGGGAAGGGAACCGACATTTCTCCATGTTAAGACACCCCAGGCACTATATACTAACTGGGGAAAGAAGGGGGCCACAAATATGAACAGGATTTCATTGCCTTCTTCAGAGAGCTCAGGGACTCATAATGGAACATGGAACTATTAGTACGATTTAGCACTTTGAATTCTGAGCTGTGGCAAATTAATAATTAGATTGCTCAGGTATTAAAATTCAGATCGGTTCAGGCAGGGGCTATTTGAAATATTTATCCTCTCTCTCTTTGTGAAATCAATCCTTGTTTTTCTGTTTCCTTTTTAAGTTACCAAGAATTTAAACAAGAAAAATATAATACAGATTTTCCTAAAAGAATGTAAAGCATGTGACCCTGAAAACAGTATGGAGTTTGGGTGTTAAAGGTGAACCACAATAACCACAGTAACAGCTTTATGGGCAAATGCTGGACATTGACTAAGCAACACATTAGGAAAAATTAAAATCTGATTTAGCCCCAAAGTGGATGACCTCAGATGACCTCTGACGGAGATGGTATCATGAGTGAGCCAATGATGTTAGAAGGTGATTGCAGAACCAGGCAGGCAGCTCTGGGATTTCATCCAGGCCATTCAGTTGTGGTCATGCCTTTGCTATGTTCAATTTTGGTTTCTTGCTTGAAGAGCTGCTGCTACATTTCCGGCTCATATTAAAAGAATAGAAAATAAGGCATTGACATTTAGCTTGGAAAAGACAAGGGCGAAGGATGACTTAATAACTGTGGCTCTGCTAGAGCCACAACAGGAAGTTGTTTCAGCAATAGGAAGTCTAACTTCATAACAGAACCAATGGAGCACAAGAAAAATTAGACCCTGGGGTCTTGATCAGTCTGGCTCACCTTTTGAAGTAGCTTTTGCTTTATTGTTCTCAGGGTACTGTTCACTGTCTAGAATGTATTGAGATGTCGGCATGTATCTTAGCTCCCTTTGAGACTGCTCTTCTTACATTTGAGATTCCCCCTCTCCCTCATAGCACTTACTGCAATGACCTGTTTGTGGCAATCACATTGAGTGGGAATTTTGAAAAGGAACAGGGCTGGGTGTTGGTGGCTCATACCTATAGTCCTAGCTACTCAAGAAGCTGAGATCTGGGGATCACAGGTTCAAAGCCAGCTTGAGCAGAAAAGTCACTTATTTACAATTAAACACACACACATACACACACACACATACACGGGAATGAAACTGTGGTTCAAATGGTAGAGCACCAGTCTTGAGCACAAAAGCTCAAGGACAACGCCTAGGTCCTGAGTTCAAGCCCTAGGAGTACTAGCATACACAACAAGAAGGAACATTCTGGAATGAAGATGTATGGCCATCACTATAAGAGTACGAAGAGAGTTGTTGCAATCTGTGTTACAAGCCTAAAGACAGGTAGCTCCAAGGGTAATTAAGAAAATGGTGCCAGTACCGGCTACAAGAAGTCTAACTGGAAGGCAAAAGAAGAGGGTGACTCTTGCTTTCCACAGCAGCCCCTACATTCCTCCATACCACCCCAAGTAGACACAAGAGAGCTACAAAGACATAATGGGAGGGGAAGAGAAGCTACTGGAAGACAGAAGGCAGGAGAATAGAAGGAATCTGTCATTTCTTCAGAAAGAGACACAGAAAAGAAGTAGGTTTCTTAGAACTATTAAAATGCACTATCGGGGGCAGTTTGACAATAGAGTAAAGCAAACCAGCTTCAGAATCAGAGTAAGGTGGGGTGGGGATTGTGATTGCATTAAGACTATACAGATCCCCCGGAAAGCAGGAAAGGGGCTCTGCCTGCAAAGATGTAGTTAACCCCCTTTAACTTGCATTCCTAGACACATCTTGGGAAGCCACTCTCGAGGCAAGATTTTTGCCTTCCCCCAAGGCTAGAGAGTCTGTGAATTACTTCATATGAAAATTCATAATTTAGGGGATATGGCCTAGTGGCAAGAGTGCTTGCCTCGTATACATGAGGCCCTGGGTTCAATTCCCCAGCACCACATATACAGAAAAAGGCCAGAAGTGGCGCTGTGGCTCAAGTGGCAGAGTGCTAGCCTTGAGCAAAAAGAAGCCAGGGACAGTGCTCAGGCCTTGAGTTCAAGCCCCAGGACTGGTCAAGAAAATTCATAATTTAAAGGTTCCCCATCAAATTACTCAAATGGTTGCTCCCATGTATGTAGATTTTCAGAGTTTCTGTAGAAATGGACACGTGCACAGGCATGGATCTACGTGTGCGTGCATATATACACGCATGTGTATGAGTGCATTTGCATGCATTTGGTGTGTGTGTGTGTGCTTTAAATGCATTAAGGTAGTACTCAGCACTTCCCACATGCCTCTCTCTTCCCCAGGGAATTGCTCCGAAGTAGAAGCTGTTCTTAAACAACTCTTGCAGACTGTAAAAAAAAAAAAAAAGTCTGGAACCGATCATGTAGTCCAGTCTCCTACCTCCACGAAGTCAAGTTATTTTTTTTAATATCACATTTTATTAATAAAAGACCACCCTGTGGTGAGAACCGCTCCTTTCTATCAAACTGACCTCCATCAAACCTTCTCAGCTCAGAAATCGCTTTGATGAAAACTTAAACAATGAGGTATCCAGAAATGAAAAGATACTCAAAAGTATTTCTGAGAGTAGTAGCCTGGGCTCTTTTTCCATAGTCAAAGTCCTGAGAGATCATCAAACTATGACACCTACAATCTTGCTAAAGGATAGTGGGCCAGGTTGTTTATGATGCCACTGAATGGTGAACAGTTCGGGTCCATCCTCAGAGATGTCAGTTCTGAAAGCTGGGCACGGCATTTCCCAGTCTCCACCAACTGTGAGAACACATGTACCTGCATACAATACTGTGCATAGCAACCTGTCAACTGCTCTTCCTAATTCTTCTCCCTTTGCTCCTCCAGCCTCAGTCACTATCTCGCCACGGACTGATAGCCCTAGTCCAGCTCCGAGCTCCTGATGATGATTTGCTTATTATCTCCCTGCCTAGAATGTGCCTGTCCTCGGCCCTATGCTCTGCCTAGTCTCTGCTGGTGTCTGCCTCATGTCCAATACTCATGTTTCTCTTTATGAACCCCAGGTCCGTACCTGACTAGCAGGTCGTTTGTACTCCAACACCAGAGAGCACTAAAGACAGCTATCCCCTCCCCCACTGCACTGAATCAATAACAAGGGGATAGGTGGAAAATGTGCACCAAGTTTCCCCTTCTGTGGCCACAACTAGGAAGGGAGCTGGATGGCTCGATAAGCTTCATTCAGCTGCCCATTAGCAAGCCTCTAGCAGGTACATTTTAGCATATGAGCAGGTGTTTACTGCCGTGTGTGTGTGTGTGTGTGTGTGTGTGTGTGTGTGTGTGTAAGAAAGAGAGAAAAGAGACCCAGAAAGGAAGAGAGAAAAAGAGCCAGAAAGAGAGCGACCCTGAGAGAGACCCAGAGAGAAAAACAGAAAGACACAGAGAAACAGCGGGAGGGAGAAACAGACAGACTACTATCCCAGAAGAAACACAGGATTTTTTTCCCCTCTGCTATTCCATTTTATAAGCCAGTTGTGAATGTGTCCAACTCTGTGTGCCATCTCAAAATTGGAGAGGGGAGGGAGACAGGGAGGAAGCAATTAGGAGGTAACATTTTTTCCCAAGATCAGATGAGTCTCAGAAGCAAGTATGTTCATTTACCAGTGCTGCTGTAATAGATAAGCACAAACTTAGTGACTTACAGCAACACAAACTTATTATGAACAGGTCTCTAGATATGCCTGGGCTAAAATCAGGGTTTTGATAAGGACAGCATTCCTTGCTGGAGGCTCTAAAGGAGAATGCATTTCCTGCCTTTTTACCTCCCTGCGTCTCCCGCATTCCTGGGCTCTTGGCCTTTTTTCTACGTCTTCAAAGAAGGCAAAGTTACATCCCTAACCTTTCTCCTATACCCTTCCCTCCCTCTGATTACAGTCACAAAAATTTTTTTCAGAGTATAAAAACATACATGATTAGAGTGAACAAGCCTTGATAATTCAGGGTAGCCCCCTATTTCAATGACTTCAGTTCAATCACAGCTTCAAACTCTCTCAGGCCAAGTAACATATTCTTAGGTTTTAGAGATTAGGCTATAAACATCTTTAGGGAAATTTTTATTCTGCTTACACCAACAAACCGTGGAATTTTACAAAGAATTGGAGGGATTAAAATGGATAAAGTTTGGTAGAAAAAAATGAGCAGCACAATGAAGGCCTCAATACATTTTTTTTTTTCTTGGCTCAGAAGTGATTAACTAAAGACAAGTCAGTATTTAAATCAGTATTGTGAAAGCATGTGTATCTCAAAGTCTTTCTGAGTGTTATTTTCTCTGCTCGATGTATACTGAGTGATAACATATAATCAATGAAACACTTAAATATATGTATACATCAGAATACATGGAGATAATTAACTTTGGCATTCACTAGACTGTATTTACTCTAAAAATTATGACTTTGAGGACAGTCCAATACTTATCTATATGTCTGTATCTATCTGTCTATCTGTCTATTGATCTACTTTTGTGGCCTTGTAATAATGGCTTAAACTCAGTGCCTATACTCTATCCTTAGCTTTTTCGCTCAAAGCTGTCACTCTACCACTTGAACCATGGCTCCACTTTCTGGCATTTTGGTGGATAATTGGATATTAGAATCTCACTGATTTTCCCATCTAGTCTGGTTTCAAACTGTGATCTCAGCCTCCTGAGTAGCTAGGATTACAGGCACGATTCTCCAGCTCCCAGCAAAGCCCAATATTTAAGCATGTTCCTACCTAGTTTAAGTGGATGGCATTTGACCTAATTGAATTAAACGTCTTTAACTGAGCATTACAGCAGCTGGAAGATACCGGGCAAGCATTGGGAAAGCTGTTTGTCGGTGTCTCAGTGTGTGAGGTAAAACCATCCGTCTCAAACATCTCTTTTATTTTGTGAATTCGGTTCTTAACGTGTGAGATCGGATGCTTCTCTGGTTAGAGTACACTCTAACCTTGTGTACAGATCTTAGTTGTTCTCATTTGAAGAAAGCTAGTCCAATAAGTAGCCGGGTTCTCCAACACCACTGCACTTTAGAGAGATGCAGAAATTTATTCATAACTCAATCCAAGATAGGGTGTCATCACCAGACAGCATCAACAACACCCCCTCACGAGGGGCTGGGATTCGGCTGCTTTCCAAGCTTTGCTGACCAGTCCCTTTGCCAGGAGTGGCTGGTGAGATCACCAGATGGACCCGCTGTTCCAGCCAGCTCCCAGGCTGGCTACTGCCCTCCTCGCTCAGAGGACTGATTCGAAGAGCAGACACCCTGTACAGTGCCACCCACCACTGAGCAAGACCATATCCCTCGGTTCTTCCCATTTCCTTCGCATTCTCAGGCCCTGTATCATTTCCTAGATAAAAGGGATAAGAGGAGTTTCTCAGATTTGAATTCTCAGTAGGAACTGTTTGCTTTGGAAGCCACTTACACCAATGCTAATTGAGACCAGAGACCAGAAGGAGGGCCTGAGAACAGCACCCGGATGAACTTTTCAGTGGGCTGATTTCTGTTGATCTTGTCACAACTGGGATGTGTATTCATGTACTAACACCACCATCAATTGTTTTTTCAAAGGCTGAGCATAGACATTAACATCTTTCCCTTTGGCTTGCTTTGGAATCGTTATTTATTCCACATAGTTAAGCACCTCAAGTCTTTATTAGCAAAGCTGCTGAGTATCCTGGTCCTTACAACTCAGCTTTGTGAGTCTAGAAATCTCTGAGCAATCAGCTGCCCTTCACATCTAAAGTTGATGGGGCTTCTATTAGAGAGATTACAGTAAAAACTAACAATCAGCTCTCTGATGATCCCACGTGGAGGGAAAGGGTGGGGAGGAGTAGATTTGGCTGAGGACAAGCCCAGACTTTCGTCACTGGGACAGACCAAAGTGTTAACACAAAGGGAAGACACTGGAGCATCCTGCCCTCTGCATTTCAGCCACAGATAGCATGGCCTGTCGGCGGGTCTGGCCCACACCCTGACCTCGTGGCCAGGTCCCCCTACCTCGCTGCCTGCACCCCTGGCCAGCTGCAGACATGCTTCCATCGGGGTCTCCAGGAAGACGCAGCCTGGCCGCGCTCTCCCAGTGAGTCTACACTGAAAGAAAGGAAAGAGTTTTTTTCTTTCCTTTCCTCTCTTTCTCTTTCTTACTTTTTCTAACAATAGAATTGTTTATATATATATGTATATATGTTTATATATACATGTATATAATTGTGGGAGTGGGAAGAGGAAAGAGACACAGGAGAGAAAGGAAATCTGTTAGAATGTAACTTTCAATCCAGCCTGAAACTTTTGGGTTTTCATTGCTGGGGTGGTTCTGATCCAGTGATTTTCTTCTTCTTCCCATGTTTATGGTACCTTAGCAAGCATTTATGGGTTTCTCTCTTGCAAATACCAATCTATAGCGCATTGTGTTGCTGAAGATCTGCTGTTAATTTAGACCTGAGCCTTTTGCCTCAGAGTGAACCATTTGCAGGACTCAGAGATTTCACTAAGCCATACTTGCCCAATCCCTAAAGTAAACAGCCCAAAGCCCTCAGTCCCTCTGACTGAAAGCAACAAGACCTTTAGCATATGCTATTGATCAGGGACATTTTCAGATAAAACACTTGTGGAATTCCAGGATCCCAGGATCCCCAAATCCTGGAATGTGAAAGCCAGAAAGGGCCCTCTTAAGATTGTTCGATTCAGTGTTCATTCCTTCCTCCCAGGGGGAAACAAGAACCCAAAGGAGTAACTTGACTTACCCAAAGTGAGACAACCATCAGCAAGTAGGGAAATGGTGTCTTGTGAGCTGGGTAGGTGAGGGTCGTTTTCACACTGGTGTTTACAGAGCTGGAGAAACTTGTAAGGGAGCATGGGAAAAGGTACTGCGCAAGAGTAAGAACACCAAATGGCCTTTCAGTAAGTCCTTCCCATTTCTGAGCATTTTGGCCCGGATTCAGAATGGCAATTGTTGTTGCAGTTGTTCTAGGGTTTGTGCAACAGCTTAATCAAATAAACAGAAGAACTCAATGGGAGCAGGGCGGGGGGGGGGGGGGGTTCTAAAAATGGAGACCCGGGTCTATAATATTCGCTGATTCGATAACCAAGAAAATGTGCTCGTTGCACTCTTTTTTTGAAGTCAAATTTAATCTGATAAGGAATCCTCTTATGTACAGGAGATATGCTGATTAAATAGGTTAAATCTAGTTAAATAGACCCAGAGCTCTGAATCTCCACTGCCTTAGCCATTTGCAGTCTATTGCATGCTTCCATCTCACTTTCACACCCACCCACACCCACACATATATACACATCTCCCAACCCGACCACGCCACCCCTCAGCTATCTCCTACACCATTTCCCTGGAATGCAAGATCTCCATGGAAAGCTTCCGAGACCACAGGCCTTGTTTAATGCATTCATTACAGATGAGGAAACCATGGCGCATGGAAAGAACACAGCTTCCTGGGGTCTCACAGCTGGTCAGCAACCAAGCGTGGAAGGCCAGGGGGGAAAAAAAATCCTATTTCTCTGTCTGTCTCCCTCCTCACCCTTCTCTGTCTTTCAACACCTGGTCTGGGGTCTTTTTCTATTCCATACATGCCTGTGGTTCTCTCAATGTACTTTCTCCATATTTCTCTCCCTCTTCCCCACTTACTCTTGTCACTTCCTGAGTTTCAACAGTGATTGCCTCCCACCTGGATGACTATCATTTCCTCCCATCTGGTCCCTGGCCTCAGTCTTAGCCCATTTTCTGATCTCATCCTCAGCCCACTCTATTTCCCCCTCCGAGGAGAAATCTCACTATCCTTAACACATCATTCAAATTCTCCAGAGCCTGCCTCCGCTGTTTCTATCCTCATCTCTCCTGCTACAGCAAAATCCCGTCAGTCACCACTCCTAAACGCATCATACACAGACTACACTCATCTTTGGGCTCACTCCTTTCCCTACATGGGAATTAACTACTCCTACTTTCTATGTCTGCTTCCATCAAGTCTTGATCAAATGCTACTTTCTCTCCTAAACCTTCCTCAGTTCTTCTCTTCCCTCCTCTGATAACCTATGCCATTTTTTCTGTTACCTTGTATCAAAGTTAGTAGAGAACATGTCATTTTCCCCTAGAAGATGGTAATCTACTCAAAGACAAAAGAAACTATTTTGAATCTTTGAATCTTCAGCATGCAGAATGACATTGACACTACTTTTTTTTTTTAATCTTTAGTTCTCCCATTATGGAAGAAATTCAACTTATTTCATGCAAGTTTCTACTTTTCATTTCAGCCTTTGAACATAGGAAAGTGCCTGTACCTTTAGCTTTCCAAGAAGTACTAGGTTAAATGCAAAACCAGGAGCCTAGCAAATGAATTAGAAATTCCTATTTGATAATTTATCCCCATTTCATCACCTGCAGAGCAAGATTGGCAGTGGGTTTTTTGTTTTGTTTTGTTTTGTTTTATGAGGCACAGTAAAATTCCTGAATGCTAAGACCTACACAGGACCATGTTATTTTCTGGAGCAGGTGTGAATAGCTATTGAGTTCTTTAGACTTCAAAGCAAATTGAAGTTTGGTAAAATCACTGAGCGATTTTTTTCTCTTATAACTCAATATTTTCACTGCTACTTTTATCATATTGCCAAAGCCATAATGAAGTTTACTTGAATCAAGATTTGGGGCTTCCTGTAAATATTTATTTTACTCAAGTAAGAGTTACATTTCTTATAAAGAAATATGCTTTCATATATCCTCTTGATGAAAGTTCAAAAGTTTTGTTCTTGTGTCACATTTTCTAACAAATGTGGTAGGCCATATAAAATTTAAAGCCATGTAATCAAAGAAATGGGGAAAATTACTTTCACTCCACTATTATCTGAGGGAAGTAATTAAAAATGCTACAGAGAAACAAATAAATGGCATAATTTTATAAGATTCTATGGGGGGGGAACAGAAGAAACACATTCAGGAATATTTAGATTTGTTAAAAACAAATAATAACAATAACAAACAAAAAACTATACAAGTGCTTGGTTTATGCACTATAGTCTGGAACTTTCCAGGCTGAATTTATAAATAATAATGGAAATTATAGCTTTCCTTTTTGTTCAAAATCCAGAGTATAGTGCATTTGAAATATTTTTCCAATTGCTGAGATATAGTGTTGTTATAGCATACTTTTTAAATCATGCTGTAAAATGATGGTATTTCAGAGAACAAGACCCCATCCCTTAATGGGTCCCCTTGTTATGTGATGTCTGCTGATTTCTTACTGCTTTTGTCACTTTTAGTAGCTGGTAGTGTACCTCTGTCTAATAGCCAACATATCAGGAAAGCTACCAGGTAGAATTATGTTCTAAGTGAAAATCAGTAGTCCCACTAGTGGGGGCTTCTCTCTTACAAAGCAAAAGGTACATATATTTTGTGACTGCTGGTTTTTGAACAAAACTGACCTCTTTTTTTTTTTTTTTTTGCTCATGCTCTGTTCAAAAATAGGTATCTGTGGCCCTTTATCTGGTAAAGGATAAAAATACTAAGGTTTGTAGATGAAAATATAAGAGAGCATGGCAGAAAACTGACTGTGCTTTGCCAGTTAGTTACTGAGGATATTGCTGAAGTGTGCTTGAGGAAATGTTCTTGACCTTCTATGCCAGTCTTCCCTGTGAATGGCCAGATGAACACACCAGCTATCCAACGGTCACCAATGATGCTGTTGAGATCACATTTGCCTTTTTCCCACTCTTTACTCAGCCTGTGGGTCTCTGCAATGAGCCCTCGCTTTTTGCTGCTTATCATATCCCTGGGACTTGTTCACACTGGCTTTGTAGTGTCAGATCTAGCAGCAGGGAGAAGAACAGAACACAGGAGAGGAATTCTGTTGCCTTCTGCAAGCTGACTCACCCCTGACATTTCTAACTGGACAGTAAAGATGAATTCCCTGCAGAAATACAGCTAACTGCAGATCTCAGTACTAGCTTCCAACCTTTGTTGGGATTTCAAAGGTGGCTGTTGGACTGAGATCCCAGCCACCACGTGTCATGGCGTTTGAAGTTCCAGAAACAAATGAAACTTTTGGAAACAGTTCTTCATAAATGTAGTCCTGCCTGGATTTATTTCCCAGCCTAATTGAATTTTTAAGGGGCGTCTTAAAAGAAATCTGTAAACCTTACTTGGTTCCATCTATTCATTCAGCAAATATCCATTGAGGGTTTCCTACCTTAGTCTTGCTGCACTCCACATGAAGAACATGAAAAAAGGTCAAGCTCAGGCTCGGGCCTAGAGCTTAGCTCATCTTTCAACTATGAGACACTGCTTATGTCTTTTTCAGCCATCCCCTCCCTACACCCGACACATATACATTCCTCAGCACTGTTTAAGGCTATGGCTTCCATCAGAACAGCATGGACCCAGACTTAGCATTATCTAATTGATGTTCTCAATCTTCTTTTCTTCTCTGAAAGAAATACATTTTACACTGTCACCTAGTACACACACACACACACACACACACACACACACACACACCACATATATGGAACAAAACATTCTCAGTCTTCACTCCTGTGTATGATCTTCTCCAAAATCTTCCATAGGATTCTTTTTTACTTTAAAAATGCTCCTACTAAATAGGTGTGTGTGTGTGCGTGCATGTGCGCACGTGTGCACATGTGTGCATGACTATGTATGTACTGGTACTAGGTGCTTGAACTCCAGGCCTTGAGTTCTCACTTGTTTTTTTTTACTCATATCTGTTGCTCTACCTCTTGAGCCACACTTCCACTTCCAGCTTTTTGCTGATTAATTGGAGATAAGTTCTCAATTCTCAAATCTCAGCCTCCTGAATAGCTAGAATTCTAGCTACCTGATTTTTTAATTGGATTAAATATTAGAACTTACAGAAGAGACTTCATAAATGGAAAACAAGTCACAAACTGAAATTTGAAAACCAGTGACCGTCTCAATGATCATTGTTCCTCTGGTCCCTGTCTTTAGGCTAGCTTAGGAAACTCTGTTATCTGGTGACTCATCCAGGCTATTAGATACAGAAGTCAGCCCTGTGATTAAAGGGAATGGTTTTGGGGTGGGAATCTGAAGGTCTAGATTCTGTTCTAGTTCCTTCTATAATCATTATTTCTTCAGCACAGCTATAAAAAAGATACTAGCCAGGCATCGGTGGTTTATACCCATAATCCTCACTGCTCAAGAGGCTGAGTGAGATCTGAGGGTTGGAGTTTGATGCCAGCCCAAGAAGGAGACTCTTATCTCCAATTAACAGAACAAAAAAATCTAGAAACACAACTGTGGCTCAAATGGTAGAGTACTAAGCCTTGAGCAAGAAGCTCAAGGAAAGTACCCAGGCCTTAAACTCAATCCCAAGGACCAGCACCAAAAAAAAAGAAAAATAAAACCAAAACACCAAAGCAACAGCAACATTAAAAAACCTTCAGATACTAATGCTTGTCTTAGCAAGAACATCCATCCAAAGTGTCAAAATAGATGGAAAAATATTATATACAAAACCTATGTAAGTTATCATTACATAATTTCATTTCTCCAAATTAAAATTTAATATTAGAGGAATAAGTTGGACAGACCATATGTTCTTAATAGAGCAGCGCAAGAATCCTTAAACAGGCTACACTATGATGCAACTTCCTAAGTAAAAATCTCAGAGTGACATTTGTTTGTGCTGTTGTAACTCGACTTAAATTTCAGAAACTCAGCCATACTCTTCTCACTGCCCTTAAAATGCTTTTCCTGATTTTAAAATCAAGGAAGCACTAGGTGGTCAATGGGTTTCTAAGGCATGAGCCAATTTGTGAATGACTATATTATCTGCTCTACCCCATTAGATGGATAAACATACATTAATGTCCACTGCTTTTTTTGTTTGTTTAGTCATGAGGCTTGAACTCAGGGTTTGGGTGCTATACCTGAGCTCTATTGCTCAAGGCTAACACACTCTACCACTTTGAGCCACAGGCTCCACTTCTGGTTTTTGAGTGGTTAATTAGAGATAAGAGTCTCACTGACTTTCCTGCCTGGTTGGCTTTGAACAGCAACATGGTGGCCGAAAAGCAGAGAGTGCGACAAGAAAGTACCAGGGTTCTCCTAGAGCATGCTCACTTGATTCACGCAGACCCCGCCTTTTAAAGGTTCTTCTACTTCCCGAAGTGCCACTCACTGACTAAGGACCAAGCCTGTAATCCATAGGCCATTGGGGGACCTTTCACAGCTTCACTTAACCTATTTCTAGAATTTGACTCTTCACTTCTCCCTTTGGATGTTATAAGGAGAAAATAAAGTAGTCACAAATAGAGAACTTAATTTACCCCCACTTTGCCACTGTTGGCTCTTTAAAAGATGAAACATGGTTAACACAGATCAGTAATAGCCCAACAAAGGTCATAGCTCATGATTCAGTGGTGAAATTTCCAGGCCAAACCAAAAAAAAAAAAAAAAGGATGCATAAAATACATATAACATCTAAGCAAATACATAAAATGTAAGTGCTATTGAGATTTGAATTTAGGACTTAGGGCTTCCCACATGCTTGGCAGGTCATCTACCACTTGAGCCATGCTCCCAGGCATTTTTGTATTAGTTGTTTTCCAGGTAGAGGCTCACGTTCTTCCCTGGGCTGGCCTAGGCCCTGGATCATCTTAGCAGTACTTCCCAAGGAACTAGGATTACAGACAAGAGCCACCATGCCCAATGTAGGCAATTTTGGAACCTAGCTTGAAGTTGATTTCATAACCACTGTAACTTCTGTGTGGGTCATGTTCAAAGCTCTTGAATAAATGTGTAGGATATGCCTAAAAAGCTTATGGTGGAAGACTTCCATGCAGCCATTGGATAATTCGGTTGAGATCAAACAGCTTAGGTACCCTAGGCCTTTGAAATCAAAAGGGATGGCTTGGGGGCTGGGAATGTGGCTTAGCAGTTGAGTGCTTGCCTAGCATGTGTGAAGCCCTGGGTTTGATTCCTCAGCACCACATCAGTGCTCAGACCCTGAGTCCCAAGCCCCAGGACTGGCAAAAAGAAAGAAAAAAACGGGATGGCCATGGCGAGGACCCCTGGCTCAGTTCTGCTCTCTGGCAGGCGGTCTCTGTGGTGTGCAGCAGGTTGGGAAAGAATCTCAACACTCCCGTTGCACAGGCCTTCTCAGCACCCAATGGCCAAGTTCATGACAGAAGAGAAACCGGGGCCAGCCATTCTGTCTCCCACATCTGGACTAAGTTGGCCTATTCCTCTGCTAAGTATGTTTCCCTGAGCCAGTTGCTTGATTTCACCATGCACGTACTACTTTCTCTGCCTATAAAAGGTGGGTAGGATCCACCTTGCAGGTTTAGTAAAAATTAAAGGAATTAGCCACCCAAAAGTATGGAAACCACCATGGCTGCTGATTCAGTGCTGTATTTCCTCTCTTGTTTTCCCCTCAGAGCAGTTCCTTCCCCACAGACCCCAGAAGAGAAGTGACATGATATCTAATTCTGACAATGTGACTGAGGCTGGGACAAAAAGCAGGAGAATTTAGTGTTTGGTTGACATGCATTCATTCAAACATACTTGTACTGTCCAGGAAATCCATTCTTCACTTTAGATTTTTGGTTCTTTTATTTACTACTTCAAAGGAGAACTCAGAGAGCTATATATAATAACTTTTTTTGAGAAGCGGGGCAAAATATAGAATTGCTACTTTTCTTAGTTGGCCTAAATCAGCTGCATTGAAAAAAGAGGTAGAGTATAATAGGTAGAATATAGGAATATATGGTAGAGTATAGGGGCTGATTGTGAACAAATATCACCAATCTTTAAGTATCCTGGTAAGGACAGTATAAATTTACGAATATGGACTTCAAAAGCCAAAAAGCTTGGATTTGGGTCTCAAGCCTGTCATTTTATTAAAAGTGTGCCCCCTCAGCAAGGTACAAATTAAACCTCTGTGCTTCTCAGTTTATTCACCAGTAAGAAAGAAGTCGGTATCTGTAAAGCAGCCCTGGGCCAGGTGTTGGCAAGTGCTGAGAAATGACAGAGGGAAGATTGTAACCCTGATAATCACTGGCCTGGCCGGATGTAGGAGATGAATCTGAGGAATGGCTAGGTAATGACAGAAGCAGCAGTGCCTTCAGTTAGTTTCCTAGGACGGCCATCACAAAGTACTACAAACTGAGTGGCTTAAAACAACAGAAACTTATTGTCTCATGGTTCTGGAGGCTGAAAGTCTGAAACCAAGATGTCAGCAGAGAGCCAGGCTCCTCTGAGACCCGCAGGGAAGAATTCTTCTCCCACTTTCTACCTTCTGCTAACCCCGGGGGCTCCTTGATTTGTGACAGCAAGGCTTCAGTAATCTCACAGGCCATTCTCCCTGTGTTTCCCTACCTGCTCCCCGGGAATGGCTGGATTTGTATCCAAAGGCCACTAATCTTACTAGACTGGGTCCCACCCTAACAGCCTCAACTAAAGTTGATTGCATCTGCAAAGACCCTCTTCCTAAATAAGGTCACACTCCAAGGTACTGGGAGTTAGGACTGCAACCTATTTTTAGGGGATATCAATCCAACCATAAACGAGTATATAGACTTCCTAGAATTATTAGATTAAATTAAATGCTGAGGTCTCCACAAATTGGGCAAACTCCTTACATCCTGGATAGGACTTTTGTGAAAAAACTATATTCTACAATCGGTTAGCCTTGTGGGAACTGAATATTTCCTGATCACAAAATAGCCAAAGCCCCAGAGACCAAAATGTAAGCAGGACTTTCCTTTTAGCCTTACCAAGAGAACACCCAGGAAGTGTATCATCTCTCTTTGCCCCCAGGGAAACAACCCTGGGGTACTTATAGATTAAACCATCTTAGCTCACACCATAGGAAATAGTTCTTCTGCTTCCTCCGTGCAGGTGTTTAACCTTACTTAAATATTGTTTGATCCATGGGCACATTCAGTTTGATCTATTATGAGTCTGTCTCTCCTGCCTCTCAAGACTGGTGATGGAAAACATCTGCCTTCAGGGTGTGGACTGGCTCTGAGAACTGGTTACCCCCGAGGTCCTATGGAGGCTGAGGATTTGAGCGTCTACCTCAGAGCTAGGTGTCAATCTCCACCACAATCTCCAGAAGTACGGTCAAAAGGAACACAGAGAAAGT
Source organism: Perognathus longimembris pacificus (assembly GCF_023159225.1). NCBI lineage: Eukaryota > Metazoa > Chordata > Mammalia > Rodentia > Heteromyidae > Perognathus > Perognathus longimembris. The sequence goes on from NC_063162.1 coordinate 140,034,282, forward strand.
AAAAACTGAGCCGATTAAAAAATAAACTGGGCTAGGAACTTGGATTCCCGGTAGAGTGCTCGCCTTGCATGCACGAAGTCCTGGGTTCAATTCCTCAGTACCACATAAACAGAAAAGGCCAGAAGTGGTACTGTGGCTCAAGTGGTAGAGTACTAGCCTTGAGCAAAAGAAGCTCAGGGACAATGCCCAAGCCCTGAGTTCAAGCCCCAAGACTGGCAAAAAAAAATTTTTTTAAATAAACTTAGCAGTTACATCAGAGTGTCTTAAGAAATCAGGCTACTGATACAAATCAATGAGATTTTCTCCTAAATACAACATGGAAGGTGCTGGAGGCTGTTGGGAAATGTTTATTAACAAAGTAGAAACAACCTTGAAGGGGAGGACTGTATTAGTTCCCCTTCACAAAGAATTGCAGACTGAATGGCTTAAATAACAAGGTAGGTTGTCATTCAATAGGTGAATGGGTAAATGTCCTTCAGTGGATAAACTGTGCTACATCTAGACACCTGAACACTACTCAGCACTGAAAAAGAAATGGGCCATAAAGTCTTGAGAAGACATGAGGAAACTAATGGATACAGTTCAAGCAGATAAAAGGTCTGGTTGAGGGGCTGGGGATATAGCCTAGTGGCAAGAGTGCCTGCCTCGGATACACGAGGCCCTAGGTTCGATTCCCTAGCACCACATATACAGAAAACGGCCAGAAGCGGCGCTGTGGCTCAAGTGGCAGAGTGCTAGCCTTGAGCGGGAAGAAGCCAGGGACAGTGCTCAGGCCCTGAGTCCAAGGCCCAGGACTGGCCAAAAAAAAAAAAAAAAAAAGGTCTGGTTGACAACCACTGAAGGAGCTAGGAAGAAATAAATGGGCAGAGCATGGAAGATTTTTTTTTGTACAGTGAACATACTCTTACTGCAATTAGGGACTCATATCATTGTATATTTGTTGAAACGCATAGGATATACCAAGGTAAATCCTAAAGTAAAAGGTGGATCTGGGTGATGGTGATGGATGAGTGTTGGCTTGTCAGATACTGTGCTGGTACTGTGTCTGGCTCTGAACCTGTGGAGACAGGAGTTATCAGAAATCTCCAGACCTTCTCTGTTTTGCTTAGAACCTAAAGCTGCTTTATAAGAGTTCAATGGCTAACATGAATCACTGACAGAAAGGGCAAATTCCATGTCTCTCTTCTGGTTTCTGGTGGCTTGCCAGCCATCTTGGAAGTCCTTGGCTTGAGAGTATGTATTCAGCTCCCTTCCCCTCTGTGTGCTACCTCTGTGTCTGTGTCCGGCTTGCCCTTTTTTATATAAGCACATCAAAGTAGAACCCACCCTAACAACTTTGACGCCTTATTTCCAAATAAGGTCACATTCTGAGGTAGCGAGAATCAGGTTGTCAAGATTGCTTTTTTCCCTTTGAGGGTACAATGTAGGACAAGTACTAAAAGTCTATAAAACTCTAATGTGACATTTCATAGTCTAATTCCTAAGCAATAATTATTGAGTACACTTAAAGCAGCAGCTGGCTGAAGGATGCGGGGGTAGTGAGAATGGCTTGCCCGACAGACCATTGTTGAAAACCAGTCCAGTGAAAAGCAGAACCAACTTCTCTCCCTCGATCTGACTCCATCTGCCCTGCCCCCCCCACAGGTCTGATACTGAGCCAGCCCAGCCCCAGAGAGCAACAGAGGAGATTCTCCTTTGCCACTCCGCACATGCCTTTTCTGGCATGGGAAAGATAAAGTGCTTTGATGATAAATTTCTGTCTGCGTGTTAATGACTAGTGACTTGGGTTAAGAAAGAGATAGAAGAAATCAAAGTTAAAAGGATTCTGTTATTGGGTGTTTTAAACCCCAAATCTCTCCATCAACCTAACCTCCAAAGAGAGAGAAAGAAAGAGAGAGAGAGAGAGAGGAGGAAGGGAGGGAGGGAGGGAGGGAGGGAGGGAGGGAGGGAGACAAAAACTAACAACTTTCACCTACATTTATTTGGCCTATCTCAACCTCTGAATGTTTGCTGTTCTCTGGCAAGAAAAGAGAGAGAGAGAGAGAGAGAGAGAGAGAGGTGGGAGAAAGCAAGGAAGGAAAGAAACGAAAGGAAGGAAAGAGAGAGGAAAGAGGAAGGGAGGGAGGAGGGGAAGGGAGGACAAGAAGGAGGAAGGGAAGGAAAGAGGGAGGGAAGGATGAGAGAAAGAAAGAAAGAAAGAGAGAGAGAAAGAGAAAGGAAGGGAGGAAGGAAGGAAGGAAGGAAGGAAGGAAGGAAGGAAGGAAGGAAGGAAGGAAGGAAGGAAGGAAGGAAGGAAGGAAGGAAGCAAAGTCCCTGCATTTAGTCTGCCTATCCCAGCCTTCTCTGGTGTTAATATTATCACGGAAAGGGAATTTTATATTTAAATTAGAAAAGATTCTTCCTGGCCAATCATTCCTTTCTTTTTGGGAAACAACAGCTTTCCATGGAAGACCTGTAAGCCAAAGTCTATATTCCAGATGATAAAGATGATGATAATGAGGTTGCTAAGAATACATCATAACAATGATTAGTACTCATAGGGCATTTACTATTTTCCCATCACTGATCTAAATACTTCACTAATATTGGCTCTTTTAATCCTTAATACCCTTCTGAGTTTTGTACTACTGGTTACCTTCCCATCAGAAAAATGAGGCCAAAGATCCCAGGTTAGCTCACTTGCCCACCTCCTCCCTGTGGGGTTGTAATATGCTGGCTTTGTGACTCCCTTCCTCCCTCCAGTGAATGGATGTTGTTTCCCCTGTGTGCTCACAAAGCTCCAACCTCTGCTCTTGATGCGGGTGAGTCTGGTAACCGTTGTGTTATTCTACGAGGTACTGACTGAGGAGCCAGCTCCTCTTCAGGAAGGAGCAGAGCTAGCCAGGATAGAGAACAGAAGAGAAGGTCCAGGAAATTTGATCTTCTGTGTCTTTGCACTAACTAAATAACCAGCTCAAGACACTGAAAACTACTTTAAAGACCCTAAAAAGAGGTCTAGCTGACATGTTGAATTGAAACACCTTTGTACTGAAGGATGGTTGTTTAAATGTAATAATAATTAATAACAAAAGGGTCATTAGTATGTCTCTTCCTTCAGTAGATTAGAATTGCTTCCCTTGAAATTAGCAGTTCTTGACTGGGAATATGGCTTAGCAGTAGAGCGCTTGTCTAGCATGCATGAAGCCCTGGGCTCAATTCCTCAGCACCAAGTAAACTGAAAAAGCCAGAAGTGGCACTGTGGCTCAAGTGATAGAGTGCCAACCTTGAGCACAAAGAAGCCAGGGACAGTGCTCAAGCCCTGAGTTCAAGCCCCAAGACTGGCAAAAAAAAAAAAAAATGAGAGAAAGGGAAAGAAAGAGGAAAAGAAATTAGCAATTCTCTTCCATGGCTATGTGCCAATTAAATAAGCTCTTTGTATAATTTTGAAATTCTTCATATCTTAACTTCCAAATCCTGCTCTATCAAAGTCAAAGTCCGTGAATGAACACCCAAAGAGAAATGGACAAGCTGTGTTTTAGGGCAAGTAGTCCAGAGTTTGGGATCTACCACATGGTGGCTGAAATGCTGTGTGTATAATCCTGGACAGGTGGCTGATTCTCTTTGCCAGGTTTCTTCATCTAGAGTGTAAAAGAAGACCTGTCATGCCTAGTCAATGCTCTTGTAAGGACTGAACAAAGTTCATCTGCCTGGAACCTAAACATGGCCCAGTTGGAAGGGAGTTACTGCCATGAAGTGCATACCTCATGCTTTAAAAAGTTCTGTTTTCTTGATTCCCTTATTCAAAATCAAGATTGGTTTTTTTCTTTTTTAAAGTCACCAACACTACTATTTATTTTTTGTAAGCAATGTCTCTTGTGTTTGGCTCTTTAGCCTTGGAAATGGTAGACCTACAACTTACAACTTTGACGAGGAATCCTATTTGATACAAGTTGGGTACTGGTAGCTCATGCTTGTCTGTAATCCTAGCCGCTGAAGAGACAGGGATCTGAAGATCAGGTTTTAAAGCCAACCCTGGACAGAAAAGTCTAAGTCTCTTATCTCCAGCTAATTATCTCCAACCAATCACCAAAAAAACAGAAGTGGAGGTGTGGCTCAAGTGATAGAGCACGAGCCTTTACTGGAAAAAGCTAAGCAAGAGCATAGGCCTTGAATTCAAGCCCTACATCTGGCACCAATAAAAATAATAACAACAATAATACTATTAATAATAAAATCAGTTATTCATCAGTAGCAGCCAGCCTGGATGGGAGTAAGGTTATTTCTGAGTTTCCCAAGGACCCTCCTATTTTCTGGGGACCCCCAAGGACTACTTGAGTGCTTTAATTCTCTCTGGAATGCTTCTGAACTCTCTAATCAAGCAAAACCTGAGACTTCAATATCTTGGAAATGGAAGAGAGCACTAGTCAGCAAATCCCACGAGGACAGCAGTGTCCTCGCTTTGCACACAAGTCACTGGACCCTCCACTGTGAAATAGGAGTGGTATTAGCACATCTCCCCTGCATGGCGAAAATCAACTTAGACCCTGTGCATGCTGAAAGCACTCTGTGAGGAGTTATCATCTGTTGTTGCCTGAATGGATCTGAGCTCATGAGTTGGCTCCCAAAACAGCTTAGCCACCAAACAGGATGGGATTAGCAGGACAGTCCTGCTGACACAGATCATAACAGCGCGATGTCTCATTCTAACTTGGAAGCTACTCCCACTTGTACTAATAACATAGGGAAGAGTCTAGAGTGAATAGTGGCTCATTGTGAAAAGAAGTAGACAGTATACACTAGAACTAGGATCAGAAAACAGAGAGAAGGTATTAGAAGTAGAAACAGGAGTGTGTGTGTGTGTGTGTGTGTGTGTGTGTGTGTGTGTGTGTGTGTGTGTATGCCAGTACTAGGGTGAAAATTCAGTCTCATGCTCCCATTAGAATTTTTGCTCAAAGCTAATGCTCTACTACTTGAGGCACCTTCAGTTTTTTGTTTGTTTGTTTGCTGGAATTGGAATTAAGAGTCTCACAGACTTTTCTGCCTGAGCTGGCTTTGAACCACAGTCTTTAGATGTCAGCCTCCTAAGTAGCTAAGATTATAGGCATGAGCCCCCAGCAGCTGGCCAGACAAGGATTTTTTTTGGTTTGGGAAGGAAAGAAAATGAAGGGAGCAGGAAGGGAGGGATGGAGAAAGGTGGGAAACAGAGAAGAAGGGAGTAAGTAAGAAGGAAGGAAGGAAGGAAAGAAAGGAGGAAGTGGAAGGAAGGAAGGAAGGAAGGAAGGAAGGAAGGAAGGAAGGAAGGAAGGAAAAAGGAAGGAGAGAGAGAAAGAGAGGAAGGAATGAAGGGAGGGAGGGAGGGAGGGAGGGAGGGAGGGAGGGAGGGAGGGAGGGAGGGAGGGAATAAAGAGTTACCCTTTCGTGACCCATGTGTATCCTGGGCCTTAGAACTGAGACCCATTAATGCAGACTATGCGAGCCCAGCCCTTCTTAAAAGCAAAGACCTTCTGATTCAACTGCCTGAAAGTACTCAAATATATTCAAAGTATTCAAATGACAATTTTCTTAACTACATTTCAAAGTTTCAAAAACACCCTTCCTAAAAGTGCATTTTTTTTTTGTAATTTAAAAAAATAAAGACTTACATTTTTGGTTTGGCCTTAAAAAAAGAAAATGTTGTTTTCCAAAACCATAATTAGGGCCTACCCAAAATGGATTGTCCTTCCTACAATGAGGACCAGGCTGTTCCAGCGCCCCTCCCCTCCTGCCCCTTCCCGATCTTCGTCTTGATGAAGCCCACATGCCGGGGAAGCCACTCCTGGGCCCCTGGACAGGCGCAGACTCTGCTGCCAGTGCCCTAATAAGGCCATAACAGAGTTCCTGGGGGTGAGGTAAGGGGAGTTGGGCAGTGGATGGTATTTTTGCTGATCACAGAGGATAAGGTGTGGTTTGGCAGGTACCGCGTTGGTTTGGCAGGCTCCTGACCTAGTCTTTTCCTTTTTAACAGTTTGATTTTTAGAAAACAATCTCCAAGAATTTCTAGCTCTTTTAATATTTAATGTAATCGCTATTTAATTTAATAGCTCTTTTAGCTGAGCTCTGGGAAGATCCTCCTGACAACAGTTTGTCCGCGATGAGAATGGATCGAAAGTGGGGTTCCAGGGTGTTCTGATCTTGTGAGGAGGTGAAGGCTAAGTCATCCCTCCCCCCCCCCCTCTCCTGGTGATGGAGGTGATGTAGATGATGTCAGACAAGGCCAGATTTGGTCATGACGAAATCAGGGACACATCACTCAGTGTTTAGCCAGCGTTGACTACATTTTAAGAATCTGCTTGAACAACGGTATTAGTGTGACTTTTGCTAATTGATTTACCTCTACTTGAAAACAAGGGGAATGTAACAAAATACCTCACATTAAGATTACAGGGACATGGGGCTGGGGATATGGCCTAGTGGCAAGAGTGCTTGCCTTGTATACATGAGGCCCTGGGTTCGATTCCCCAGCACCACATATACAGAAAAGGCCGGAAGTGGTGCTGTGGCTCAAGAGGTAGAATGCTAGCCTTGAGCAAAAAAGAAGCCAGCGACAGTGCTCAGGCCCTGAGTCCAAGCCCCAGGACTGGCAAAAAAAAAAAAAAAGATTACAGGGACAAGTGCTTATCTTTACCCCCTCCAATCACCAGATGTTAGCCTGTGGCTCCTCTCTTGGTTGGGGTTTTGCTTTGTTTTTGTTTTGCCTTTGATTTTGTTTTGTGCCGGTACTGGGTTTCACAACTCTTGCTTAGCTTTTCCACCTGAGGCTGGTGTTCTACCACTTGAGCCATAGCTCCGCATCTGGATTTTTGCTGGTTAATTGGAGATAAGAATCTCACAGGCTTTTCTGCCTGGCCTGGATTTGAACCACAATCCTTAGATCTCAGCCTCCAGAGTAGCTGGGATTCACCTGAGCATTGGGTTTGTTTTTGTGAATGACTCAACACTGCCTTTAAAAGAAAAAATCAGAGTTGCCTCTGATGTGAACACATCTCAAGTCACTCCTTGGGAATCAGTATGACACTCGTGTCATACCCTATGAAGTTACGGTTTGATTGGTGGAGGGTACCGTCTGGGGGTGAGGGATGGTTTAAAAGCTACCTCTGAAGTTCTCATGTCCTCCCACGGTGAATAACGTCTGACTGTTCTCTATTGTATCATCTGCGTCTTTAAAGAGTCAGGCTCTTATTCTTTCTGATGTTTTGAAACCTTTAAAGAAAATACAACATATATATGAAACAAGTTAGACAGGTTTCTTGTCAGGTCGGTAGATTCTATTCCGTTGTTTTAAGTTCAACAGTAGAGAATTGTGCTTTCAACCAAAATCAACTTCTGCACACACGGGTATTGTTTAAATGTTACCTTCCATGCATGTAAGGGTGCAGCACTCTGGAAAACAGTGGAAAACCATAGATCTATCACAAAGTCGTAAGTAATGACGTTATATTTTTAATGCTTTCTGTGTCCCTGCAAGTTATTCATCCCTTGATACTTCATTTAGCTGGTAAAAGCCTCTTTATTTGATCTTCCTTTAATATTGAGCCAACTTTGCATCCTGAAATTATGAAATTGCTGTATCTAGTAAGAATGAGATGAATGAAAAGCTTCAAGTTTACTCATCTTCAAAAATAATAGCATATGAACATGCAGGACAGGCTTAGAGAGTCATGTTGGATTTGAAAGAACTTTAACTCTCTACTTTCCATTTCCTAGCCAGATATTCTGTTATGAAGAAGTCTTTTGGAAATTTCAGGGGAATGGACTGAGCTGGAAATATAGATTGCTGAATGATCATTTTGAAAAGGACAAACGAGGTTAAAGGCATAGAGACATTACCCAGGGAGAGTGTACTGAACAAGAGAAGAAAAGAGTTGAGGAAGATCTGTGAACACCTAACTACTCAGGAGGCTGAGATCTGAGGATAGAAATTCAAAGCCCACCCAGGCCAAAAAATCCGTGAGACTCTTGTCTCTAATTAATCAAAGAAAAGCCAGGCAGGAGGCATAGCTCCAGGTATTGAGTACCAGCTTAGAGTGAGGGATTGGGGAAGAAAAACAATTAAGAGACCCAAAGGAAATCACAACAAATGGTAGGCAAAGAATTATGAAAGGGAAGGGATGGCTAAATGATAGCACCCTGTGCACTTGAAGAAGATGGGGTATATGGAAGTTCTCCCCTATTACTTGTGGTTTCATATCCTTTAGTTTCAGTTATGCACAGTCCAAAAATAATAAGTGGGAAATTCCAGATATAGATAGTTCATAAGTTTTAAGTAGCTTTTATTATCATATAGTTATAATTATTCAATTTTGTTATTAGTTACTGTGGTTCACTGTACCTAATTTAAACATTAAACTTGACCATAGGTACCGGTAGGAAGAGAAAAACAAAATACACACAGGGCCCAGTGTTCTCCCCAGCTCCAACCATCCATGGAATGTCTTTGAGCCCATCCCTACAGATAAGAGAGTGCTGTTCTATAAAGAGCCACTGGACATTTTGATCCAAAGTAGAACTTTAGAGAACACCCGGGCCTCATTTTGGAGTTATGGTTACTGATGCTGGGATAAAAAATATCAAATATAGTTAATGTACCGTTCTGAGATCTTTAAGCATGGAATCATGCTATCTTTTGATAGTCCGATCAACCAACCCAATGGTTGAGGGTTGGGGAACTAGACAAAATCATCTCCCTGGCCCCATGACGACACCTTCTGAAGTAAGTTCAGTTAACCAACAAAACAGCGCTAACTTAAAGACCTAGTTCTGAGATCAAATATAAAGGTGACAACCCAATTCAGGACGCAGCCATCATCTTAATGATCATCACTGAATTTCAGAACAGGTTTTGGGTAGAACACACGGGCTGGCTAAATGGAAGGTGCTTTGTGTTGCCTCCTTATACTGCATGAATTTTACTTTCTCCAGATATCACAGACAGCCCAAACCAATACTAGTAAGCTTGATACTGAGAAGAAAGAGAAAATGTAGAGGAATCGAGGGAAACTGCAGGGGAAAAGACTGAGGAGGACTTGTGGAGAGGAAGAGGCGTATCCCAGAGCTGAAGGAAGAGAGAGAATTGCTTCATTCATAAGCTAAGCCAAGGCTCATCACATGACAGGAGAGTCAGGCTGAAAGCATGTACACAGGTATACACAAAACACCCACAGATTAGATCTAGGAGCATGCGGGAGTCCGCAATCTGATTGGGAAGCGTTGGCTATTTCAGTTTGTCTTTACCCCTGATCCCAACTCAGATATCTTTTCAGTTCCTAGCCACTTGGTTTTTCTGATCCAGGAAAACCCTTCATCCAGCTCTGAACTCAAGGGTTTTTGTTTTTTTCCATATGCCCTCTATAGAGAAAGAAGCACAGAATGTAAAATATATGTGCAATGAATTTCTTAAAAGGTTTGCATTCTAGGGCTTAGAAGAGTAGCTCACTTGCCTAGTACAAGGTCCCGAGTTCACAACCCCAGTACTGCCAAACAAAACTTAATAAGTAAATAAAAAACTTTAGCATTCTTTAGACCACTGAGCAAAATATAGCTGGTACTTAACTAGGCAAGAAAATTTTTCCAGAAATTGCTTCCAGTTTTAGAAACATGGAAAGAAATGTTAAGTGCCTGGGCTCTATCTCCTGTCTATTTTTGTTGTTGTTGTTATTTGGTTAGTTGATTGGCTAATGCTTTGTTAGGTTTTGTTTTAGCTTTAGACAAGGTCGGTCTGTGTAGCTAGGAGTAGCTTCAAACCTGTAATCCTCTTATCTCAGCCTCCTGAGTACTAGGATTACATATGTATTCCCCTACACCTGCTCCTGTATTCCTTTTTTTATTATTATTGTTGTTGGTCGTGGGGCTTGAACTCAGGGCCTGAGCACTATCCCTGAGCTTTTTCATTCAAGGCTAGCATTCTACCACTTTGAGCCACAGCACCACATCCGGTTTTCTGGTGGTTAATTGGAGATAGAGTCTCTCAGACTTTCATGCTCCAGCTGGCTTCAAATGGTGAGCCTCAGCGCTCAGCCTCCTGAGATTTGAGGCTTCCTGAGTAGCTAGGATGATAGTTGCCAACTATTGGCTCCCAGTTGCCTCCTGTGTTTCTAACATCTCTTTGTCTCCCAACCAGCTTTAAAGTTGCCATTGTGGCTGCTAGGTTGATTTATTACTGTTCTGTTCCATTGCTTCATAATAATGAAATGGAAACCTGAGGATCATTTCTTCCCTTCCTTGGTGAAACCACTCACATTAGAGCTATATTATATCTGTTTTCACAAGCACCATTGTTCTGTTTACCATGTGCATACTTAATAAATACCTTTCTGTTGTAAAGCACACTGAGAAGGGCTAAAAAAAAAAGGTATGAAACATAACTCATTCTTACAAGAAGCGCATAACAAGGGAGGTAAGATAATAACGTACAAATAAATCAACCTGTGATACTTAGCGGGAACAACCACAAAGATGTCATTGGAGGGAAATGGTTCTTGCAGTGGGTCCCTTGGTGGGGAGCAGATGGCCTTGAAGGATGGATACGATGGCTCTATGTGGGAAAATGGAGGGAAAGAGAGAGTTTTGCAGACTCGGAATCAAAGGGAAATAGGCAAGAAAGCAGCAAATGATGTTAGGAGACATAAAGAAACAAAGAAATAAAGCTTTACTGATGTTTGTCCTACTTTTCTGGTACCAGCACCAGAACTATCAGTCCTTGCTTCTGACCACATAGACACATGGTCCTGAGGGAAGAACCATGTGTCTCACTCTGAGAGTGGAGGACATACGTACACTGTGACTCATGGGTGTTTACTCCTTGTGGGGCTGGTGGATTCACAGATGGTGGAGCTTACCTAGTGTAAACGAAACGAACATCTTCAGGAAGCAGACCTATCCTTAAGAGGACTTCTGCAGATGCTGCCAGTAGAAGGTAATTTGCTCAGAATGCAAACCCAAAGAAAAGATGGGAAATGGGGAAATGACACTCAGGCTGTATGTGAGCTGAGCGCCTAGCCACGCCCCCCACCCGCCCCCCCACCCCCCCTCCCCGCCCAGCCTCACCTTCACCTGCTCCTGTAAGCTAAGGTGGTTTCTACTAGTGAGAAGGAATACAAATGACTTGCTTTTCATTTTCTTGAATGCTATTGGGATGCAGTATTGTACCCATCATATAGTTCAGCCACATAAAGTGTACAAGACAGACTCGTGTAAGTAGCACCCACCATCAATTTTAGGACATTTCTATTTTCACAAGACATTTCATGGGATGGAGAAAACATTTGAAAAGTTGCCTATTTTATGGTTTGTCTATGTTGGAAAAAAGCATGTGCCAAGAGTATCTTCACATTTTCTATTCTATTTAAAATCTTCCGAGCAAAGCATTTCAGTAGTGTGAACAGTTCAGTAAACTACAAAATGCCTTCTCATGACTTGGAAAGAACAATGGATTAGCAGTAGGACAGGCGTAAATCTTCTAGACAAATGTCAGCCTGGCTGGGAGGGGACATTTAATCTGTTAGTGCCATGCTTTAAGAGGCCAGGCTGATAACATATTTCTTTCATTTGTACACAAGTATATATGGGGGCTTTAAAAAATTTTAAGTTATGACCATCATTTAAAACCAAATGCCAAAGTAAACTGAACTCAGAGCCAGACATTCAAATTACTGATTACAACGTGTTCCACCAAGATTTTTCCAAAATAATGCAAGTTTTCTGAACACTAATAAATTAATACTTAAAAGAGAGCTCTATTTCCTTATCATTTTATCCTTTTAAGTGCTGTGAGTTTTGTAATATCTATAGACATTTAAAGGGCACTAAGTGTATGTAACTTATAAATAAATGACTACACATTTATCAGGGAGAAATGCTAGTGGTACTCAAGAAAATTTCCTCTTGGTAGAATCAGGGGAGGTACAGATGGTAAAGCTGATCTAGTTGAAGTTAAACTAGATCAATTAATTTCAAATTGAAAGGGATACATTGTAAAATGTGTTTAAGAGTCATTGAGATCAGGGATCATTCTTTGTTTTGTAAAAGGCCAAATACTGCATATTTTCAAGTTTGTACATCATGAGTCATCCTCCTAATTACTTAGCTCTGGCAATAAAGTACACAACAACCAAACACAATATGAGCACAAAAGCAAGGACTGTGCTAGATTTGGCCTGTGAGCCATCATTTGCCAATCCTTGACTGAGATGACTGAAATCCTTAGTGTTCAGAATACCATGGGAACACTCCTATGTTTAAAAAACAAACAAACAAACAAAACAGGTATGGGAACTTAAAGACAGAGGCCAGTCTTGGTTTTACAATCATTTGTATGAGTCCCCTCACCTCTCAGATCCCAGGTTATGGAAAAAGAATTTTGGTTGCAGGCTAGCCCTAAGAGAGAAAAAGTGTGAGAGCCTATCTGATAACTAACTAACGCAGAAAAAAAAAAAAAAAGAACTGGAGGAATGGTAGAGGGGGTTGAGCACTTGAATGCAATGCCCTGAGCTCAGTACCACCAAAAGGCAGAACAAGAACCTCCCAAATTCTGTCTAGCTGGATTCACCTGTGATCCGAAAATCATACCACCTTTCCACTGCCAAGGATTTCAATTCAGATTTGATTTAGAAGCAGGACAAAATGAGTGCAAGACAGTGGGAGAGATGACAAGAAAAAATGAAGAGGACAGAAATTCCATTCTGAAAAGTTAAACCTTGCTTCCTTCCCTCCTTCCCTCTCTCACTCCCTTTTTTCTTTCTTTTGTCTTTTTACTTCTCTTAAAGAACCTCCACAGCCCTCTGTTCTAAAGAATCAGAGGATGTGCTGACCTGAAGTCTTTCCTCTTACAGCTAAGATTTATGGAGCCCTTGATGTTGGGTAGCTGGCCCTCATTTCTTGGGGAAAGTTGCAGAGTGAGATGAAACACCTGGGGGTAGAGATGGAAACTAAGAAATAGTGTGTGTGTGTGTGTGTGTGTGTGTGTGTGTGTGTGTGTGTGTGCACGCGCGCGCAGCCTTAAATGTAGGCCTCCTTTGCATAGGACCAAGGCCTTCTGAAGGAACTTATCTCCTTAAACTTCCAGTGGGTTTTCCTTTCCCTTGTGGGAAGCCATGTTTGTTTGGGCCATGCACAGCCGGGCTGCACTATATCCCAGCATGCCTCTCAAATCCCATCAAGAGGGAAGTATGTGCTTTGCGATACCTGTGCTTTCTGCCTGGACAACCTTCCATTTGAACTCTCTGGATGTAGCTAAGCCTCTTCCTTTCCTCCAGTCCCTCCACACCACCCCTCCTAGCCATCTGAAAAGGTCCAGCCGGAATGGCACTTTCTCCATGAAGCTATCTCTGATCCCCTAGCTAGAATGGTCTTCCCCATCCTTCAACCTTTAAATCATTTTATCTATATCTCTGTAAATCAAATTCTGTCTCCTAAAATTCAAAGTACCATTGCACTGTTACATGAGTCTTAGCTTCCAGACCAGACAGTAAGCTCTTTTCAGGGATGTTGTGCCTCTTAGTGTCCTACCTACCTCAGTGGCTCTTACAGAGGAAGTGCACCATCTCAGCATGCTGCATTAATGCCCTCATTCCAGCTACCTGGATATCAGTTTGTATGTGAGTTTAGCAAGCATTTCCAGCTAGCCTCCAACTACTACATGTCAAGACTGCCTTGGCAATAAGATCAAGAGTTCAAGGCCAGCCCAAGGTAACATAGCCAGGAACTGTCTCAAATAAGTAAATAGTAAAATAACAAATAAAGACAGTGAAAATCACAATGACAACAACAAAAAGCCTCTGCCCTGAGATGTGTCACCTTGCCCTCCTCCTCCTTGGGAGGCAGAGCCTGGGACTCTGATGCCCTACCTGAATGTAACTGTTCTCCCTCAAAAATCTAGGTTTCCCATGGAGCTGAGGTTTAATCATAGAATGTACCCAAGAGGAGAAGAAAGTCATAAGCTCATGCTGGTAATAACATTGTCATTTCTAAGTAGAAAATAGGATATTTTTGGAGTAAGGTTGATGATCTCTACTCCCAGAACAGTTCCTCCTCTATTGGGTGGCCATTTTAAGGAATTAATGATTGCAGGAGTGACTAAAACGAAGACAACGGAAGCCTTACTGGCTCATAATTGATTGTGGTGCTGAACACCAGCGGCTTCCAGGCAGGTACCTTCAAGTCATTTAAGTGCTGTTTCAAAGTGTCTCACTAGTGCCCAGACCTCCGAATCTTTCTCTGTCGGTAATTCTGATTCAATGAGCACGCACAAACATGGGTCCCTAGTGATTAATGTTACCCCATCTGTTAAAATGATCATGCTTTTATATGAGTATTCTGTGTACTCAAAGAGAGTCTTTAAGCATGAAAGCAGTTTTCTTCGGTTTGGTTTGGTTTGGTTTCGTTTAGATTATTTTCATTTTGTCAGGCTGGCTTTTTACAAAATCACAAACGAGGGAGGAGGGTGTCTTCCTTTCTCTCTCTGATGAGCAGGCCCTATTTTAGGTAAGGTTTTCCCTGACAGGATGGAGACCCACCAAGACCAGCGTAGAGTCCTTGACTTCCTTTCCCAGCGGTGGGGAAGCTGGACCCCTGAGCAGAGCAGTGTGGCTGCCAAGACCCTTCCCAGAGGGTTACACATCCAGGATGTGGGCCTTCATTTCCCACTTCCTATCTCCACTCAAAGTTTGTCCTTCCCTTGTAAACAGACCTCTGTCATGATAGCACATGGAGCACATGGATACACACTAACTAGAGGCTAGGTGAGGTTGTGTAATACCTCTCAAACCAGAGAAAGAGTAATAACCCCCAATATGCTACTTGTTAGAACAACTCAAGTCTCTTTTGGAGGGAGGGGGTTGGTCATGGGGCTTGAACAAGGGACTGGGCGCTGTCCTTGAACTCTTTTGCTCAAGGCCAGTACTCTCCCACTTTGAACCACAGCTCCATTCCCAGTTCTCTCTGGTAGTTAACTGGAGATAAGAGTCTTATGGACTTTCCTGCCTAGGCTGGCTTTGAACCACAATCCTCAGATCTCAGCCTCCTGAGGAGTCAGGATTACAGGCATGACTTGGGTAATAAGTATATCCCCTTTACTTGTATCTTAGAGACAAGGGACCTGAGATGGAAAAAAAAAAAAAAAAGAAATGGAAGGCTATGCCACCCGAATGGAAAGGAAAATTGGAAAGGAGGAAATGAATAGTAAATCTTTTTCCAATTAAGAAAAGTGTGAGTGGAAGCAGAAAAGCTCCAGAGGGTACTTTTCTTTTGGGGTGGGGGGGGGATCATAAAAGGCTTGCTATGAAAATCCATTACCCATAAATTTCCACACAGTAAGCCCTGCCCGTCTGTCTGGAAGGATGCCCCAGACAGGATGTGTGACTTGACATAGCCGTGCAGGGTACCATTTCCTTCAGCGTGTCTGCAATACCGCTTTCCCTTACAGGGATTCCCCTGAATTAGTCACAGACACAGAATCCCCATTTAAGGGCATCTTGTTTTGGTTTTGCCAGTTCCTTTCTTTCTTTTGTCAGCTGTTTACCAATGTGGATAACGGGACCATCATTTGAAGCTCAACCACATGAGATTATGGACTTTGGTACTGCATCACACAACCATTTCCAATTTGCAAATAAGACTGGAGTTTTTAGCTCCAAGTATAAGATTCAAATAAGATGTGTTGGGTTTTGTGTGTGCATGTTGGTTGTTTTGTTGTTGTTTTTTTTAAACCATGTGAAGATGGAAATGGAAGTTTCTGTTTCTAGAATATTGTCTTTGGTTGTGAAGAAGAGTTGCTGTGGGTTTACCTCTGCTCTGAGATGGTAGTACCCGTATTAGCCATTGGGGATGTGAGAACCTGTCTATACCCTGATTTGGAGCAAATGTCAATAAGTTAGAGCTCGACCTTCAGGCAAGGAAACCAGAGGTAAAATGTAGTACTGACAAGTGTAGGCACATAGGTCTGAAGTATTTTCTTATGTCTTCCTTTTAAAAAATTGTATGTGGGGCTGGGAATATGGCCTAGTGGTAGAGGGCTTGCCTCGATTCCTCAGCACCACATATATAGAAAAGGCCAGAAGTGGAGCTGTGGCTCAAGGACAGAGTGCTAGCATTGAGCAAAAAGAAGCCAGGGACAGTGCTCAGGCCCTGAGTTCAAGCCCCAGGACTGGCAAAACAAAACAAACAAAAAATTGTTTGTAGACAGGCACAAGTGGCTCACTCCTACAGTCCTACCTGCTCAAAAGGCCAAGATCTGAGGATTGCAGTTCAAAGCCCCACCAGGAAAGTCTGTCAGACTCTTAGATCTAATAAACTACCCAGAAAAAAAGCCAGATGTGGTACTGTGACTCAAATAGTAAAGCACTAGCCTTGAGTAAAAGAAGAGCTCAGGAACAGCACCAGGCCCTGAGTTCAAGCCCTACGAGTGACACAGACAACAAATGACTATGATCGATATTTATTGTGCACATGCTGTGTGCACTAAACCAAGGTTGTTCTTTAACAGGTATGACAGCTAGAAAACATCCCCAATCCCATAATTTTTTTTTTTTTGCCAGTCCTGGGCCTTGGGCTCAGGCCTGAGCACTGTCCCTGGCTTCTTTTTGCTCAAAGCTAGCAGTCTACCACTTGAGACATAGCCACTCACTTCCAGCCTTTTCTGTGTATGTGGTGCCTTGGAATTGAACCCAGGGCTTCATGCATGCTAGGCTAGCACTCTAGCACTAACCCACATTCTCAGCCCCCCATAACATGTTTTGATTAACTACAATTTTTATAAAGCCAAAAGTCATTAAGACCCATATTTACATATTTCATATGTTCTTTTGTTTCCCTGAGGTTGTCATTCATCATTAAGGATTCTTAAAAGATAGGTTCCTAGGTTGGGAAGGAAGAAAACAATAATGTTTCTGAAAGTACAAGTAGTAATTGGGCTCATCTGCTTGTGACACGTTTTTTTTCCAGTTGAATATTAAATATGGGTAAGAAGTAAAGGCAAATTCTGGATCATTTTATTTTAATTACCTTCCGGGCCACTTAAATTTCCTCCCTTTAATTTATTTCAACTAAAGTTTAATCCTAGTAACCAACTAAGTAGTAATATACTCTACTCTCTCTTTCTGTACCTATGTTTTGTAAATATTTATAAATTTAAAAATGAATGTCTACATGTGAGCAAGGCAATTGTTTTAATAACGTGGGGGAGGTAGGGCGAAGCAAATTCAGTCTTTTTTATGTGATAATGAATAGATTTTAGTTTATCTTGGGAAATTATCATGGAATCACTGCCAAATTCTGTTACTTAATCGTATGCATTTTTTATCTTTTAAAAAGAAATGTGAGAAACATAACAACTCAACAAGAAAGCAAATTCAGGTTCTATTTATTCCTTTAATTTTCTTGTGATTATTGCAATAAGTTTGGGATTTTAAAAGAAAATGGCACTGATTGAATAAGAAACTGGGCATTTATCCTATTCAAGCTGTAACCTCAAGAAATGCTTAGAACCCTGGACCTTGTCTATTATGAACTGCAGCTATTCTTATAAACAGAAATGAATCTCAAAGATATAATGTGGTATGAAAGATGCTAATCACAGAAGGCTTACATTATTACTATGTCTTGTTTTAAAAAGGAAAAACTTGGAAAATGTGCTATTTGGGGATGGTAAAGCTACAAAGAAAAGAAAGAGAGTAATACAGTATCCCCAAGTTCAGGCTTAATGATTATTTAGAGACACTGAAAGGGAAATAGGAATGGGACTGAAAGGAAATATATGAGACCCTGAGGTACTATTTTGAGAAATAGGGATGTGATTATTATTATTCTTGCAAGTGCTCTTATACTACACACCTGTTTGCAGGCATAATATAATTCAGGATAAAGGTCTTTACGTTTGAAATAATGTACCAAAACAATTAAAGATCTCTCATTTCTTTCTTCCTTTCTTTCCCTTCCTTCCTTCCTTCCTTCCTTTCTTCCTTTCTTCCTTTCTTCCTTCCTTCTTTCCTTCCTTCCTTCCTTCCTTCCTTCCTTCCTTCCTTCCTTCCTTCCTTTCTTTCTTTCTTTCTCTCTCTCTCTCTTTCTTTCTTCCTTCCTTCCTTCCTTCCTTCCTTTCTTTCTTTCTTTCTCTCTCTCTCTTTCTTTCTTTCTTTCTTCCTTCCTTCCTTCCTTCCTTCCTTCCTTCCTTTCCTTTGCCAGTCCTGGGTCTTGAACTCAGGGCCTGGGCACTATCCCTGAGCTTCTTTTGCTCAAAGCTAGTACTCTACCACTTGAGCCACAGCACCACTTCTGGCTTTTTCTGTGTATGTGGTATTGAGGAATCAAACCCAGGGCTTCATGCATGCTAGGCAAGCTCTCTACCACCAAGCCACATTCCCAGCCTCCTGTGGTTATCATTATCGATTGAGAAATGAGGCCTCCGCTCAAGGATCTGATTTCCCTGTGTTAGGTCCACTCTACAGCATTCTAGAATCTCCTGTAACTCAGTCAGAATGAGAACATACAGCACCTCCCAGGTCTCTTCTAGCCATACCTGATCAATCAGACCCAATCTTTTGGTCGGACAGGATATAGAGTTTGGCATGATGCCAGCAAACAGCATGCTGTGGTATGTGCAGAAGCATGAAGAGGGCTTGTCCGTCATCTGATGCTCTGTAGCACATTTCCCTGTCATGGTGTAGGGTTGTAGAAACGTAGGGGTGAAGCAAATGATGGGTTGACTGTGACTATTGTGAGTCCATACACAAGGAGACCCAAGTTTGCAAGCACACAATATTTTACTGCTGTGGTGACCTGGTTGATCACACACTTGAGTGCAACACAACCTTTACTGACATATATAAGACCAGGCCAAGGAAAGACAAACATGAATTCAGACATACTTCTCTTCCCGGGTAATTTCCTCCAAAGTAATATCTTCTTATGTGCCTTCCCTCCCCTGTAAAAGTGACAATACTGTTATAAAACTGAACCCCAAAATGAAATAACATTTTTATATTTTTTAATTCTACCCCCCCAAATTCTTTTCTGAGGCTTTTTGTCTCTCCATCCTATACAAATTACCTACAAACCAAATGACTAATAGTATTAGTGATTCATCATTTTCTAAACATATTCTGACTCAAAAAGCATTTTTATTTTAATTGATTTTAATTGATTTTTAACTGCCTTTCTTTTAAGGGTCCTAAGGTAGAGAATAGGAAGGACTTGAAGTTGAACTGTATGTGCATTTGTGAAACCACAGCATTTTGTGTATACCACATGTAAATGAAATCATATTTAAGAGCCTGGAATGTTTCTAAAACTCCTTTTAACTTTTAAACAAAGAATAAGTCTTCTGGGTACATATGATTCATTTCAGTAGCTCAGGATTTTCCCTCCTGATCACAAAATGTGGCCCAAGAACTTGCTAAGAGCATTTGAGCAATTTGTAGAGCTGATTGCCTATGTTTGGAGGATCTGCTTGCATTTCATATTATGAAAGAAAATCCCATGGGGGGCCGAGGAGGAGGTGGTACATGAAGAAGAATGGAAGTATGTGTGAGTCATGTTGCCTTCCAAACATTTGAGCATATCTTCAGCCCACATGAGGTTTTAAACTCTTTAAGTTGGATACCC
Source organism: Perognathus longimembris pacificus (assembly GCF_023159225.1). Lineage (NCBI taxonomy): Eukaryota > Metazoa > Chordata > Mammalia > Rodentia > Heteromyidae > Perognathus > Perognathus longimembris. Next base: position 140,053,890 of record NC_063162.1, read on the forward strand.
CTGTTTAGGATAATGACATTGACAGAACCAATAAGGATGGCGATCAAAATAATAATAACAGTAATAATAATACTAATAAATGGTAGAGTAAGAGTTATCTTTCGTAGCAACTGGGAGCCCCCAAGCTTTCTCCAGAATGTCATCTGCGTAGGACTATGGCTGTGGAAAGCTAGAGGCAGGACTCTGGTTAAGTAGCTCAATTGCAAGCTTGGAATCTCCTCATCTTGAGTGACAGGTCACAGGAAATTGGGTCACAGTGAGGCGCAGATACTTCAGTCTTGAGATCCAGCCTACATTCCATTGGCCTAGAGGCTAGTAGCAAACCCAGACATGGAGGGGCTTCAGCTAGCTTTACTCTTTTAGGTGGTGAATGTATTCATTCTGCTGGCATTGTGGGCACAGCATTCTTTTCCAAAGTGAAGGAATGTGAGAGAAACAAGGAAGACAGGAAGACTTGCTATGTTTGTTGATCAGAGTGGGATATTTCACAACTGGACAAGTCACCAAACATTTAAAATTTTTCTAATTGCAAACTGTGTATTAAAAGTTCAGAATAGGGCTGGGGATATAGCCTAGTGGCAAGAGTGCCTGCCTCGGATACACGAGGCCCTAGGTTCGATTCCCCAGCACCACATATACAGAAAACCGCCAGAAGCAGCGCTGTGGCTCAAGTGGCAGAGTGCTAGCCTTGAGCGGGAAGAAGCCAGGGACAGTGCTCAGGCCCTGAGTCCAAGGCCCAGGACTGGCCAAAAAAAAAAAAAAAGTTCAGAATAGCAAAATGCAGATCCCAACTTGATTTAATTATTTTTATTATCCACTTAATTACTCAGAGCAGTACTGTGATTATCAAAATAAAACTGTGTTCCCTATAGACTTTAACTATATGTCTCTTTTATTTTCTCTGGGTCTTAAATGCTCTTAAAAACATAACAAAATAAACTCCCATCCCAATAAAAGAGTTGGCCATTTTTCTTAAACATAATTTTCTGCTAAGAGACCTTGTTACATTAGTAATAGGACTGTTGGCATTTTACTTGAAAACTTTAGGGGAGGGGTGTCCGATAGTCTCTGATCAGAAACTTAGCAAAATGGATGGAAATTCAAATGATAGAGGGTATAGTGTTAAAAGAAAAAAAAAAGATCTTTTGGTAAGAACTTTACTAGTACTGAATATGTCATGAAAAGCATCAGAGAGGAAATGTAGGATGCTGGTGACATTGTAGGAAGACAGTGGATAGATGCCATGCTGGAGAAATTTCTAGTTTCTTTTTTGTCTCATCTGTTATACTTTAGGTATATAAGTCCTCAACTTCATTTCCTGGCAGGGTGGCAATAGTTGTTTGGTTACCATTGTTTTATCTTGTTTGGTTTTGCTTTGGAGGAGGGTTGTTTTTTCTTTCTTTTGTAAAATTTGAACTTTCTATCTGCAAATCCCCAAATATATCACAGCCATCTTGTGACTTCACGCTACTGAGGCATCAGAGCTCTAGTGTTGAAGACTTTAAACAGCTTGCTCTAAAAGCCACAGCACCAGGAGAGTTTTCCCGTCCGTCTGCCCTACCTTATCATCCGCTCCACCATCTTTTAGCAGCAGTTCTGTGAATGGGAGAGAAACCAGGTTTTTCTTTTCCCCTACTTTTGCATGCTGTGGGCACAATCAGATAACCTGTATATAATTATCCTGGATTTCTGGGATTGTTTGCCTTCCTTTGTAGGTGTGTGTGCGTGCCTGAGTGCACACACACCATAAACTATCTCTTTCGCCTGAATGTTTGGTGAGTCATTTTGCTGCCAGCAACACTGACCTTCCTACAGAAAGGTCACGCTTTTCTCCCAGTGTGTGACTCGAGAGGAGCTAAGGCAGTTACCAGGGACAGCACAGCATGGCCCGGCATGAGGAGAAAACTCATCGACACTAGGCAAGCAAACATTTTATTTAATAGGGAGTTGTTCAATAAATTGTTCATCAATTGTCACAAGAAAATGTATTTGATCAAAGTTCTGTTACCCATAGTTCAGCCTTTCTCAGATGAGTCAGAGGAACTTTTGAGATCCCACACAACTTCTGAATCATCTTTGAACACCCTTATCTGTCTGCTTCGGGCCTAAGGGCAGACTGGCTATGGTCAGCATGAGCTGAATTTTCACAGGAGGAATGAATGGATTGTTCTGCTTTTATTGCAGTGCAGGCCTAGGCTAGGTATCAGTTTTACTGGTCATAGCACTTCAAATAGGTTTGAGTATGGCGTGTGGAAAATCTGAAAACGGTAACCCTTTGTCTTCAACTGGGGCTCCTACTTCCATTTTGGCTACGTTGAGGAGCTTGTGTGCTTGGATGGCTTTTGAGTCTTGTTTCAAAAACAAAATTGTGTAAGATTAGAACTCTCATCCATTCCAGAGAGCAGTTTTTAATCAGTGCATAGCAAAAGCCTACAAGATGAACTTACTTTTACTAAACGCACAAATTCTAACCTTTTCTGAAATAAATAATTGAACAAATGGTGGAACAGTTGTTCTAAAATGATGTACTTTATAGCACTGTTTTGTTGTCGGTATTGTTGGCAGCCCTGGTGATAAAATACAAGTCTCATGCCTGCTAGGCAAGTACTTTGCCACCTGAGCCACACCCCCAGCTCTCTTTTGCTTTTAGTTTATTATTCAGATAGTTCACTTTTAGCCTTGGTGGCAATGGGCCAAAGATCCTATGACCAACACCTCCCAGGTCACTAGGATTACAGAGTTGCACTACAATGCCTGACCCTGAAGCAATATTTATAAGAACAACAACAACAGCAACCAAAAAATTCCTAAATGTTCAGCGTTAGATAATTAGTTACAATGATTATAGTACAACCACATAATTATCATACCTTTGTGCACTTATATACATATATAAAATATTTCTATTGGCATTCTGTTTTGTTAATGTGTTAAAAAAATAATCACAAGCTCAGTTAAAGAAACTATGTATAACATAGAAATTATGTGTAACACAAGAAATTATGTATAACATAATCCCACTTTCTGAAAAATGCAAAATCTATACAAACATAGAAAGATGTCTTGTTGAATAGATCCCGTTGTCATCCTGTTTATATAGAGATATGATGCAAGGAACTGATTTTGATTCTTGTCTTTATAAAGTTTGCATTGTCTATTAAAGGTAATAATAAGTGAGGTTGGAGACATAGCTCAAGGAGTAGAACACTTGTCTAGCAAGCCCAAAGGCCCTAAGTTCAGTCTTCAGGACTGAAAACAATAAATACATACTACTTTTAGAAAAAAATTAAACAAGACCTGAGTATACATATTAGAGTGTGAACTCAAAGGATTTGAATTTGCTAGAGAGGCATTCTACCACTTGAGTCATAATCTCAGACCTTTTTGCTCTTGTTATTTTTTGAAGTAGGGACTCACTTTTTTTCCCCAGCTGGCTAGGACTGTAATCCTCCTATTTAGGCTTCTTATCGTGGCTTGTTTGACAGGCACATACCAATATACCCAGCTTTTTCTGTCGAGATATAGTCTTACAAACTTTTTTTCTTTGCCCACACTGACCTAGAGCCACGATCTTCCTGATTTCAGCCTTCCGTGTCGCTGGGACCATAAGCACGTGCCAAAGTACCAAGCTATTGAGATGGGTCTCCTGAACTTTCTGCCCAGGCTCACCTTAAACTATGATATTCTCAATCTCTACCTCCCAAATAGTTAAGATTTACGGACATGACCCACTGCTGCTTGGCTAGATGTTTTTGGTTAAATAACCTGTGGTAGAAACGTGAAAAACAGGGGCTGGGAATGTGGCCTAGCGGCAAGAGTGCTTGTCTCGTATACACGAAGCCCTGGGTTTGATTCCCCAACACCACATATATAGAAAATGGCCAGAAGTGGTGCTGTGGCTCAAGTGGCAGAGTGCTAGCCTTAAGCAAAAGGAAGCCAGGGACAGTGCTCAGGCCCTGAGTCCAAGCCCAGGACTGGCACAAAAAAAAAAAAGAAAGAAACGTGGAAAACAGGATGCTCAGGAAAAATGTTAAGAGCTAAGGAACTGCAGTTTGTTTTGTACACAGACACAGTCACTTCACTTAACATCAACTGCCACCAACTGATTGTTATGATTTAAAATATCATGAAACAGTTTCCATTCTTTTCTTATTGTAGGGATTGTTCTTAAGTTTGTGAGCAATTTTAGTTTGTTCCTTTATGCGAAATAATAAAAGGAACGTACAGTGCTAACTGGGACAACTATGTCGCCCAGCAAAGGGGCTACCAAGACTGGTTGTCCGTAAATTTTGAGCTTGTATTAGGCAAGGAGAGTTAGAAGAGATGGTGGAGGTGATACAGTTGCTCTGGCCATGCCTCTGAAGAGGAATTCAAGAGGAGGAGTGGTCCAGTCTCACCTAGCAGAAGTATCAAGCCTACTGATATTAGAGCAAGCTAAAATCCAACATTACCAACCCAAAGCCTATACAGTAGGTAAGAGGGGGACAATGGCAGCATCTGGGATGTTTCCAATAGGGTATGAAATGAGGGCTTACACTAGATTCCCTTAGGAGGAGATGTCATGTGTTTAGCATACGGATGCCCCATATGGAGTTTATATGTCTCTTCTTGTCTTGGAAGAGGAGGTCTCCAAGTAACAGCTATGCCTTCACGGCTGATCCAGAGATGTAGAAAAGCAAATTAAGACTTTCTGTTTCATTAGCTTGGGAAGCAGTCATTAAGGACTCGTTTTCCCTGCTGTGGTTAGAACTGTCTACAGAGACATAAGCCAAGAGAGTATTAGGCCAAGAATCTGAAGGTCGAAGCCAAACCACTGGGAAGAGCTTGCTGCTGCTGACTACCATGTGATTGAATTAGAAAGGAACATTCACATCCTGTCATGTTGTCACCTCAGACTTAACAAGTCTAAAATTGAGCTCATCTGTCCCCCACAAAGCAACCCTGTCCCTGAACATTCCAAATACCCACAAAAGATTCCATTTTTACAATACTTTGTCATAATGAATCCATTATTTCATCTGATTGTCACACACTTAGAGACAAGGAAATGTAACTGAGGTTAATTAAAGGGCTACAAGTTGCTAAGAGATTAGTTCTGTTATGGAAGCCAAGTTCCCTCTGTCTATCTCTCTGTCTCTCTCTGTCTGTCTCCCTGTCTCTCTCTCTCTCTCTCTTTCTCCTTCTCTCTCATCTTTCTAAGTCTTAATACAATCATCCATTAGCTCCTCTACCACACTACATATTTGTGGAAACTTACTAGCCAGTTTTATAAAATTACTAAGTGACATTTTATTTATATTGGCATTAGAGGATTGCACACTAGAAGATTTTAGTATGAAGTCAGATTTTCTGAAGTAGCAGAGTCACCAGCCAACCTTCAGAATTTTTAATCTTGTTTTCTATGAGACAACAAAGTGACACAATCACGTATAGCATTCCTTATTGATGTAAAAAGATGACACAGGGAAAGTTGTAGCTCTAAGCCTAAAAGTGGCCAGTTTGTAAATATGACACAAGCAAACCATCATTAGTCATATGTGACTGAGTAAGTTGTACGGTCCGGCTGTTTTGTTTTCTTCAATTAGCACATTGGTTGGCTATGTAGCTATGTAAGAATTGTAAGTGTACTCTAGAGATCTGTAGTACAACTTTTTGTGTATTTTTATTGATACTATGTTATACACTTAGATATTAAGTGTTTTGAAGTATTCGTGTATTTTCACCACATTTTAAAGAAGAAGTATATGCCAAGCACCAGTGGCTCATACCTACAACCCTAGCTAGTCAGGAGGCTGAGATCTGAAAATCACAGCTAGAAGACAGCCCAAGTAGAAAAGTCCAAGAGACTCTGTCTCCAATTAACTACCCAAAAAAGCTGGAGTAGAGGTCTGGTTCAAGTGGTAGAGTGCCGGTCACAAGCAAAAAAGCCGAACAAGAGCATAAGGCATTGAATATCAGCATACACACACAAAAAAGTATTAATGTGAAATGTTTACATTATATGGATTTTTATTTGTAGGCATGTAAGAAACGTTATAATACCAATGTATTGGCTTGGTAATATAGTGTGATTTTTTGTGACAGTGCCTCCACAAATAATTCACACAAAACACTAAATCTTTTTAATAAGTCTTTTCTTTATTTCCTTCCTTCCTTCCTTCCTTTCCCTCTTTCCTTCCTTCCTTTCTCTTTCTTCCTCTTTCTTTCTCTTCCTTCCTTCCTTCCTTTCTTCTTTCTCCTCTCTGTCTCTGTCTCTCTCTGTCTCTCTCTCTCCTTCTCTCTTTCTTTCTTGACAAGTTTTCACTATGTATCCCAAATTTGTAATTCCCCCTACCTGATTATAGGCACCATGGTGTCATCTGTGTTTGAATTATTTGGCCCAACACTTGAGATTTCTGCTTCTAGGCCTTAATGAGATCATCAGTTTAATAAAGAAACCCAAATATACTAAGCCACAGTCTCAAAAAAGGGAGACTGCTTTTGTGTGGATTCAACTTACCTTGTTATTGGAAGTTAGCTTCTAGAGTTACTAGATTGATGCATGCCAAATACCCAAAAGTTTGAAAGCCATCAATTGGGTCACCAAACCTAAGGAGTCGAACGCTCCTTTTGAGTTCATGGCTATCCTAACAAGAAGTTGGTGTTAAAAAAAAAAAAAGAAATACTAGTTGGTGTTTGTGAGTCTGTCTTTGTAATGAGGTCGACTTTGTAATAGGTTGGCATTTGTCTTTGTCATCTTGCAGAATCGCCTATCAGAGGAACGATGATGATGAAGAGGAAGCAGCCCGGGAAAGGCGTCGCCGGGCCCGGCAGGAGAGGCTGCGGCAGAAGCAGGAGGAAGAGTCCTTGGGTCAGGTGACCAACCAGGTGGAGGCTAATGCGCAGAACAGGTACCTTCCCCCTTAACATGGAGCCTGTCTTGGCTGTGTCTTGTCTGTCTGTTGGATGCACTTGGTCCAGTAAACCATTACCTCCTCCGCCATTTTCCATCTGTCCCAGTTGTTTATTTTGTGGCCACTTTTGACAAGTCAAGTTGGACGGTTTGATTTAGACACGAAGATACCACGCTAAACACACACCATTTCCATTCTGTAAACCTATCTCAAGTGAGGCCTTTTATAATCTGATAGGTTTTTTTTTTATTTACTAAAGATATTGGGTTATACCTATAAATAAGGAGGACTCTTGACTTTCTGTTTGTAGCATATTGCTACTTGGAACTGAAGATTGGTTTATTTGCACAGTACTATGTGCCTACCTGTAACAGAAAACACACGAATATTAAAAACAAACATGAATTGCTAGTGTCGTCCTTTTCCTTTTTTGGAGGTAGGGAAGTACTAAGGCTTAAACTCAGGGCCTTGGGGCTTGCTAGGTAGGCAATCTGCTGCTCCTGTTCCAGCCTTTGTGTATATATGCATGTATGTATGTATTTATGTGTGTGTGTGTGTGTGTATTTGGTTATTTTTTAGATGAAGTCTTGCTTCCTGGACCATAATCCTCCTATTTTAAGCTTCCCATCATAGCTGGAATGACAATCATGTGCCCTTATGCTCAGCAATCCTTTGAGACAGTCTTAAGCACTTGTGTGTGTGTGTGTGTGTGTGTGTGTGTGTGTGCGTGCGTGCTCATGCCTGTGTGTGCATATCTGTATATGTGAACGCCGGTACTAGAGCTTGAACTTAAGATCTTGAGCTCTCGCTCAGCTTTTTGGCTCACTACCACTTGAGCTGCTGCTCTAGGTTTTTTCCTAGTTAATTGGAGAATAGAGTCTCAGATTTATCTCCCCGGGCTGGCCCTGAACCTGATCCTCAGATCTCAGGCCCTTTAGGGTTATGTGAATTACTGATACCTGGTTCTTGCAGACTTTTCTGCCAGAGCTGACCTGAAACCTCAATCCTCCCTATCATAGCCCCCCACAAAGTTAGGGAGGGATGAGTTGAAAGTCTCACAAACTTTTGCCCAGGCCATCCTCTGTTCTCAGTCCACCAAGTAGCTAGGATTGCAAGTGTGACTCACCTATGCTTAGTTTTGATTCTTTTTTCTTCTTTTTTGTAATATGCAGCATGAAAAATAGTCTATGATCATTGTATTATTTAGCAACTTTCAGATACTATTGAATTTCATATGATTATTTAGACTCATTCAATCAATACATTTACTATTACATTTTTGTCCTACTTAGGCCCCAGCAGAAATCAGAGAAGTTGAGACTATTATATAGTCTATATAACACTATAGACTATAGACTATACTAGTATACACTATACTGTTATATAGACTATATAATAATATACTATAATACTATATGGACTATATAATGGTCTATATATATTATAATGGTCTATATTATATTATAACCATTATATAGCCTATAGACTATATAATATAATTTAATATAATTTATATAGACTATAGACTATGTAATATAGACTATATGGTAGACTGCATATTAGTCTATTATATATAGACTATATAATAGTCTCAACTTCTTCTAGCAAGACCTTGGCTACAGAAATAGAGTCATAAAGTTAATTATATTAATGCTTAGTATATGTCATTTATATGCCCCAAGGCTTAGGAAAGGTAAGGTTATGTGGGAGAAAGGGAAGAAAAAATAATTTGTTTAAACTATAAGCTGATTAAATGGAATGAAGCCCCATTGTAAGAACGTGCATGTGTTTTTTGGCTTAGAGTGTTTTATTTTGTGACTGTTGGGCAGGGCTGTCGATAATTCCTTTATCCTACTGTAACTAGGAATTCTGAAAGAAAGGGGTCAGAGCCACCTTGACTCAAATTTGAGTAGCTACATCAGGATTGTATGGTGATCTGGCAAAGGCTTATGGGAAAGAGACATTTGATAATGAAGTTCATTGATCGGGTGAAAAAGTAGAAACATTGTCTCTTGGTCAGTAGCTTTTAGTTAGAGTGGAAGTATGGTAAAAGAAGGACAAGTATGATCTTTGGGGTTTACCTACTGGCACTGAAAGGCTCACTAAGTGGGCCTTTCATTAATTGTGCTTATCTGCCTAATGGAGTGCAATTATAGCTTTCTCCTAAGACTATTGTTAAACTTTAACAAGGGTGAGTGCCGGTGGCTCACACCTGTAATCCTAGCTACTCAAGAGACTGAGATAGGAGGACCACAGTTCGGAGGCTGCTTGGACAGACAAAACTGTGAGGTTGTATCTCCAATTAACCAGCGAAAAGCTGGAAGTGGTGGTGCTATCCTTGAGTGAAATAGCCAAGCATCAAACTAGCCTAAAACAAAACTTTCAATGAGATAGTAGGACATCTAAAATGCTCTGTGCCTTCCCATACTCAGTAAATTTCGCCATTTTCAGTCTTCCAGAAGGAAGGCAACATAGTCATTCACTACCTTTTCTATTTTTAATATAATTTTATTGTTGTTATTGCGGTGTCATACAGAAGGGTTAGCATTTCATAAGTCAGGTAACGAATACATTTCTTTTTCTGGACAATGTTACCCCTTCCTTTGCTTTTCCCCGGTTACCCCCTCCCATCCCTGCCAGCCTTTTCTATTTTTAAGCTGAAGATGTTTTTTAAATGGTATTTTGAGCCCTTTCCTGAATCTAGTTACATAGTGAATAGTCCACAGTCACTTAAAGAGTTACTACTGGCCTGCAGTTTTCTGCTTTTAAGATCTTAGAAGTATATAGCTCAATGGTAGAGCAAATACTCAACATATGCAAAGCCATGAGTTCAATCCCCAGCACCACTCCCACCCCAAACAAAACAAAAGCAAATCCAACACCCACCCGCATAATATCTTGCTCCTTTTTGAGTTTCCCTTCTGTTGTCACATTTTATTAATCTTACTTACTTCATGGTGTACTTACTTCAAAAATTGAGGATATTTTTTCAATGAAAGAGCAAGGGGTTTAGCTCTGACTTATTCATTAGCTAAAAGAAAAGTAAGTCTCCTTGGAGGTAAACAGCTCTATCACTAACATCTCCTTATGATTATTGTCAGGATTTATTGAAAGGCCAAAACACGTTCAATAGAGCTTGTTGGTTTCCTAATGTTCTTTCATCTAGCTAGCATTTTCAAATTTTGGATACCTTTTTAAACTTAGTAGAATTCAGTTGATTAAAGTGCCTGATGTACAGATTTTTTTTCCCCTTGAATTCCAAATTCTTGGTATTTCTAGGAACATGTAATTCTTAAATGGATTACAATTCATGGAGACAGTGTCCTATAACAAGAACTAAAGCCAAGCAGTTGAACATCTAGGCTCTACCATTGTTTGTTGTGAAATATGAAATGTGGTTTTCTAAAACTAAATGAACATGAACAATGGAAGGGCCAAGTTTGGTATGAACCATGAAATCTGATGGAGTTTCTAAACATTGTAAAACGCAGGCTTCCAACCCTGGTCACAGTTCTAGAATCACATCATCATTTCCTGCCAGTGAAAAGCATGTCCAGCCTCCTGCAAGAGGGCCTGGCTGGTGTTGCTAAAGTTTTCTCTCTCTCTCTCTCTCTCTCTCTCTCTCTCTCTCTCTCTCTCTCTCTCTCTCTCTCTCTCTCTCTCTCTCTCTCTCTCCCTCTCTCTCTCTCTTTTTATAAGCTTGAAATTTAACTGTCCAACTAAGCACCTGGAGCTCACACCTGTAATCACAGCTACTCAGGAGGCTGAGAGATGAGCATTGTAGTTTGAAGTCAGCTAAGTGAGAAAGTCTACATGATTTTTTTTATCTCCAATGAACCAACAAAAAGCTGAATATGGAGCTGTGGCTCAAGTGAGCAAAAAAGCTAAGGAACAATGCACAGACCCTGAGTTCAAGTCCCAGTACACACACACACACACACACACACACACACACACACACACACACACATACACATACACACATACGCACGCACCCTAAAACTAAAATATAAAAACAACAGTGAGCATGGAAGGTATATCTCAGTGTTAGCCAACTCAAAAAGGAAGGGGTACCGAGATACTTACACACTGGTGATCAGAAACTTTGATGGAAAGACATGAATACAGCACTTCCAGCATGTTGAGAGAGTGCCAGGGACCAGAGAAAGACCAAGGCCACAGACGGCATATGCCGTCAGCTAAGTACCAGGGAGGCATGTGCTGAAACGACATGAACTTGGTACCCCTGGCATCTACGCTCGACATGGGTGGCTCAGTGAATGCAGGTGACTGATTAATCAGCTGTCGTTGGTGTTGTTCCTTCTGTTGTATAGTGTCCCTGGTGAGGAAACCAAGCCAACCAGCACCCACACGCAGGTGGAAGGGGATGAAGAGGCTGCACTGCTGGAGCGCCTGGCTAGGAGAGAAGAAAGACGCCAAAAACGCCTTCAGGAAGCCCTGGAGCGCCAGAAGGAGTTTGACCCAACAATAACAGACACCAGTCTGTCCCTCCCAAGCAGGAGACTGCAGAACGACATGGCAGAGAATGACACTGCTGAGAAAGAGGAAAAGAAAGAGAATCGCCAAGAAAGATACGAGATAGAAGAAACAGAAATAGTTATGAAGTCCTACCAGACGAATGATCAGAGGGATGCTGAAGACAAAAAGAAAGAAAAGAAGGAGGAAGAGAGAGAAGAGAAGCCAAAGCCAGGGAACATTGGAGAAAATCAGGTAGAGGAGAAAAGAACAGATACCCAAGAAGGAACAGTGGTCATGACATTGAAAAATGGGCAAATCAGTGCAGCGGAGTCAAAAGTAGAGGAAGAAAGGGAAATAGAGGAAGAGAGGCAAGTAGAGGAGATTTCCCACGATGCAAAGGTGGAGGAGGAAGAAAGGGAGAGGGCTGAGGCTGAGCGGCTGAGCATAGAAGCAGAAGAAAGGGAAAGAATGAAAGCAGAACAAGACAGAATGCTAGCAGAGGAGCAGGCAAGAATTGAAGCAGAAGAAAAGGCAGCTGCAGAAGAAAGGGAAAGGCGGGAGGCAGAGGAGAGGGCGAGGATTGAGGAAGAAGAGAGGAGGGCAGCCGAGGAAAGACAGAGAGCCAAGGCAGCAGAGGAGGAAAAGGCAAGGATAGAAGAGGAAAAACAGAGAAAGCTGCTAGAGGAGAAAAAGAAAGAGATGGAAGAGACAAAGCTAAAAGGGGAGAAGGTGGAAGAGAAGAGAGAAGGGAAAAGGGTAAATGAAAAGAAAGTACAAGAAGATAGACAACAGACAGCTGTCCTAATGAAACAGGTACAGTAAGCACGTTGTGCCAGTGTGTGATGCCTGTGAATTTTTAGAAATGTAATGCACAGCAAATTGGAGACACACACATAGACACACATGCTTGATCATTTGGCAAGCTATTCATTTTTTTTTCAGGCCATAGTAATATGCAAGCACAAAGCAATCATGATCTCTAAATACACAACCAACCAAATTTCACTGTGACAACCAGAGAGGAATGAATTGCTCTGTGCTTGATTGCTATGAAGACCACACAAGAAAAAAAAAAAATGAATGAGCCCAAATGAGTGATGCATGTGGTGGTCTACACCTTGAACCTCTCCTTCCTGACATCTCTCATCTATTCACAGGTCTACATGAGGCAAGAGGCCTATAATTCCAACCTCCCCACACCCATCAATCAGGTGTTGGGTACTAAATATAAAAAGTAGAAGGTGGGTACTGGTAGCTCACACCTGTTATCCGAATAATGCAGGAGGCTGAGATCTGAGGATCCTGGTTTGAAGCCAGCCTGAGCCAACAAGTCTGAGAGATTCTTATGTCCAGTTAACCAATAAAAAGTGGACGTGTGGCTCATGTGGTAGAGTGCCAGCCTTAAGCAAAAAAGCCAAGCACAAGGCCCTGAGTTCAAGCCCCCATACCAGCACATGTGCAGGCACAGAAACAAATCCCTTGAAACTAACTGGAAATAACAGAAGGGAAAAAGCCAGTTGAAACCTTCCAAATAAAACCTCAAAAACCCTGGCTTGCATCATGTAGACCTGAGCTTAAAGCAGACTTGCAGAAAGCCATTCATCTGGGGTAATAGTAACTAAAAATGAGGGGAGGGAGGGGTAATTAAGGCCATACAGTTTGTTCTTTTCACCATCTTGGTAACACAATTTCATGAGGCCTGGAAAAGGATGGCAATAATGGAGAAGGAATGGAAAGAAAGGATATTTGTAAACTACGAAAGCTTTTTGCTGTCTGCAAGGCTGCATTTACAACCCTGTACCACTTCCCCCTGTAAAAAGAAAAGACGCTTGACTTGCATGTTCACCCTTTCCAGAATGAAGTCTGTCACTAAGTTCTGCATGCTGCTGGTGTTCTCTTTCACCTCTGCTTCTGTTCCTGAGGCTGTAAACACACTCAGGGAACAACACCATGTCACACGAGATTTCAGGGAGCACCACGGGAGGCACAGGAGGAAAATGGGAGTGTGAAAAGAAAACACCCCACATTGCTGGCTAGAATCACTGACACCCAGTAAGCGTGGTCCTGAGGCTGCCAAGGTAATGGCCTCTCACGTTGCCTGCAGAGTGGTCTGAGCACCCTCTCACTCTCGCAAGCTGGAAAGGGCTTCTTTTACATGAGTGACCTTCACCATTCTTGAACATGAAAAGGAAGAAGAAAAGGGAACTAAAGGGCAAGCTCAAAGACAAAAGTCCCAGGAAGACAAGCCTACCCTCAAAAAAGAAGAGGTAAATACTACCTGAGAATACGCTAAATCATAAACCCACACAGAACAATGTTCCAAAATAGCTCAAGTCTGACAACTGTCAGAACTGTAACTTCTAACCCCATGCTTTGCAAGCCATGACTTACGATCCATCGGACAGTGAGATGAGCTTAGAGTGTCACAAAATTCATGAACCAGGGCTGGGGATATAGCCTAGTGGCAAGAGTGCCTGCCTCGGATACACGAGGCCCTAGGTTCGATTCCCCAGCACCACATATACAGAAAACGGCCAGAAGCGGCGCTGTGGCTCAAGTAGCAGAGTGCTAGCCTTGAGCGGGAAGAAGCCAGGGACAGTGCTCAGGCCCTGAGTCCAAGGCCCAGGACTGGCCAAAAAAAAAAAAAAAAAAAAAAAAATTCATGAACCAAACACAAGGTGCTGGTGGCTCACGCCTGTAATCCTAGCTACTCAGGAGGCTGAGATCTGAACGTTGTAATTCAAAGCCAGCCCAGATGAGAAATTCCATGAGACTCTAATCTCCAATGAACCACACAAAAAAAATCTAGAAGTGGAGCTGTGGCTCAAGTGGTGGAGCACTAGCCTTGAATTAAATGGAATAAAGGGCCTTGTAGGGAGTTTTCATTGCTCTTTGTCTTATTAACTATCCTTCCTTCCGAGGATCGTAGTCAAAAGCTTGAAAAGCACTGTTCCCATTAATCTTTCTTGCTACCTCCTCCTCTGAGAGTTCATTTTATTTCCTTGAACCCTTCTGTTCGCAACGCTGTCATGAAATATTTCCAACTGGCCTTGATTAATGCTTGAACTTTTCAAAGGAAAACTACCCCTCCTCCCCCCCCCCCCACATCTCAGTAGAAAATTTGGTGAACTGAAGATGATAATTCGGTTTTCAAAAGAAAACAGGTTGGCAAAATGTTCTGCATTGCATTTCTGAGGCGCACACAGGCACAGGTGCCGGAGTGTTGGACTGCGGGTAAGTAAAGAAGCTCCAGCCCCTAGATCATGGTGGTGTTCCCACATAATCACAATGCCACCTCCAAAAGCCTGGTCCTGTTCTAGCCACCGTGCTTAGCTGGTCCCAAATAACCGTGTAAGTTGTGACTACATCTCCTAAATTCAGACAACCTGAATGTGATAAAGAGTAAACTATCAGAGGTAAAATAACCTGGATGACCTATGAAACTGATAAGGGGATGTGAATCTATTGCATGCTGACACAAATGCACTTTTGTTACATATCCCTACCTCTAGTGGCATTATTGTGAAAACTCAAAATTTAAAACAGAAATTCTATCATTGAAAACATAGATGACCCGATTAGACAGATGATTATTTTCTTAAGTGTGTGTGTGTGTGTGTGTGTGTGTGTGTGTGTGTGTGTGTGTGTAGAAATTTGATGATATGGCTCACATATGATAGCAGCAGTCAAGAGGCCAAGACAGGAGCCTTATGAGTTTGAGGCTAGCCTGAGCTACACAGAAAGTGCCTCACCAAACCACCCACTCATCCATCCATCCATCCACCCATCCATCTATCCATCCACCCATCCATCCATCTATCCAACCAATCAACCAACAGGAGCAAATCTGGGATACAAGTCATGTAGTATATTACGCACCAGTACTGGGCTTAAACTCAGGGCCTGAGTACTGTCCCTGAGATTTTTTACTCGAGGCTAGCACTCTACCACTCAAGCCACGCCTTTGATTTAAGGATTTTTGATAGTTCATTAGAGATAAGAAATTCACAGAATTTTTCCTGCCTGGGCTGGCTTCAAAGCATGAACCTCAATTCTCAGCTTGCTGACTAGCTAGGATTACAGAGGGGAACCACCAGCACCCCGCTATTTTCTTAAAATTTTAAATAAGATTCATTCAAGAACTAAGAATTTCTAGTGCTTGCTACATGTTATGTTTACCTTAAGTTTGATAATAGAATTTGTTTATAATAGAATAAGTTTATAATAGAATTTATAGTAGTTCAGGATCAAAAAAAATTTTTTTTTTTTTTGGCCAGTCCTGGGCCTTGGACTCAGGGCCTGAGCACTGTCCCTGGCTTCTTCCCGCTCAAGGCTAGCACTCTGCCACTTGAGCCACAGCGCCGCTTCTGGCCGTTTTCTGTATATGTGGTGCTGGGGAATCGAACCTAGGGCCTCGTGTATCCGAGGCAGGCACTCTTGCCACTAGGCTATATCCCCAGCCCAGGATCAAAATTTTAATGTGTGCACTGCCCCTCCAAAAGAGGGAGAAAGTGTAATTGCTAATAAGTAGGAAAACCAGCGTTCTAATGAGTCAGTTTAAAAAGAGTCAAATATACTAGGAAACAAAGAAGACCTACAGACTCATCTAGCACAAACAAATAAACAAAATCCCGTCTTCAGTACAATTGAGCTGTGTTTCAGGTAGTGGGTGGGGTGCAGATGATCACAACATTTATACTTAATTTCTTTTTTCTCTGCACCTTAGTCATGAAAAGCTTGGTTTGGGGTGGGTTTTCCCCTTGTTTCTAGCGGAGTTGTCTGTATAATACTGAACCTGACGCTCATGTCATCTAGGCTTACTCTCTCAGACATCAATCAGTGTGCACACAAATCACTCAGGAATCTGGTTAAATGCACAACTGGTTCTATGGCTCTTGGTGGCATCTAGCTCCCTGAGGAGATCTGTGTTTTCTTTGGACCAAGCTTTCAGTAGCAAGCAGACTAGAGGACACCATATGCTAGCAAAAGGAGCCAGAAAGGGGTATAGAGGTTCAGGAGCTAATAAAAGACTGCTAAATCTAACTTGTACTTAGCTGTTGTCTCCATTCTGGAATCGTGTCATGCAAAGCAATATACTATATGACTTGCATCCCAGATTTGCTTCTATTGGTTGATTGGTTGGATATGGATGGATGGATGATAGATGGATGGATGAGTGGTAGTTTGGTGAGGCACTTTCTGTGTAGCTCAGGCTAGCCTCAAAATCATAAGGCTCATGTCTTGGCCTCCTGACTGCTGCTCTCATATGTGAGCCATATGCCCGAGTTTTCCCTGGACCTTTTGGGTGACTCTCTAGAGTAAGAGCATGCCACATAAATTTCCACCACCCAGTTGCCCATGTTTTGTCCCTCTGAATATCTAAAACATCTAGAGTTTTATCCAAATGATCACATTTGCCAGAGCCCTTCTTCTGAGTCAAATGTATGCTTTGTGGAACATGATGTTCAGAGGAATTCCGCAAACCACACATTTGACTCAGTTTGTTTCATGGGATGCCCTGAAACAAACACTCCTCACCTCTAAGTTGCTATGCCCAGATATTTCTTATCTATGGTATAAACCATGGTCCATGGTTTCTGAGACTCTATCCAATAACAGTAGGTCAAAATCAGAATATATTCTGGCTCCTTCTGCTTGTCCAGGGAACACTGACTTATTGTTAGGCAAGGGCCAGCTGGTAATACTGGTTCTGACCATCCTTCTCTCTGCTGCAGCTTCTCGTCACCAAGGAAAATGACAGGATCAAGATGGGATTACTTTGTTCAGCCTTGTATTTTACATGACCAAGATCCTAGAGAAGCTAGATGACCTGATCTAGAAACACTGCTAGATGGGCTGGGAATATGGCCTAGTGGCAAGAGTGCTTGCCTCCGAAACACTGCTAGATTGTGGATAGCACTGGAAACAAAATGCAAGTCCCTTGCCTGGTAGATAAATCTCCCAGCCGTACTTTTCAGTGTTGCCAGGAGACATAGGTGTAGCCCTAAGATTAAAGTCTTAGAGTAATATCATAGTTTATCATCCATGCGTAGTAATTAATACATAGCACCCGAAGAAGATAATAAGACAAAAGACTTTTAAGGGTTCATCAGTAAAGAGAGGAGGAAAGTAGTTTGCTTCACATATATATATATACATATATATGTATTTATATACCCTTTGAAAGTAAATATATATGTAAATAAAAGTAAGTATATACAAAGTAAATATATATGTGTCCTTTGAAAATAGTTTGAGATATGTGTGTGTATGTGTGTGTGTGCATGTGTATCTCCTTTGAAAGTAATTGTTCAAAGCCAGGCACCAGAGACTCACACCTGTCATCCTAGCTACTCAGGAGGCTGAGAGCTGAGGATCACAGTTTGAAGCCAACCCGAGCAGAAAAGGCCATGAGACGCTTATCTTCAATAAACTAGATAATAATAAACTTAGAATAAGTTCAATAAACTTAGAAAAATCTGGAAGTACAGCTGTGGTTCAAGTGGGTAGAGCACTAGCTTTGAGCACAAAGAGTCTCAGTGACAGTGCCTAGGCCTTGAGTTCAAGCCTCAGGACTGGCAAAAAAGAAAAAAAAAAGAAAAGAAAAGTAAATACTCAGAGGATGTTGAAAAGCAGAGAGGAATCAAGTAGAAGAATTCTCTATGAAGCACCAGAAACTCTAGGTTATAGGGCTTACCTTTATTCCATAAGTTTCTCTAGGACATTAGTGCCTTGTAACTGTCTAGAAAAAAAGAAAGAATAAACTTTACCTATATTGTTCATCTTTTTTTTCAAGATAAGATGAGATGATATAGTTGGGACCATTTGTACTCCTCTGTTCCCCCTAGAAGCTAAATTTACTTTGAAATGATCTATCTCATTCGCCATAAGTAATTTGTAACACAAAACCCATCAAAGACTCATGCTACCTGCCCTCCTGTATTCTTTTCCTGTCTTCCCTCAACAATCCCAAGACCATGTTCCAAAGACTAAATTTTTGCTGACCGTGAAAGTCAAGGTAAACTCTGGAATTGTCCCTCTTGGACTCTTCAGTGGGTTAGATGAATGCAGATACAGCCCACAGGTCTTTTAAGTCCTCCCCCTACAGGCAGGTTATTACAGGTTCCATCCTGGGGACTCAGTTACTCATGAGGCTAAAATACAAAAGTAATCGTTCCCAGAATGGATTTAGAAGAGCTGGCTAACCTGGCGGATTTGCTCTTTCTGTCCTTATCACATTATTTTGTCCTTATCAAAAATTCGTTCCTTCTCCAAAAGGAAATCTCAAACTACCGGGCTATTCTTCCATCAAAATCACACCAATAAATTGCTCTTCCCAATGGGAACTGCAGACCACCCTTACATTCAGTGCTTAGGATGTAATGGTTCCTAACAAGAACACCCTATTGCCCTCCAAAATAAAACCCCAGTGAGCTATCAAGGATATCTTAACTTCCCAATTAGGGTCAAGGTCTTCGCTCAGGGGATAAAGGACCGTAGTTTACTCTCTAAGACTTTTCTTTGTCATTTTCCAGATGTTTGTTCGAAGTTTCTACCAAAAATCAGAGAGGTCTTATTTAGTAATACCAACTGTAAACTAATATGGTTTTTAATGTTTATCTTTCTTCCTGATGTGCACTATTGGTTAGATCAAAGATGAGAAGATCAAGAAGGATAAGGAGCCCAAAGAGGAAGGGAAGAGCTTCTTGGATCGAAAGAAGGGATTTACAGAAGTGAAGTCCCAGAACGGAGAGCTCCTGACCCACAAACTTAAACATGCTGAGAATGCTTTCAGGTAAGAAGCGATGCCTCATTAGCCAGGACCGTGTTCTTCTGTGAGGGAACAAAATAAGTCTCCCTATCCTGTGCATCTACACAGAAATATGCTAGCCAGGCCACATTCTTTCACTGTGAGTTCACAGGCCATTGTCTTAAGATGCGCAGCCAGTAGGTCCAGCTGCTCCTGGCTCTTAAGACTACTCAAACCACCAAGAGAGAACCAACAATCACTGCTCAGTCTGAATTTAATCTGCTTTTCCTTTTCTTAATTTTAATTTGTTTTGCAAAGGCACATCATATTCTTGCTCACTAATCCTTTATGTTCATGTGGAATCAGATTAGTTAAAAATATGAATGCAAGATGGACACCATGGTTCATGCTTGTGATCCTAGCTACTGGGGAGGCTAAGCGTTAGAGAATCAAGTTTGAAGCTTGCCTAGCCTCATCTCCACATAAAAATCTGAGTATGGTGACATACACCTGTCATCCCCACTAGGTAGGAAAATAAAGGACTGTGGTCTGGACCGGCCTGGGCAAACAGTGAGACTCTGTTTCAAAAATAACGAGAGCAAAAAAAGAGCTGAGGACATGGTTTAAGTGGCAAGTGGCCTAGTAAGTGGAAAGAGTAGTTAATACCATTGGTTCATTCTCCACATGGTCAGGCCAGCTTCTTAAGGGACCCTTCTAAGTACCATTTTCAAGAACTCATTTACTAAAGGTTATAAATGAATATTGCATAAAACTCAGACTGAAGGACAAGGCATGCTGGTATATACCTGTAATCTAAGCACCACCACCACCCCAAAAATGATGTATGTAGGATAATTACTGTCCAGGTTGACCATTCACAAAATCAGGAGACACTATCTTAAAAACAACTAAAGCCAAAAAAAAAAAAAAAGTGATGGGGGCTTGGCTTGAATGGTAATGCAGCCCCCTAGTAAGCACTGGGCCCTGAATTCAAACTCCAGTACTGCCAAAAGAAAATAAGAAATAAAGAAAACTTAGGTTATTCCATGGCCCCCAAACCTGAGAAATATTGGGTAGAATTAGCTCATATCTCTTTACCATAGGGACACCGAGAGCCTGAATATTAATTTGTGTAGAAATCAGATCTAAGTGGGAGGGAAAAGGCCTAGAAGTACTGCTCCATTTCAGTTTGGAAAACTGCTGAAGCTATACAATCCCTTCCAGATCATACTGAAACTCTTGACAGTTGATATTCAACTCTCGGCAATAGCCGTCTATGTAGGCAAATACTCACGTCTAGACATGGTTGGATACTGAGAGCCCTCCCCCCGCCCATTTCGTAGCAGAAATCAAGGTACAGAAGCCTATCATGGCCAGGTCCTACAAGATTCTTCACACCCCATCCCCACAGAGTCTCCAGCCCCCAGTATCCTGTCTCCATCTCTGTTAGGTCTCTGCTTGTAGTATCATAGGTGCTGCACAGGACATTGGGGTCCCTGCAGTGTAGACTTCTAAAGGGCCATGCTCCGGTAGCAACCTCGTCTGAAGGTCTTCTTTTTCTGAATGCTTCACATAAGAAAGTCCCCCAGCAGATAATTGTGTGGAAGTTTCATATACTTCTTGAGTAAAGTCTTGTAGCATTCAGAAGCAAGAAAGGCCACAAAAGAGGGATGGACAGTCCAGCCCATCTAAGAGGCTAAAAGGGGGTAAATACAGTTGCCCCAAATAATTTTTTACGTGAAAATGTGCACAAAAACCCAGCCATATTTATGAATGTAAAGCACACAGAAGAAAGATACAGTAAAGAATTAAGAACGTGCCTCAAGGTGAAATCTATACACAGTACGTGGAATTGGCAAGAGAATAGGTGTGAAAATTAAGAGTTATTAGGTTGGGCACTGATGGCCAACAGTTATAATCCTGGCTATTCAGGAAGCTGAGATCTGAGAACTGAGGTTCAAAGCTACCCCAGACAGACTCATCTCCAATTAATCAGCAAAATTCTGGAAGTAGAGCTATGGCTCAAGTGGTAGAGTGCCAACCTTGAGCAAAAAAGCTAAATGAACACAAGGGCCTGAGTTCACAATCCCCCTCCGCTGCCGCACACACATACACACACAAATGTTATTGGGATGGAAATTTGGAAATCTATAGCAAGTTGACTGAGGCACGAGAATCCAAAGTTTACTTACATTCCTGCAGTTGAATTTTTTTAAACCTCAACACTAGCCTCAGGTTTATGAAAAATGTTCAATGAATAGTACCTAAAATCATTAGGGTTTTATTACTTGATAATTTAGTGTATGTCTTGAAAGTATTAAGGTTTTTAAGGGACAACTTTTACTTTTGTTCAGAGAAACTATGTTAAAGAGAAACTCCACTAGAAGTAAAAGTTTAGTTAACAATTAGCAAACTTGCCCAGGAGCTTCAATCAAAGCCCAAATTAATCATTACCTTGCCAATTGTCTGGAAAGTCAGAGAGCTGAGTAATTCAGAGAGAAAAAAAGATCCCACAAGAGCAACAGGTAGAGCTGAAAACCCTTAAATGAGACTCATATGCTAATTTTTCCATCTTTGCACAAAAACAAATAAAACACCAACAAGATGCCATGAGATATTCATTTTTGTTTAGCTCCCAGTGTCTGTGAGATTTCATTTGAGTTGTAAATTGATGCTGAGAGAAACAGAGAAATGTAGTTTTGTCTCATGCACTTGTAAAATAAGAGTGGGGAAAATTAGAAGGGCCTGGGAACAAGTAAATGAGATGGAGATTACCTGAAAGCAAGCTGTGTTCTTAATGTGACTTAAACTCAGAGAATCCGCTTAGGGAAGACATTTCCATACGCAGATCAGCTTATCTGCCTAAGAGCCCTGTTTTTAATTTTTGTCAGGTTTTGCCTTGTGCCATGGCTGAGGCTTGAACTCAGTCGCGGTGTCCCTCGAACTCAGTAGTAGCTTGTCTGTTAATGTTTTTCACGCAAGACTAGCACTCCACCACTTGAGTCACAGCTCCACTGCCAGCTTTTTGCTTGTTGATGGAAGATAAGAGTTTCTCAGGCTTTTCTCCCCTGGCTGGCTCTGAACTGTGGTCCTCAGATCTCAGCCTCCTGAGTAGCTAGGATTGCAGGTATGAGCCATTAGCACTTGGCTGCTTCTCGTTTTTAAGATAATGAATTTTTTGTCTGATTACCCACAACATTTTCTGTGTATAGAACAGTTGAGATTGACACATTTATGTGCAAACAGTATGTGTATGAATGAATGTTATTATAAATATATTTTTAAATGTAATCTTGCCAGCTCTCTATGCCAATCAAAACAAGCCTCCATTTAAGGATGTTAGACTATTCCCCTGGAGCTGTATTAGGACCCAGTTAGCTAATTCCTAATCATGTTTTCAAAGACAGAGTGACACCTAGTGGAACTCAAAGAAGTTGCAATGGGGGGAGATATTAACTGTCAAGAGCCTAAAATAATACCTTTATATCTTATAACCTCAGCCTGATAGTAAGGAAGACATTTACATCATCACACGCATACACACACACACACACACACACACACACACACACACACCCTTGAGCCATGTCAAGACACAGCCTATTACTATATGCAGTGTGTTCCATGCCCCTTTCTATTTCCCTTTGTGTTTATTTCTTTTCATTTTTCAAAACCAAATTTATCCTCTCGCACAAACATCAAAGCATTACGAATCTTACGGGCTTTTATTTCGAAATGCACTTGAAATGTGAAACGTCAGCCACATGGTCATCATTTATGAGAATGTTTAACTTTGGGTGTTATAGATAAAGAAAAGGTGGATAAAATATAAACTTCTCTGTGAGTAAGTTATTGGGAAGGATCATTTAGGGTCTGTGACTTCACACCGCCTGAGGGAGTACATCAGACCACATGAAAGGGGTGCATTAGGACAGAGGAACTCAGATCCCAAGAAACCACCGGGCGAAGAGATAGAATGTAGGGTGCACACCAGCACCTTGGATTCCCTTTTTACAATGCTACATACAATGCACTTTGGACATGCAGCTTAGAAAATGCCAGCCAGTCGCAGGCAGCACCGTTCAGTCTATTTTCTGTTTCTATGTATCTCCTCACTCCGGTAGCATCCCACCGCACGTGTGTGTCATTTACAACTGTCTTCTTCCCCTTATCGCTGTCTGCTCGAGTCCATCGGTGTGGTAGCGCGCGTCATTCCTTCTGAAGATGGATATTTCTGCCGTATGGACTTGCCTATTTCCTTACCCATTCATACTACAGTGCACTCTTGGGTTGCCTGCACCTCTTGGGCTATTTAGAAATCAGGCTGCTCTGGACATAGGTGTGCAATGATTTCAACACCATCCCTATTTGGAATTGAGCCTCGCATGCACTAGACAGCCACTCTACCTTCTGAGCCACACTCCCAGCTCTTTTTTACTCATTATTTTTCACACTAGTAGGACTCACATTTTTGGGGCAGCATAGCTAGGGTTAGGGTCACCTGTCCCCGTGCCAGTTAGATAGGGCCTTGCTAACTCTTCCTCAGGGCTGGTGGTTCTGTGTGTACCCTTGGAGGAGGTTCTGTTGCCCCATCCCACCAAGACTGCATCTTTGGGGCATGATACAGCTGAGACACTCAGATGTATGGAGGGAGGAGGGGTGGTTCCCTCTGGAGGAAAAGGGGGGGCTCGGGGTCTTGTGACTCCAGGCAGCTCCAGTCCCATGTTGGGGGTGTGGAGGGGGGGAGGATGCAAGCAGACACAAGCGGGTTTGTCCTCTTTTCTCTCCCTCCCTGGCCTTCCACAGCCCCCCCGGACGCCTGGGAGGCCGGGCCAGCGCCACCGCCGACAGCAAGGAAGCCGAAGGCGCCCCCCAAGTGGAGGCCGGCAAGAGGCTGGAGGAGCTGCGGCGCCGCCGGGGCGAGACGGAGAGCGAGGAGTTTGAAAAGCTGAAACAGAAGCAGCAAGAGGCCGCCCTGGAGCTGGAGGAGCTGAAGAAGAAGCGGGAGGAGAGGAGGAAGGTGCTGGAGGAGGAAGAGCAGCGGAGGAAGCAGGAGGAGGCCGATCGCAAAGCCAGGGAAGAGGTAAGGGGGGGCTGCAGCACCCACGCGTGGGTCCCTCCGGCCCTGGTGCATCATGGCACCGCCCCTCTGGCATGGCTCTTTAAATGCATTGTTTTTGTTTTAAGCAACATAAACCTAGACGGACACTTGTGGCTCACACCCATCATCCTAGGCCTATACCCAAGAGGCTGAGATCTGAGGATCACGGTTGGAAGCCAGCCTGGGGGCGGGGGGGGGGGGGGGGGGGGGGAAGTCTGTGACACTCTTCTCTCCAATTCCCCACCACAACGCAGGACGTGGAGCTGTGGCTCTAGGGGTAAACACTAACCTTGATTGAAAGAACTAAGAGACAGCACCCAGGCCCCGAGTTCAGATGGCGGGTACTGGCTCTAAACGCCAGGTGTTCAACTTATCCACACCTGCTAAGAACTTTGGCATGACTTCTTATCACCTCCATTTTACAGGAGGGAAAACTGGGCTTTTGTAATTGACTTAACATCCCATTTGCCTTAGCCGTTACCCCACCCTCTACTGCTTCTCCATAAAGAACAATGGCACCCTGAATAAACCACTGACAAAAACTAAGTTTCACGGTAGCTGTTTTCTGATGTTGGAGAAATCGTTGTAGAGAAGATGTTTCACTTTTTTTTTTTTTAAGTACAAACAGAAGGCAGGCACCAGTGGCTCACACCTGTTCCCAGCAACTCAGAACCCTGATATCTGAAGACCGAGGTTCAAAGCCAGCCCCGGTGGGAAAGTTCATGTGACACTCACCTGCCGTTACCCACCAAAAATCCAGAAGTAGAGCTGTAGCTCAAGTGGTAGAGCGCTAGCCTTGAGCACAAAAGCTCAGGAGCAGTCCCCAGGCCCTAAGACTGGCACACACACACACACACACACACACACACACACGCATGTGCACACACACACACAAAAGCAGGCAGTGAAAGTGTCTGTTTTGCTCACTTCGGTCCACCCAGGACCTGATACAGTTGCCTGAAATGCTGCCAGAGCCCCGTTGTCATGAACAGATGAATTTGTTCCATCTTTTTGCGATGGAACTCAAAACAACAGATGAAATTACAAGGAGAAAAACTCAGGCTCAGCATTGAAAAACTGCTTAGCTAGCTACTACTTCTCTTGCTAGTTTACAAAGCACATTCTTTCCTTTAATTCTGGAATATACTCTCATTTTACGAGGGAAAAGCAGGAATCAGCTAGCTTGAGTGACTTTTGGAGATTCTGGACTGATAAGTCATAGAGTAAGTATTGGGACCCTGTTTTTCCAATTCGTGAGCCTAGAACTTTCTCCCATCCTTCTAAATATACAATAAATAAATAAATAAAAGGTTTTCTCAGTGACTTTCTGACATTGATCCTGTACACATTTCCCCCAAAATTATGTTCTTCCAGTTTTATATTTCAATGAGCCAAGGACCTATAGTTGGAAATTTATTGCACAGGTAAGAATTGTATAAACAGACATACCTCAGCTTAGTGTGTGTGTGTGTGTGTGTGTGTGTGTGTGTGTGTGTGTGTGTGTGTGTGGGCGCGCGCGCGCCAATCCTGGGGCTTGAACTCAGGACCTGGGCATTGTCCCTGAACTTTTTTTGTTCAAGGTTAGCACTGTAACACTTGAGCCACAAAACCACTTCTGGCTTTTTTTTTGGGGGGGGGGGTTAATTGGAGGTGAGATCTCATGGACTTTTCTGCCTGGACTAGCTTTGAACAGAAATCCTCAGATCTCAGTCTCTTAAGTAGCTAGGATTACTGGCCTGAGCCACTAGCACCTGACTTCAGCTTATATCTTAACCCTGCCACTTACATGCCAGGACCTTGGAAGAGATGCTAAATGATTGATTGTATTTTCCTTATCTGGGAGATACTTACTTTGAGAGGTTTTCCTGATGATGAAATAGAATCATCATGTTCACACTGTAGTACTCCTAGAACAGTAGCTATCATAACTTCATCCGGGAAGTAGGAGCCCTTATAACTGTATTGTACCTAGAAGACTGTTAGTTCTAATCTTCTACCAGACACAGAAATTCTTGCCACATCTTCCTTTAACTACTGAACATCCGTCTTTGTTTGAGAACCCTCAGTGATGGTGATTTCACAGCAAACATGCACAAATCTCAGAGACTGAGTCACAGAGGATAGGCAACTTGGTCAGGAGCTCTGAACTCTGCCTGATAGAAGATAAAGCACAATGTGCTAGGTCAGGAATGAAGGTCCAGAGACCTTCCAGATGTGAACAGCTGTAGCTTCACCACAGACCCACAATACCTATACCTTTTCTGGTTTGTCAAACTGTTCAAAAGCATGTATCAAACTCAGGTGGGGGCAGCAACAACCAGAAAATTGTTTCTTGAACCATTTGGAAAATATAGGTAGCATCGATTTGTGTAACTTTCTGCCAAGTGATCTCATTTGTCTCCATGACTCTCTTCAGAAGTACATAGAGGGGTTTCATAGTCATCATCTATATTCAGAATAGGAGGACCAGTCAGTGCTAAATGACTTGCAGCTGGTGACCACGACCTTGAAGGGGGCCATCATACTGAGCCTTAGTCCAGGCAATTCCCATAGAAAGACCTCTTAAGTCGGCACTGTGATTACTTCTATCTCACACATAAAGAAACAGAGACATCTCGGGGATCAATAGCATGACCAAGGTCACACAATTGGAAAACGGTTGTTCCAGAATGCAAAGCCAAGCAACTGGACTCCAGCGCCCAAGCTTAACCTTTTCAGATCACCCTTGAGCCCCCGGTGATGTCCAGAGCCCTCCCTCTAGGCCGTGTTACTCTGTCTCCCACAACCTTCCTCCCTTGCTCTTCAAGCAAGGAGATGACCTTGTTACTTGTTCTTTTCTTTTAGGAAGAGAAAAGGAGGCTAAAGGAAGAGATTGAAAGGAGAAGGGCAGAAGCTGCCGAGAAACGTCAGAAGATGCCAGAAGATGGCTTGTCAGATGACAAGAAACCGTTCAAGTGTTTCACTCCTAAGGGTTCATCTCTCAAGGTATTTCTTCCCTAGAAAACTATCATATAGAATACTTTTTTAAGAAACCACCACACACAATACTACTTTAAGTATTCATTCCGTTCCTATTAATATAATAGAATCCTTATTTTAGCCTCTGATGCAGTTGATGTAGTTGATTATTCAAAGCCTTCCTTTGCTTCACCGGCTCTCCTTCTATGCTAATATGTTCCGGTTGCTATAACAAAATGCCTTCGACTGGGTAGTTCATGAAGAACAGAAATGTATTACTTACAGTGTTCTCACATGGCGGATGAGGGAAGAATGAGGCTAGCGGCCTCTCAGGCCTCTAGGGTGCTAATCCCATCCCCACCCTCGTGACCTAATATCCTCCCAAACATCCTACTCTTTTCTTTATTTAATTTTACTGTCAGGGTGATGTACAGAGGGGTTACAGTTATACAGGCAAGGTAGTGAGTACATTTCTTGTCAAACTTGTTACCCCCTCCCTCACTTTTCTCCCACATTTCCTTCGCCCCTTCTCCCCCCACCCCAAGTCCTACCTCTTAATATCAGTACATTGGGGATTAGACTACAACACCTGAATTTTAGAGGGACACAGACATTCAGCCCCTTCTTTCATCACGTCACAGCTTCTCTTGTTCCCAGAACGTGGAAAGGAAGGCCAGTGCTAATATTGTATCTGTTCTTTCTTAGACGTAAAGTGCCAAGTGGTAGAGTGCTAGCTAGCCTTGAGCATAGAAGCTAAAGGACAATACCCAAGCCCTGCATTCAAGCCCCAGTATTAGCAGCACCAAAAACATTACAAAATGAAAAAGGCCATATATGATTATCTCTTAATTTTACCAACCCACACTCTCCAAGTGCCTCCTGGCTTATAGTTCTTGAAAAGGGTTAGCTTCTTTTCCCACTAATGTTTACTCCATTAAAAGCAGGACAACTGAACGGTACATATTTCAAATCTGTTGGCACGGGAGGAGATGAAAGGCCACTTGGATAAGGTTGTTTTGTTTTTTTTTTCCAGAATGAGTTTGGCCCCACTACTGCCTCTGTGGAGCCAAGCTCCTGACTGTGAGAAAAGAAGCCAGAAGGAGCTGAGTCAGGGAAATGATAGACAGATTGAGACGCAGGGGGAAAAGGTCACTAGACTCAAGAAGGTCCTGAAATTTATAACCTATCTGTCATTAATTCCAAAATGTTTCTTTTGCTTCCAAGAAACATTTGATTGGGCACCTCGCTGCCAACCACAGTAAAGATCATAAATGTTTGGGGGCTGGGAATATGGCTTAGTGGTAGAATGCTCGCCTTGCATGCATGAAGCCCTGGGTACGATTCCTAAGCACCACATGTATGGAAAAGGCCAGAAGTGGCGCTGTGGCTCAAGTGGTAGAGTGCTAGCCTTGAGCAAAAAGAAGCTCAGGGACAGTGCTCAGGCCCTGAGTCCAAGCCCCACGACTGGCAAAAATGAATGAATGAATGTTTGTCAAATGAATAAATGAAAGAAAGAATGAATCAGCAGTCTGTCCTGTCCTCAGCTTTCCTCAGCCTGGCTAAGGTGACAAAGCATGATGACTGGGTCAAGCCGGGGTAGAATCGTAGCATCACAGCCAGGCTTCATGGTTAAAGTGTGTGCTTGCGGGTGCAATCCTATCCTATGGCACATGAACGCGACCAAAGCAACGCAGAGACATTAAAGAAAATGTTTTATGCTCCACTTCATGGAGTGATCATGAGGCCTGGTCACTACCCAAATAAAGAAGAGTCATGCACCTCGTTAAGACCACAGACACACACAGCAGCTGTCCCCTAAGATTATGTCACCCACATTCATCTTGAAAGTAATCAAGGTAAAAAGGGACTGGAGGCATGGCTCAAGAGGTGGAGCGCCTACCTTCAGTCATATCTCCAGTATTGCAAAAAAAAAATAATAAAATAAAATATTTTTTAAACACAGTACATCATTGCGATTTTGAAGGAGATGTTGGCCTAACTCCATTTCATCCCTCTCTCCCTTGTAAGCCTCTGTTCCTTCTGAATCTCTGCCCCTCCCCCAGGCCCCTTGGGACTTCAGGGAGGATGGATTCATGTTTCCCAGGGCTTTTATCTTTGGTTGCTGTCTTGAGATATGGGGGGGCAGGCGGGGGTGGGGGCAACAGAGCCTAATCTAGTTGAGACTTCCAGAGCTGGAACTTCTCACCTTAAAACTCATATGCTCCAGTTTTAATAATTCCATGCGTGCATATGATGGATGTTGATGGATGTTGCCTTCCCTCCCTTTAAAAAGAATGAATGCATTTCCTTATTCAATTTGCACTTGGGCATATGAAGTACTCAGACCGTCTTCACGCCCCTCCATCTTTCCCTCTGTCTCAGTCCTTTCTGTAGGCCGGTGCTCATTGTTGTAACCAGATGCCATGGGAGAGGGTGATGGAAAGACTTCATAGGCCAAGGGCAGGAGAAGAGAGAGGCTAAGGGGGAAAAAAAAACACAAAAAACAGAAATTAGCAGGTTGAGGGACTTGGAAGCAGAGATCATTGAAGAAGAGGAGTGTGGAGAGACTTCTTTTTCTCAAAAAGAGTAGGATTGGGGAAGTCTAGCTGCTTGCTGCTTTCTTCCTGTTATCATGGCTGCAGTCACAAGATTTAATAAGCAGACTGAGAGGGGTGGGGTTGGGAAGGATGGAGGAGAAAGATGAAAGGGTGATAAGGAGCAAGATGCATTGTACTTCTGAACTGATTTGTGGTTGAGTGGCAACCTCTTTGTACAACTACTTAAAGATAGTATACATATAATTTAATAACCACAAAGGCTGTTTAGATAAAACTCAGCATGGGTGGGATTTGAAGAAATGTAGGAAGAGACTACTTGGTTCTCTTTGATTATCAATGCTGGGTGGTACCCAGAAATAGCCAGGATTTCTTTCTACCCAAACTGGCCTCAAACTCCAGTCCCCACACCCCCACCTCCCAAGGAGCTGGGATTACAGGTTTGAGCCTCTGTGCCTGGCTTTTGAAACCCCTTTGCACAACTAATAGATGTTAATTAAAACATTTTTAAATGGTTAAATGTTTTTTTAATATTTAAAAAGAAAGGACCAAGAAATTTTAATTTCTATGCAAAAGAGCATGTTCAGGAAGAAACGATCTGTTGCTTATGGTCCTAACATACCGTGTGTGTGTGTGTGTGTGTGTGTGTGTGTGTGTGTGTGTGTGTGTGTGTGTGTGTGTACACACCGGGGCTTGACCTCGGGTCCTTTTGTGTGTTCTGGCTTGGCTTTGTCACTCAAGGCTGGTGCTCTAACACTTGAAGCGCATCTCCACTTGCAACTTTTTACTAGTTAATTGGAGATAAAAAGTCTCACAGACTTTCCTGCCTGGGCTGGTTTCAAACCGAGAGCCGCCAGCACCTGGCTGCTTTTATATTTCTCCTTTTTAGTATTTAAGTAGTTGTATGAAGGGGTTACCATTCTCCCTCCTTTTCAGCCCTCCCCATCTCCCCTCCTCCCCCCCATCAGATACTGTTTTACCAGCACAACACTGCCACCTCCTGGTTTCCAGAGGAAACAACTTTCCTAAATTCCTTAAAACAGCAGACTTTCTCATTTACAGTGCAAATGGTTCCATTAGGGACAGTCATTAAGGGAAGGCATTTTCTAGCAAGTATGTGGTGGTTATGATGGTTAACTGGTGATAAAACTCTCACAAACTTTTCTGCCCAGGCTGGCTTTGAACCATGATCCCCAGAATCTCAGCCTCCTGAGTAGGTAGGATTACAGGCAGGAGTCACCATCGCCTGACTTCTTTAGGTGTTTTGACTCACCAGGGTCGGGGTACAACAGTGGCATGGGCTGAGAAACACTCTGGCCAACTGGTATGAATGGGTATTAACAGGATTTATTCTCTCTTTCAATTCCTAGATAGAAGAGCGGGCAGAATTTTTGAATAAGTCTGTGCAGAAAAGGTAAATATGGTTGACTGTTCGATGGGGAGGATTCGGCTATTGAATACATGAAAAGATTGCTCTGGCTCATTTTTTTTTTTGGTGACTGTGCTTATGTAGCAGTGGTGTCAGATCAACCCACCAAGCAGCAGTGGTCTCCAAGATTGACAGCAGACTGGAGCAGTATACCAGCGCGATCGAGGTGAGACTTGCCAAACCATAGCTTCTAATTAAACAGATCAGAGAAACACTTAGGACAATAAACAGACCCTGGAACCACAGTCATTTGAGAACATCAGTGGCACCTTTTTACACCGTGAACCAGTTATGGAGAAGTATAATAATAAACTCAAATTATAGAAGACTTTTATTTTTTGCAGATGGTACTGGAGTTTGAAATCCGGGCCTTTCACTTGCTAAGCAGGTGCTCTACCACACGATTCACTTTCCTTACCCTTTTTAGTTAGTTTTTTTGGATAGAGTGTAGTATTTTGCCCAGACTGGCCTGCACCATGATCCTCCAACCAATGTTCCCTCCTTGCTGGAATGACAGACATTGGCCACCATGTCAGACTAGAAGAGTTTTTTGTTTGGTTTATACCAGTCCTATGGCTTTTTCGCTCAAGGCTAACACTCTACCCCTTTAGTCACAGTTCCATTGCTGGCTTTTTGGTGGCTAATTAGAGATAAGAGTCTCATAAACTTTCCTGCCTGGGCTGGCTTTAAACCACTATCCTCAGATCTCAGCCTCCTGAGTAGCTAGCATTATAGTCATCAGCTAACAGTGACCAGCCAGGAGACTTTTAAATAGATTATTGTTTATATCTTATAGTCTAAATATTCCTTAGCCATGCACTGGTGGCTCATACCTATAATCCTAGCTACCCAGGAGACTGAGATCTGAGGATCAAGATTTGAAGCCAGCCTGGGCAGAAAAGTCCCCATGAGACTCTTATATCCCATTAGCCACTCAAATACTGGAAGTGGAGCTGTGATTCAAAGTGGTAGAGTGCTAGCCAAAGCTCAGGGATAGTACCCAGGCCCTGAGTTCAAGCCCTACTACCAACAGAAAGAAAGTAGGAAGGGAGGGAGGAAGGGAGGGAGGGAGGGAGGGAAGGAAGAAAGGAAGGAAGGAAGGAAGGAAGGAAGGAAGGAAGGAAGGAAGGAAGGAAGGAAAGAAGGAAATATTTCTTAATGAAAATGTTTTCTTTTAATGAATGGGCCTATTAATAATTTAACTGTCAGTGTTTACAGTTACGTGTTCTCAATTCCTTGTGTACAATGTATTTCCACATGTGGTTTATATGACACTGTACTTTTTGGACTACTAGGGTTTGGAAATCGGGGCCTTATACTTCCTCAGTGGGCACTCTGCTACTAAAACCATTCCCTCAGCCCCCATATGTAGTTTAAATACGTCCCTAATGTCTTGCTGTATCTTTTTATTTACAAAAAAAATTCTTGTTACCTACACTCATCATAAAGTTGCTAAAAATGATAGCCAGCTCAAGTTTAACAAATGTTAATTTCAAGTTGATTTTTTAATGTTCCTATCTACTTCAACATTTTTGATTCAGTTGACATGAGGGTTTCGATTTATTTGGAAATATTGTATATTTCTGAGCACAAAGCAGGAAAAGGATGGTGGCGTTGATCTAAGCTTTGTTCCTGGTTTGCGCTCCCTTGTGTGACAGAGCTCAGTTGATGGGTTCAGCCTTCCACATCAAAATACTTACAATGAAATAATTGGATCCATTTGGTTTGACTTTTCTCCTCACCTTTGGAGTCTCAGCTAGAAGTCCTTGTGAAACAGTTCACAAATAAGAAGAAAAAAGAACAGAGGACTCTACTGATGTATTGATGAATAATCTACTTTTAAACCTTAAGATGTAACTTTTATCCACAAGATTAATGTCAACTAAAATGTAAGAGGAAGTGCAGATAGTTGTTTTCTGTACTTGAAGGTGTCATGGTGCTAGTAGATCTTGACTGAAGCCAAGACCTAGCCAAAACTAACATTGCCACATAGCCTGGCTAATCATCCTGACCATAACTGAAGCAAAACTGTGGGGGAAACACATGCTGTTCTGGATGTGCCTCAAATGCATGCCTTTCTCACTTGTCTATACTCCTCCTGCTATGTTCTCAATGCAATGCTCTCTCCACCTTTCCAATGTCCCTGCTTCAGGGCCTTTGTAGGTGGAGTGTGGACCTCCTATTCCCTTTACTTATTCAAAGGCTCCTTTCTCATCTGGGCTTTAATGTCACCTCTTCTGAGTAGCCAGTATAATGCTCCTAGATTAAGTATTAGCCCCTATTTCGTGTTCTTTTACCATGCTTTTCCATAGCACTTACCACAGTGGGAAATAAACTCTTGTATAACTAGTTACTACCTTTCTCTCCTATTAAAATGGAAGCCCACTACATCTTGCAGAGAAGACTATTTTAAGCATGCCATATACTCAGAGTCTAGCAAAAAGCCCCGCACACAGTAGGCATTTTAAACATATCTTCTGACAACACGAAGTCAGACATCACCTTAACAATAAACAGTATCCCAATTTTAAAAAAAGAATATTTCATTTTTGAAAATTCCTGTTGTTGGGCACCACTGTCTCACACCTGTAATCCTAACTACTGAGAAAGCTGGGATATGAAGATTTCAGTTCAAAGACAACCCATACAGGAAGCCAGTAAGTAAGACGCTTATGTCCAATTAACTCGCAGAAAGCCAGAAGTGGGGGTGTGGCTCAAGTGGTAGAGCACCAGCCTTGAGCAAAAAAAGCTAATGGACAGCACCCAAGCCCTGAGTTAAAGCCTTAGTACTGGCACAAAAAAGAAGAAAGCAAAGAAGGAAGGAAAGGAAAGGATAAAGGGAGAGAGAGAAGGAAGGAGGGAGAAAGGAAAGAAGGAAGGGAGAGAGAGGAGGGACGGAGAAAGAGAGAGGAAGGAAAAAGGCAGGGAGGAAAAGAGAGGTCTCTGTGTCTTCAAAGTGAAGGTATACAAACAGAAATCAGGAGTCATTTTTGGTGGTGGTATTTATACCATGGAAATTGTAAGTGACTATGCTAATAAAGACCAGATCATTGTAGTTTTCCAAGGACAAACTTCTCAGCACCATTTTCAAAGGATTTTGCACACATTTCAGGGAACCAAATCTGCAAAGCCTACCAAGCCAGCCGCTTCAGACCTTCCTGTTCCTGCAGAAGGCGTGCGCAACATCAAGAGCATGTGGGAGAAGGGGAACGTGTTCTCCTCCCCCTCGGCGTCGGGCACACCAAATAAGGTGAGCGTGCAACTGCCCTGGAGATGCAGAGGAACAGAGTCTCTCCTCAGCTCTTCCATTTCGCTTCAGAGATCGTCCCAGGGCACCATAAAAGCCATAGAGCAGGTACAACTTGTACTTGTCTTTGCAAGGACTGTCAAAGCAAGCTCAGTGAGAATACACTCTCTAGATAGTCTAGATATACATCCACCCTAGCTGGGGAACTCTAAATTGAGTGCTCTCACCCTTGGGGTAAAAGATGCACCTAGATATTCTTTTTTTTTTTTTGGCCAGTCCTGGGCCTTGGACTCAGGGCCTGAGCACTGTCCCTGGCTTCTTTTTTTTTTTTTTGGCCAGTCCTGGGCCTTGGACTCAGGGCCTGAGCACCGTCCCTGGCTTCTTCCCGCTCAAGGCTAGCACTCTGCCACCTGAGCCACAGCGCCCCTTCTGGCCATTTTCCATCTATGTGGTGCTGGGGAATCGAACCGAGAGCTTCATGTGTACGAGGCAAGCACTCTTGCCACTAAGCCATATTCCCAGCCCACCTAGATATTCTTTTAATACCACGTTGAAGGCTTTCCATTATGTGACACAGTAATGTGATTTCGGATATGCTTTGAGGATCCTCTTCCCCAGCTAAAGTTTACTTTTCTCTTTCGTATCTTTGATGATTGGCTTCTTGTAGGAAACAGCTGGCCTCAAGGTGGGAGTTTCTAGCCGCATCAACGAATGGCTAACTAAAACTCCAGATGGGAACAAGTCACCAGCTCCCAAACCTTCTGTGAGTAGCTCTGGGTTGTTTGTTGTTGTTATTGTTGTTACTGCTGCCGCTCTTGTTTTTGAGATCTTTTGACTGCTCATCTTTCAGCAGCAGAAGAACACAAGCACTTGGTCTGAGCATCTAAGAAGGGCAATGTCCCTTTGGTTGTTGAGTAACAAACAAGGAGGTGTGCAGATTCAGTCAGTGCCAAGGAGCTATGCCGCCAATACCAGGAAGATAAAAGGCCATGAAATCATCCTCTCTCCCAAATGGTTGCGAGGAAGACTTAGCCAGAATACTGAAGCAGTTCAGAAAATCCAGACCCTGAACTAGTTTATTTATTTGGCTTCTATTCTATAAATGTTAGGTGGGAATTTGAAAACAGAATGCCTGATTTCTTTGGCATCCTCTCTATTACAAAAACTTATTCACAAAAGAATGTGCATATTGGCTCTTTTGAACCCATATTTTCAAATTTATCTCATTTCTATAACTTGCCATAAAATGCAGCTTGGGAATAGTTGTTGAAATAATTGACAACTTTTTTTAAATCAACACCTGCAAAAGAAAGCCCTTAAAAAACTGGATGCAATATTTTCAATAACTAGTAAAACTGGAAAGTAAAAATGAGTTATGAATGTTATTTTTTAAAATAAAAATGTTCTTATTTATCATGTGTCATTATCTAAGTATAAAAATAGCCCTTTAACCTTTTCATTGACTGCTGGTGGTTACCTTTGCGAATTCCGTAGCTCTTTTGGTAACCATGAAGATGATATTGTGCAAGACAAAGCAAAGCTTTCCAGCCCATATTTGCTATTTCCTAGACCTCTACTGTTAAGCCTAATGTTGTTCCTTCCTGCAATTTCCAACTAAACTTGCTCATTCTCCAACTGAAAAAGGAAAAGTAGAAATGTTAGCACACACTTCTCGGATGCAACCCAAAATCTTTGTTTAAGGAATCACCAAAGGTTAAAAACTAACATGAATCCAACATATAACTGTACAGTTTTATATACCAGAAGAAAAGAAATTTCGCACTCCCAGTTAATGTAAGAAAGTTGCCCTATAAAGTGAGACAAGTGGGACAAGATACTATATCAAATAGGTGTGTATTGCTAGGCACTGGTGGCTCATGCCTACAACCCTTAGCTAGCTACCCAGGAGCCTGAGATCTGAGGATCCCAGTTCAAAGGAAGCCTGGGCAGGAAAGTCCATGAGACTCTTCTCTTCAGTTAGTCACCAGAATACTGGAAATGGAACTGTGTGGCTCAAAGTGGTAGAGTCCTAGCCTTGAACAAAAAGAGCTCAAGAACAATGCCCAGGCTTTGAGTTCAAGCCTTACAACAGACAATACAAGTTCAACAAGTGTGTGGAAGAGATGTGGCTCAGGTGCTGAAGAACATGGATGGCAAGCTTGAGGCCCTGAGTTCAAACCCCAGTACTTCCAAAAATAAAAAACCCCAAAAGATCATGGATCCCTTGAAGAACTCTTAAGATAGAAAGAAGAAGAGATGTTAGATGTTTTTCTCTTTGGGTATACACATTTTTTTCACATTTATAGCATTTTAATCTATTTTATTTTTGTCCCCAATTATACTCATGACTTTGTTCCAGGAATTCCTTCTTACTCTTTTATTTATCATCACTTGAACTGATGAGCTTATTACCATCACTTACATGTCATTCTAATGGAAAAGTTTTAAAGATTAAATGTAAGTATAGTTGTTATTATTTAGCCACGTCAAGATTTCCTCTTTTAAAAAAAATTACATATTTTCTGAGGTTATTAATGGCTTCCTAAAAAATGGCAAGGCAAAAAAAAAATCATGTACTGAAGATGGGCTGGGAATATGGCCTAGTGGTAGAGGGCTTACCTCGTATACATGAAGCCCTGGGTTCAATTCCTCAGTACCACATATATAGAAAAAGTCAGGGGTGCTGTGGCTCAAGTGGCAGAGTGCTAGCCTTGAGCAAAAAGAAGCCAGGGATAGTGCTCAGGCCCTGAGTTCAAGCCCCAGGACTGGCAAAAAAAAAAATGTACTGAAGGAAATAAAATATAGCTAGACAACCTCTTAAAGGAAAGAAAAAAAGAAAGAATATAGAAATAGGGATTGTCATGATTTCTTTCTTCCCATCGGACTAGTGTGGCTGCCTGGCCAAGACCCAGAGTAGAAGAATACAATATGTAATTTGACATTCTATGTTTAATGCTAATTTCCGTGCACTCATTCGGCTGCTTAAAACTTTGTGCACATTTCCTTGGTGGTAATAACCCAGATTTTAGACCTATCACCATGTCAAAGTACAGCTAACGATATGGCAGTCTCTTTGGGAGAAGATTCATAGACACCGTTAAGAAGATGGATCAGTGGTACTGTGGCTCAACGTGGTAGAACACTAACCTTGAGCAAAAAGAGCTTGGGAACAGGGCTCAGGCCCTGAGTTCAAGCCTCATGACTGACAAAAAAAAGAGGAGGGAAGGGAGGGAGCATGGTTCACAGAAACTGTGGGTCCCATAGAAAGAAAAGGAATTCTCAGCCTTGTGGAAAGAGCAAGAAGGATCCTTCAGACCCACAACAAAATAAACAAATAAGTAAAAGATGAAGTCCCTACATCTTGTCCTGAGCATCTCCGACAGCCAAGGACTGTGATGCTTGACCCACGTGTTTGTGTTTTATTTTCCTTCTTAAAATTGTAACTATAACCCAGGGGCTGAGATCTGCAGATCACGGTTCAAAGCCAGCCTGGGCTGGAAAGTCCATGAGACTCTTATCTCCAATTAGTCACCACAAAGCCAGAAGTGGAGCTGTCGTTCAAGTGGTAGAGGACTAGCCCTGAGCAAGGACAGCACCTGACCTGACCTGACCTGAGTTCAAGCACCAGAACCACACACACACACACACACACACACACACACACACACACACACAGTAACACATTTTTCAAGTCTGAAAACATGCATTCTTGAACTTGCTGAGTCCCTCTTGACCTTGTTTTCTGTTTCTGTCTTGTTGCTTCACGGCACATATCTGAGATTGACACCCTTGGGAGTCTGGCCAATCTGACCCTGAAACAAGAATGTCAGAAAAACCATAGCAAATGGAAGGCTCTGAAGATACCTACTGACTTTGGACCTTAGACAGTTTATTTCAGTCTATTGCTTCTCTGCCTTGGCATGGATGGAGGAAGAGAATTAAAAGCTGAGGTTTATGTTTGTAGATGTGTGGCATATATCCAGCAAGACAAAATCAGAGGAGTTAATTTCAACAAAACCGCCCTCACCAAGTAAAACCCTAAGAGGAAGGAAAACAGTAATTCTGATATTGAAGTACTGAATTCTGAAACACCCTGCAGAGGAACACTATCTTCTACAAGTGCTTATGAAATCATTCTCATCGATGGTCAGAATTGCAAAAGCTCAAAATCGTCTGCCAAAAACGTATTCAAAATTCAGTCTACCCACACTGAATGTCCTACTGGGATAATTAAAGTCTTTATAGGTAGAAATTCTAGGATTTCAGGATAACTTTGTAAGAATTCAGTTCTGAGCATGTCTGTTTTAGCTAGTGTGTCTGTTGTTCGTGTCTAAACTCCATGGGATACAGCAGTTAAAAAGCTAATTTGTCTTTCTTTTTGTTTGAACACAACGACAACAGTGTCTCTCTCAGCTGGCTTCTCTTCTTCACTCTTTGGTCTCTGGCTGAGTGGAAAGCTGCTTCATTTCCTGCCTTCATTTCTCCTTCCTCTGGAGTGAATCTTTCTCTAAAATGTAGTCTGGTCAGGTAATTCTATTTACATTTCACCTCTAACTTAAATATACCAATGTACACGTTGGATGTTCAGATTTCCTTAAAACTGACTACACTTTTAAATGTGACCTCCTGATTGAAGAGAAATACATTCCATTTCCTTAGAATATTTGTGTGAAAGAGAAATATTTATCTCCTATTAATCAAATAAGTAATAATAGCCACTTTCCATGGCTCCCAGCATCATGTTCCTAAGTACAGTTCCTATGATTTTAAAGCACCTTTTCAGCCAGGATGGCTGCTCTTTCAATGTAGGTAAAAAAGAAAAGCAAATCTGATTATTGGCTTAGCGTTGAATAGGGAAAGCTGTCTAATAGAACACCAGTTATTTATACCACAGAAGAAATCTAGAAACTCGGTCAATTTACTTCAAATATGAAATGCTTGACATGATGCATAGTTAGCAATGCACTTTCAATGCTAGATCTCAGTATTTGCGTTAGAAATATGTCCACTTAGCCTGGGATCTGTAGCTAAATGCAATTGGTATCAGCTTTGCCTTCTGGGTGAGAAAAGCAAGTTGCCAAAATAAGCAGGACTATTTCAGTAAAACACATTTATTTTCTACAAACTACCTTTTGCCAAGTACTAATAGAAGCAAATGCTGGAAAGAACATAAATAGAAAACAGAAATTCGGAGCCTTGTCCAAATGAAATCAATCATGAGGTAAAAAAATAAAATAAAATAAAGACTCAAAACAGTATAACTGCTATGGGCATATTTTGCATTTTCATCCCCAAGAGTGTCACATATTCTTTCCTACGCCATCTCTTATATGTACTATTTGCAATAAATGTGTATTTTCACAGAACAAGGTTCTACTGATATCCGTCTCAATTGTCCACTCTACCCAGACAAAAGACAAAATAGTTTTAGTTTGGGCTGCCTAGACTCTAAGACAGAGACCCAGAGAGTTGGAGGAAGTGCTACAAGGAGCGAGATGGGAAGAAGGAGGCAGCCAATAAAAGAATGTGTTACTAAGCAAGTTTCTACATGTTTGTGAACACTTACTCACTGGGGACCCTGAGAGCCATTGGGGAATGCATACTTGTGGCAGATGCTACTAGAAGCAGAAGTGAATCTGAGCACTGTTCTTGCACCCATGCTCACTGCTCCTTGGAAGTGAGCTCTGAACTTCTAACTTGTCTTTGTACCCAAGTAGACATCTGTAGGCCGAGAATCGCCTTGGGCAAAGAGATGCAGTGTTGGCAGCTGGTGTAAGCTAAGGAAATAAAGTTCAAACTAGGCACAAAGTGATGGCTCACACCTGTAACCCCAGCTACTCAAGAGACTTGAGATCAGAGCCAGCCTAGCCAGACAAAATTGAGAGACTCTTATCATTAATTAACCAGAAAAAAAGCCAGAAGTAGAGTGGCTCAAGTGATACAGCATCAATCTCAAGTGAAAAGGCTAAACAAGAGCATGAGACCCTGAGTTCAAGCCCAGGACCAACACACACACACACACACACACACACACACACACACACACGGAGTCTAGTTGACATGGTAAGAGCCCCTAAAGAAAGCTTAGTCTGCAAGGAATATAATATTTATTAATTCCCAAATCAACTATTTTTAAATAATAATTAAAAGTATAGAAACATAGAAATCGAAATTCTTTCAGAAACAGAAATTCTCTCAAACAGGCATTATGTTCAATAAACAGTTCTTGGTGAAAAGCAAGGACTCAAATGCTATCTATAGTTCCAGCTACATAAAATACAATAACAACTTAATGGTCCTGTTAGTTCCATCCATTTCTTATCATGAAGGTAAAGTGCACTGAACACCAAACTGATACCAACAAACAATAGGTATGGTGGCTGACTTCTTTAGACCTGAAAATATAAATGGTCACCTACTAATGATTTCTGCTTGCTCTTTACAGGACTTAAGGCCAGGAGATGTATCCGGCAAGCGGAACCTCTGGGAAAAGCAATCTGTGGATAAGGTCACTTCCGCCACTAAGGTAATCTATGGGGAAGATTGATGTTTCAACGATGGATTTTTCTTAGGAATCCTGCAATATAATGTCTTGAGGTCAAACAAGAAATATTATTGACCTACCAGTGTGTGTCTCAATAACCATGAGTTTCTGAAAGACCTTTATGTAGGACCAGTGAAAGGACAAAGCTTACAGAGCCTTTGGCCTTGCAGGTCTGTCGAACACAACATAAATAGCTCAAGCCCAAGGAGTGGTTCCCAGTAAAACAGTTTAGATACGTAGCAGTAGGAATGTAGGTAGGGACAGTCAGATAGAATAATCACAGTTTACATTTCTTGGCAAGATCCCAGCTTTGCTCCAGTCATTTGGGAAAAACAGATCCCTTAGGGGAAAAATGTCTTCTCCCTCAGTGACTCAGCTTCTTTCTGGAATGATCCTTGGGCATTGCTTGCAATCTCACACTGAAAGTCACTAAGGCTGAAATTAAAGTAAGATTTAAAAGTAGGGCTGGGGATATAGCCTAGTGGCAAGAGTGCCTGCCTCGGATACACGAGGCTCTAGGTTCGATTCCCCAGCACCACATATACAGAAAACGGCCAGAAGTGGTGCTGTGGCTCAAGTGGCAGAGTGCTAGCCTTGAGCGGGAAGAAGCCAGGGACAGTGCTCAGGCCCTGAGTCCAAGGCCCAGGACTGGCCAAAAAAAAAAAAAAAAAGATTTAAAAGTAAGGAAATGTTGTTCTCCTGTGAAAACTAGTGGTTAAGATTCTCCGTATGTGTTCATTCTTCAGAAAGGATGCTTGGGTTACAAACAGGACAACAAGGCCCCTAAATTCACATCTTTTTCATAGCTCTTTCTTATTTCAAGAAGTGTTCCCAGTCTGCTCCTTTAATACAGAGAAAATCAGTACAATTAGAACAGGCTGTTTATGAGATAAGGCAGAGCTCTAGGGACCAGACTGTGACTATGGCCTAGTGGTAGAGTGCTTGCCTTGCATACATGAAGCCCTGGGTTCAATTCCTCAGCACCCCATATATAGAAAAACCCACAAGTGGCACTGTGGCTTAAGAGCTAGAGTGCTAGCCTTGGGTAAAAAAGAAGCCAGGGACAGTGCCCAGGCCTTGAGTCCCAAACCCCAGGACTGGCAGAAAAAAAGAAAAAACAACTCTAGGGACCAAAGCACTTCTTAAGGAAAGTCAGTACTAAAGAACACATTAAAAAGCCAGGTGAAGAGAGCTGGGCACTGCTGGCTCAGACCTGGACCTGGAATCCTAGCTATTCAAGAGGCCAAAATCTGAGGATCTCAGTTCAAAGCCAGACTGGGCATGAAAGTCTGCAAGACTCTTCTCTCCTCTAAAAAAAAAAAAAAAAAAGCCAAAAGTAGAGCTGCAACAGAAGTGGTAGAGTGCTAGCCCTGTGTTCAAACCCCAGGATCAACACACACACACACACACACACACACACACACACACACACACACACACACACACACACACCAGGCAAGGCGGTACATGCCTATAATCCCAGCCCACAGAGGCTGAATATCAAGACCTTGTTTCAAGAAAAAGAAGAGGAGGAGGAGGTGGAGGAGGAAAAGGAAGAGGAAGAAGAAGAGGAGGAAGAAGAAATCAAAGACAATAACCATTAAGAGGCTCACTAGGAGTCTCTGAAATGAGAGAATTTGTTCCCCCTTTTCTACTGCCCACACGTTCTTAAATCCAACACAGCTCTACATTGCTCCATCTTTTCCAAGTAGGTGTGTGTTGTTCTTTCAATCCAACAAAATCCAGCCTCTCCACTTAGTGTCTTCTAAATAAGGCCAATTCCTCAAATAATTGCTAAATGCATTACAAGTGCCCAGTAATAATGACCACCAATGCAAACCACTAACAGTGAGGGAGTGCCCGCTACTGCCAGCATGTGAAAGGAAGGAGTCCTCCCCTTCCCGCTGTACAGCTATGGAAGGCAAAGCACTGGGGAGTTAACTCTCCTAAACCACATAGCAAATACATGGCGAATCCTGGACTGACACTCATTCTTAATCACCATCCTATCACATTTTAGGGGCTGCATATTTGACAGGAAATATAACTTTTTTTAATACCTTGAATAATTTTCTACTGGTGATAGGGAAAAGAGGAAATGTTGTTTGTTCTTAAGCATAGAACGAACTTGTTGGCCTAAGGCCCTCTATGAGCAGTCTGGTATCTGACCTTTCAGAAGTAGTGCTCCATGTGCTTAAGACAGCCTCATTTCTAAGTAGAGGATGGCAGCTGTCCAACGCCCATCGTCTCAGATAGAATGGCACCCTCCCAAGCATATTGTCTTAGCCAGAGCTCTGGAAAACGAAGCAAAGATGAGCTCAGTTACTCACCTACAATACAATACAGAATAGGAGGAGCTCTTTGGAATTGTGCAACATGGTGGCACAAGGTAGAGTGCAGAGTTCTCTCTCAGTCTCTCTCTCTCTCTCTCTCTCTCACACACACAGACACACACACACACACACACACCTTCCTCTTTGTACCACAGAACTCCTATGGTAATTACAACAACAGCAGCTAGAACCAAAGGTGAATTCTCATGAGCTGGCAGGTTAGGAAGCTCTGCTGGGAATCCTCCACACTGCTTTTGTGCAGCCATTCGTTTCTTTGACAGGAAAATCCACAACATATTCAAATGAGATTTTACAACACATTAATATTTCGTGCCTCAGTTG
The DNA here is from genome assembly GCF_023159225.1 of Perognathus longimembris pacificus. Classification (NCBI taxonomy): domain Eukaryota; kingdom Metazoa; phylum Chordata; class Mammalia; order Rodentia; family Heteromyidae; genus Perognathus; species Perognathus longimembris. Next base: position 140,097,521 of record NC_063162.1, read on the forward strand.
TGACTTTCCCACTGAGTGGGAAAGGGCATAGAATAAGAATAGGACTAAGGGTGAGAAAATTCCCAAGGGGAGGGGCTTAAAAATATGAAGGAGTAAAAGATGATGTTTGGGGGAAAATTAGAAAAGAAAAAAAAGAAATATATCCTACTTTACCACTATACATTGATATGAACCTGACTAGGTTCATAGGCCTATTCTATATGGCATGCTAGAAATTTCTGGCCCAGTGGAGCTGGAAAAACATGGCTCTGAATGCCATGAATACCTTGATTAAAGAGGAAGGTCAAGATCAGAGATGAGAATATAAAGGAAAAGAAAAGAAGGGAGAAGTAAAAACGATCACCATAAGAAAGAGGAGAATAAAAGAATATAGTTGAATAGAATAAATGAAATGCCAATATCTATTTCTGCTATAATGTAATATCTTTTTTTCCTTTTTTAAGTTTCATACTTTATATATTTATTTTAAATTTTATTAGGAAGATGATTACAGAGGGGTTACAGTCACCCCCTCCCTCATTTACTCAGTTTTTTCCCCTTCCCTGCCTCCCTGACCCCCCACATTGTATGTATAGTTCATTTCCAACATAGTATCTAGTGAGTAGCCCTTTCTTTTTTCTTTTGACACCAATTGTGTACTGGAACCATGTGCACTACCAATTTAAAGTCCTTTTCTCTCAGCAGGTTTGAGACAACTCCAGGAAGAACCCAAGCTCAAGACTCTGAACCAGCTGAGTTGTAAAGGGCTAATTGCTCTGTTTCATATTTATGTTGATTTACTAAATTGGGTTCATATTCTTTTGTTTTATCTTCCAATATCCCAGTAACCCCATGTATATGATCACTATATTTAATAATCATATCTAGTGATGTTCTTGGTCAACGTACTGCCATTACACGAGAGCCTGTTTCTCAAGAAAAACCATGCTGTGAAATAGAGACTTTGCTACTGCTCATTATCATGCCACATCAGAATGGTGACATCAACCACATCGAGGCCAACAAAAGAAGATCCAAGGTTAAGGTTACCTAAGGAATATGTGCAGTATCTAGAAAGATAAATCACAGGGGTTCTTTTGTTTGTTTGTTTTTAAATACAGAAGTCATGTTGTTCCTGCACTTTAGAAAAATAAAAGCATGGAAGAAATTATCTAAATAGGGAATTGTAACTGTTTCTGAAAGTAACCCATTTCAGATTTGATTTATGGCAACAATGATTATCTTTTAAAAAGAAGAAAAAGATATACTGTTAAGGTATTACTTTTTGTGTGCTGATTCATACCTAAAATGGATTATTATTTTAGCTTAACAGTGGTACTGATTTTTGTTTTTTAGGCTGATTGCTTCGTAGATTTCTTTGGTAGTGATAGTAGCTTGAACCACATTTTAGATTACCCACTTATGTATGTATGTGCATACATGTACACAAACACACTAATGGTAGAATGCTTTTTCATGTGCTAGACTATGATATTTAGCAGCATGTCCTCGTAACTAGCCAAAATCACAGCTTCTTAAAAATTAAACATCACAATATTATATTAATATTTCGTATTTGCCAAAAGAACATGGCAGATAGGTATCAATGTTTTCAATGCCTGGTGACTTGTAAAAGATTATTATTGAAGAAAATTAGATTAGAAGTGTCCAAATGAGTTGGAATTTTCTATGACATAGTATTTAGTTTATCGTTAAAGGTAATTTTACCTCCTCTGGATCAAGATAAGCCTGCTTATTTGTAGTGATGAAATCACACTAAGTTGGCCCATGTGATATCTGTCTCTTCTCTAAAATTGAAGGACAAGAATGTCCATGATAACATTGCACAAATTGGAATTCATATGAAGGCCTAAACAAAGACCAACTTTGACTCCATGTCTGGAAAGAGAGAAGTAAGCAAAATCCAGTACATAGAAGGCATGATTGTACTTTTATCTCTATGACTCTGAAATGTTTTTGTGGGGGAGGAGTCGGTCAGTTGTGGGGCTTGAACTCAGGGCCTGGGTGCTGTCCCTGAGCTCTTTGTGCTCAAGGCTAGCGCTCTATCACTTTGAGCCACAGCCTCACTTCCAGTTTTCTGGTGGTTAATTGGAGATCAGTGTCTCAAAGAACCTTCCCACCTGGCTGCCTTTGAACCAATGTCCTCAGATCTCAGCCTCCGGAGTAGCTAGGATTAAAGGCATGAGCTACCAGCACCTGGCTTCTAAAACATTTTTTTAACTAAACCTTTTCTATTTGTAGTCATTGGTAATTGCCAGACGTTTATAATGTGTTGAAATTTCAAGACCATGTGTAAACGTTACTAGTTCTCTTATTTCCAAGTCTTTATTGATTCAAACACACACTAAATGAGTCTCTATTTTTTACACACACAATTTAAATATCATCTTCATTCATCCCAATAGATGGTGGGGAAAAAAAATACTTCGCTGTCTTGGCAAAGTATTCTTCTCTAGACATATACATAGTGTTATTATGTAAACGCATTCCTTAATTAAATCAATCAAAATTACCTTAGTTTCAATTCCTACCACACTGAAAGACAGCCTCCAAGGTACTTACCCAGAGCTAGACTGAAAAGAGCTGGCTTGAGGAGTAATTATTGCCTTCCAAATTGTATTTTTCTCACAAGTAAGAACAGATAACTGAATACTCTTTCAGCAAACCTGGGCCAAAGGAAGCAAAGGAACCAAGATTTTATAACTCATCCACTTATGACAGAGTAGACACAAGTCTATGATACGATATACTAGAATGTACATGACACACCCATGTAAATAACTCATCTTTGGATGAAATGCATCACAGTTCAGATTAAGGCCAATGGTAGGAACATTGCTTTGTTGAACTTTTGAACAAGAGTTTCTCCTGATTGCTATATTCTGTATTTTTTTTTCTAACTCTAAAAAAGAGAATGTATCAATCCTGACTTTTATTCCAGTATTTAGATGGAATAAGTTTGAGGGTAGAATTTAGTTCTTGGATTTAATCTTTGGAATAACAGTTCCCCATTTACTTGTTCAGTTACAATTCTCTGTTATCATTAAGAGAGAAAACTGCAAGCTGACTAGCATGTTCTGTGAATCTGCCATTCTTAAGAATGTTATAAACACTTGATACTGTTCACTGATAACTGATTGCTGCAATAGAAATGTATTGTGAAAATATATACACAATAAATGAAATTCCTCCAAATGGCTTGGCCTTGTGGATTTTTACGTAGTATAATATTGATGGGAAAGGGTGTGCCCATTGTAATAAGAATGACGTGACAGAAACTCCAATGTCACATTGAATGTTGGTTTCACTCTTTAAAAGGAATTGATACTTTTACTTTTATAAACGCTGTTTATTTCAGGTATCTTTTGTGAGAGCTCAAAAACTATACTTTGGATAGGCCTACCCATAACTTTACATGTAAATACATGGCCTTTAATATCATGGAATGTGGCCTTCTAAAGTGAATGACAGCAAGTTATTACTTCTTGACTTACTAGTAATGTTGCAGCAAAGATAAGTACTTGAAATACCTTGCTTGAAATGCCAAACCAGAAAAAAATATTCACTCTGAATTGTGTTCTTGTGAAGTTTCGACAAGTTGTAAACACCAGAAATGGGTGGTAAGCAACTGTGAAGTCTTTGTTCCAGACAATTTGATATGTTTCTGCATTGGCCAAAGAAATTCATCTTTAAGAGGTCTCCCAAGACTGTGACAGATCTTTTTGGTCAAGATGACCAAAACAATCCAAAGGAGGATAATCAGAGAATCGCTCAATTTTTTTGCCTGGATAAGGAGTCTTCATTCAGCGGTCATCAGATGTTAAGGTTTTAGGGCCATCTTCCATCTTTTTACTAGAGTTGGCCCCTGGCTTCACGCCTATTTAGATTTCATGGCAGAATTAACTTATGCAATGCCCCCTTTCTATCAAAGGAACACTTAGGTGTTTTTAAAAATGCTTATCTTAAGCCCCATGACAGACAAAAAAATACACATCTTTGTATATTAAGTATAAGTAGTGCTGAGATTGGAGCGATGGTGTGGTGACTCTACTGCTTTGGAGACTTTCAGAAACAAGGTTCCTGTGGGCATTTGTGCTTCCAATATTCTCATTGGAAGGAAGAGAATGAGAGAAACGCCTGCATTTTACTGCTCTGTGTATAGCAACTATCTTCATCTTCATAATAACCATATTGAGTAGGTGTCCATATTATATGCGCCATTTTGCAAGGACCTTGAAGCTCTGAGAGACTAAATAACTTTCCCAAGATCACAAGATTAATTCCATCCAAATATCATCCTGAATCCAAACATAATCTCTTAATTCCAACTGTTCTCAAAAGTTAGGATCCATCATAATCACCCAAGGGGGAGAGAGAGATTGTTGAAATAGAGATGGTCTCCCATCATTGTTTCTAATTCCGTTGGTCTAAGGTAGGTCCTGAGAATTTGCATTCTAATAAGTTCTCCCATGATGCTAATGTTGCCAGCCCCAAAGAACACCTTGAAAACCACTGCCCTGCTGGTGGAGAGATGGCTCCAACCCATCCCCTTCACATTACACAAGTGAGTAATGAGTAAGCGCTTAGAGCCTAGTAGTATTTCTCGCATTGATTCCTCATAGTAACCTACAGGGTAGGCTACTTACCTATCGTAGATCCTATTATCTTATTATCTCCAGGTAAATGAATTCAAGCACAGAGAACTTGAAGAACTTGGCCACAGTGACACAGTTGCTAAGTGGCAGAATATTTGACAACCTGCAAGCGATCCCTGAATTCTTGACGTTAATGATATCTCCCCAATATCTTTCACAAGAGACTATTGTCTAGCAGTATGCCTCAAAGATACTGCCCCCTGGTGGCAAGGGGAAAGCCCAGTTACCCAGCCAGAGCCAGAACAGTGTCAGACAACCATGTAGGCAGTAATGTGGGCTAGTGGAACTGTCCTTTGCCCTTTGGGACCCCAGCCCATCCTCACCCAATGCAGCAAGAATCTAGAAGGAAGAAAGAAAGAATCCTACCTTCCATTTCACCAAACCATCAGCTCTAGGGACAGATAGATTGGCTGGGAATCAGAGAAAATTAGGACCTTGGAGTTTGAAACTTACATTGAAAACCAACCTTTTAATGCTATGTCTAACTACCAAATACCAGGATTAACTTTTGTGTGCGTGTAACTATCTGGTGGTTGAACTCCGGCCTTGTGCTTACCCATGGCTTTTTTTACTCAAGGCTAGCACTCTACCACTTGAGCCACACCTCCAAATCTTTTTTTTTTTTTTTTTTTTTTTTGCTGGTTAATTAAGATGAGAGTTTCATGGACTTTTCTGCCTGGTTTGGCTTCAAATCATGATCTTCAGATCTTAGCCTCCGGAGTAGCTGGCATTAACCACCAGAACTGAACCAAGACTAACTTTTACATCCCTAAAGGAAACTGTTTTAGTAATCTAACCTAGCTGAAATATCACAGAGCCTGGTCATCAAGTCCTCAGTGGGAAATAAAACTTCAATGGTTATTGAAGAAGAAGACCACATTTATTGCCATGTGGTTTCGCACCAAGTTGGGGAACTACTTGTTCTCTTTAGAGGTGATTTCTTTCTATCATTCACTGAGCAGCCAGGAGACAGACATTCTCACTACACTACTTCCAAGTACCGAAGGAAATGACTGCTTCACCATCACCCCCAAAGATAGGGCTATGGTGACAGAAAGGGCGGGAAAGGCATCTTCAAAGTAATAGCCTTTGAGCTGAGTCTTGGTTAGTAGCTCAAGATTTGACACTGGAAACAGTTTGAGAGTCTCCACCTTATACTAGGCCATCCTACACCCAGCGAGACCTTGAAGGTCCCCTGATCACTAGCTTCTATGATGTCATAAAGAACTGACTACTCCACTCACGTCATTTTCCCACTTAAGCCTCTGCTAAATACAGTCAATATTATTCAGCTATACAAAATAAAATTATAATCCTAACACAGTTTCCATGTGGACATTTTACTAAAAATGAATTTTCTTCCTCATCCCCATGCCTTTGGGGCTTCTAATTGTGCCTGCAGAGGTCAATATAGGTTTTGTTACCTTTTCCTTTTACTCTCCATTTAAAAAATTGTCTTTCTACTTGCAGTCTTGAAGCTAGCCAAAAGAAAAAAAAGTAGAAGAGAAGTAACTGCTGGAGTAAATCTACTTTTCCAAAAGGTGCAGGCTGGTTACATATGAGTCTATCCAGTGGTAAGGTCATAGAAAATCCTTGGTAGAAATTTAGGTTTTATACCTGCTTTAACTTGAAGACAAAGAACTCCATTTCCAGTATATATTCCTAGAAGAGTAATGCAAAACAAATTTTTTTAATTTAGTAAGCGTCTTTAAAAAGAAGCAAATTTGAAAAATGTTTTAGATTTTCCCAGGGAAGAGATAAGTCCTCACAAAACCTCCTTAAGATATCAACTCCAGCTATGCTTTAACTAGACAGCCTTGTGTGTGGTTCACAATACTTCTCCAGAGCCTGTATTCCCTGCCTTCTCTGCCAAGACAAGAGCTCCCTGTGGCCAACCTCAAGGTCCATCCTCTGCTTAGTTATCTAGAGCCTTTCCTGGCTCCCCCTCAAACAGCTGCCTTACCAAAGACCCACATCCTCAGCTTTCTCTATACTTCTTCCAGCTTTATTTCTCTCCATGGTAATTAGCCTTATCTAACTGGTTTTGATTACTGCTATTGATTGTTTCCTCCCAATGGGACATAATCTCTCTAGTAGCTTTACTTGGAAAATAGTCCGACATAGTATTTAATAGATGTGTTGAATTAAATATAGAATGAATGATTTTTTAAGGTTTGCTCAACTCCTAAGTATTTTTATTATGTACCTAAATCATTTTTTTTTTTTACTTTATGAGTTTCTTGACATTTTCGGATTGGCTTTGCCATGTATTTCTTGGTATAACCAAGGTAGATCATTCCTCAGAGCTTCACTTTGTGTATCTGGCATTCTATATCTTGCATAGCCACGATTAAAATCCAACATAAAAGATTCTGTAATAAATATATAAAGATTTTCTGTTGCCAGTATTACAGTAGCACAGACTGGGTACGTTTAAAAAGGGTTGTTTTGGTTTATGGTTCTGGAGATGCAAGGCCAGCAGCCAAGTCTGGTGCTAGTCTTCTTGTTAGCAGAGTCCTGAGGGCCACAAGGCTCCCCATAGAGAAGGCAGAGAGGGGCTGGGTATATGGCCTAGTGGCAAGAGTGCTTGCCTCGTATACATGAGGCCCTGGGTTCGATTCCCCAGCACCACATATACAGAAAATGGCCAGAAGTAGCGCTGTGGCTCAAGTGGTAGAGTGCTAGCCTTGAGCAAGAAGAGGCCAGGGACAGTGCTCAGGCCCTGAGTCCAAGCCCCAAGACTGGCCAAAAAAAAAAAAAAAAAAGAGGCCTAGTGGCAAGAGAAGGCAGAGAAAGTGGGAGGAGGGGGGTCAGGGTAGCCTCTTGTTGATCTTTTCCTTCTTATAAAGCCACTAGCATTTAATCATGGGGACCCCCCCTCCCTTGATGGTAGTACCTAATACCACCTCTATGTCAAATTATGTTTCCACTCTTAAATTTTCAGAACCTCTGAAGGGAGAGCCCAAAGCACACCCAATCTACCATCTTCCATGTGCATGTCACCTTAGGGACAATGAGGGAAACAAAGCACAACTGTGAAGACCAAACAAATTTCCAAAACATTTCACCTAAGCTACCCCTATGAAGCAGGCTAAGGGGTAACAAGAAAGGTCCACACTTTCAAATGAACCTAAAAAAAGCTTATTTTGACAAAATTATGAAGTCTAAAGGGACACTAACTCACTTCCATACTTAACCCATGATGCCTTGCCTTTACTCTTTTACACTTATGGCATTCCATTGTCTCCATTTCTACAATATCACAAACCCCAAACCCCATGGAAGATTGTGGCTCATGTAGGCATCAAATACCTACATATTCTTTTTCTGAAAAGTATTTCTGAAAAGCCAAAGAAGAGAGAAAACTCAAGATGGGATGTACATAAATAATAATGCCTCCTTCTGTGGTAATAAATCACATTTAATTAGATACGGCAATATATTAGCTATGCCCACAAAGACAAGAAGTGTTCCAATATGTTAGCTAACTACAGAGAATCTCTGAGCTTTTAAGAATTTTGAATCTTCCCTCCTATGTCGATTTCTCTAAAACAAGTATTTAGGAAGAATGCAGTCATCTCTTTTCCAGAACGAAGTCACTAGTCACACTTTCATGGAATGGAACTCGACGTGGTGTGCAAATAAAGCGCAACAACTTAATCTTCTAACTGCAAGTCATAGTTGCCACTCTTACATCCATGATACAGGTGAAGAAACTTCAGCCTAGAAAACTAAGTTGTTGGGGATCTTTGTTAAGTTCTTAAGAGACCAGGGCTTCCGAAGCACCACAGTTCTGTTTGACTGTCTTCTCTCTTCAACTGGCTAACAACTGACCTACAGAATGGTAGAGACAAAACGAAGTTCCACCTACCCCATTCCTAAACCCTCCTCCACCCTCCCTTTTCCTAACCCCTGCCGGTTCCCCCTGCAGACCCTTGATGTTCTGCCTCCAGTTCCAATCTTCCTGGGATTTCCTCAGTCTCCAGCCCAGATCCCTGCACTGGCTCCTCGCCTCTGGTTGTTAGGTGATTCCCAAGGCTGCCCCCAACGTCTTGCAGGGGTGGGGCCGTTGCCCGGGTAACCAGGGACCGGCTCTGGATGGAGGGGCAGGCCTGGGACTGCGAATCTACAGTGAAGTTCCTTCCGGCCTGTGGATGCCTGGAGTCTCACTCAGTGACCTGAAATCTCTTCCCAGCCTGGTGGTGGAGCCCTCTTGGCCTTGCCTGAAGACTCAGGGAAGGAGAGAGGACTCAAAGGGCTCGCCCCCACCCCCCTCCCCGAAAGAAGGGGACATTGGAGGCAGGCGCCCTGAGGGAAGCCATCGCGGAAATGAGCTAGCTCCTGCACTCTGCCCAACCCCAAGGAAGTAAAGGAGGGAAGAAGATTGGTCACCAGGCCTGGTGGCTTAATCGCGGTCCCCACCAACAAGCCAAGCAAGCCATCGTCACTGTGCTCACCTGCTTCAGGAATGGGACGCCCACCGAGCGCCCCTTAAATACCTTTGTGGGGCTTTCCTGGTGCTAAGGTTTTATCCCACCCCAGGTTAGCACCCAGGGTGAACGTCTCCAGCTGCTTGTTGGTCCGGTTTTCCACTTTGGGGGTTATGATGCTCTAGGCTGAAAGGACAGCTTCAGTTTTCTCTGTCACATTTGTAGTTATCTATGATGCAACTTGGCCTTTCTCCCATGGGGTAAGTGCTCCAAAGTGTTAGGTGTGGGGAGCTTCAGTAATTGAGGATACAAGAATCTACAAAACATGGAAGAGGCAAAAAGGGAGACCCAAGGTTTATTTGCTTTCCAGGACAGGAAAAGGACAGATACCATAGGGAGGGTGGGCCTGGGTGGAGTTAGGGCTGGGTTTATATTTAAGCTATTGAAGGAATCTGCCACTGACCTTTTAGTTCCATCAGAGTGATCAGTTTTTTCAAGGTTTCTGCCAGGGTATTGTCAGGAATATATGGACATATATTGTCAAAACAGGAGGTAAATAGGATGCTGTTTTGAGTTCAGAAGAACAAGTTCTGTAAAACAGCCTCTCTGCCAGACAAAATGGAGTCTGTTATAAAATGGCATAGATTAGGCGAGGCCTTATTTCCCCCCCTAAGACAAGGTAGCTAATTGTTTGGAAGATTACTGCGAGTGACACTTATGCTAGGGGAGTTGAGGAAGAAGGATCTGTTTTCTGTTAGTTCTTCCTGCTGAGTAAGTTTGAAGAGTTGTCCTTGAAAGGTTAGGCCGTCATGCTTAGGAAAAGGCTGAAGTTAGCATAAAAAGCCAGGTTGGTTTTAAAAAGTACATAGACTATGGGCTGGGAATATGGCCTCGTGGTAAGAGTGCTTACCTCGTGTACATGAAGCCCTAGGTTCGATTCCTCAGTATCACATATATAGAAAAAGAAGTGGCACTGTGGCTCAAGTGGCAGAGTGCTAGCCTTGAGCAAAAAGAAGCCAGGGACAGTACTCAGGCCCTGAGGTCAAGCCTTAGGACTAGCAAAAAAAAAAAAAAAAAGAGTACAAAGACTCTTTATTAATTGGGTCAGACGTTTTGGGATAAAAGTAATTAAGAAGTGGATGATACAGAATCCAGACACCAGAAGGCACACAATGGTGGCCAGGTCCTAAGAAAACCAAGACCAGTTATTTCGTTTTAATTAAATCAAGTTCATCCATATTGGAGGCCTTTTTCTTTGAATTTACTGGTCTGTTATAACAACCTATTGCAGTTCATTGGTAGGATTTCAGGCTCATTTACATAAAAGCAGCATTTTTTTTTTAAATGTCCTAGGCAAGATGACCTGCTGTAACAGATCAAGAGCATTTCTGTTCTGGAGGATGATCCTAGCTAAAAAGTTTTTATTGTAACTGTATCCTCCTAGTTTTAGCAGTTATTTGTTTAACCATTTATGAAGCCATTTGTTTAGACAGATACCTGGCAGTTGAGAAAAGTGTGCCATAGCTATAATTCCAATGCTCGGGGCTACAGGGAATGCCAAGACTACTAGAGGAGGGATGGGCTCTCTACTTGTTCATGTAGGCAGGCAATAGGCAGGGAAGGGAATTGGAGATAGCATGGTAGATTCTCAAATGCAAGCGCCTAATCAATTAGAGAGCATACAAAGGAAGGCTGATAATGCACAAAAAAAATACAATCTTTTAGATGAGTGAGTGCAAAAATGTAAGATATTAAAGTTGGTAAAAGCTGGCATGCGACATTGAAGATAGAGTTAATTCTTTCTTCCCGTGTTACAAGTTGGCCATAAGAATTAGAAGCCCACGAATAAGATGGAGTAGATGGGGAGAACAGATTAAGAAGTGGTGGGGAAAAAGAACCTACATAATCATGATAAGAATCCATATCATCCACATGTTGATTAGTTAGGTAGATGTCAGAAATTGAGGTATTTTAATGAACAGTAAGTTAAATTAGAGGGCAAGCACATTGTGGTTCCTGTGTAGGGCTATTTAATACGTATGGAAACAAGCCCAGTTGTTTGGTTTAGGAAGACTCCTGTGAGCAGGAGAGGTGAAGGTGTGATTTTTAACTTTATCCCACCTGACAGAAGAATGTGGGCAGACGTGGATCACATTCTTGAGTTGTGACTGATCCTCAAGTAGTCAAAGTAGGATCTGTCACAAGCTAACCTTTGCTTTTGCACAGAGAGGGACCTGAGTCTGTGACTGAGCTTACTATAATATGAGTTCCTAGAAAGATCTGGCAAGTTGAGAGGGTGAACTAAAAAAGTGTTTATGTAACCAGGAAGCTTTGGAGTACGGGTCCAGCCCCCTGATTATGGGCCTGATTGGGGAAGCATTGTTAGGGAGAGATTTGACCATGCCATAGGCGGTCAGGAAAAGCAATCCATTCTGACAAGACTGCACATGTGCAAAACTAGCAGTCCTTACATACAGAGGCATCGAGAGCGTGAAGTGATGTAGTATGGCATATAGGTGTGAATAAGTATGAAAGGGAGTTAGAATGGATGTGAGATGTGGCAATGGAGAGTAGAGACAACACTCCCAGCCACAGGTCAATGTTGTGAACCATTTTGTAGACCGCACCCCCAAGAGATACTATGGCATGAGACATGATCCAAAAGACCCCAGGGTAGCAGTATTGTTCAATGAAGGAATGAAGACCACCAAATGTAAAAGAGGTCCCTTGCAATGGGAGGGTGAAGAAGGCATTCTTCATCTCCTAGAAAGTTCATAAGGAGGTAGAGCTTTAAGAGTAAGACAAAGGGGCTGGGGATATAGCCTAGTGGCAAGAGTGCCTGCCTCGGATACACGAGGCCCTAGGTTCGATTCCCCAGCACCACATATACAGAAAACGGCCAGAAGCGGCGCTGTGGCTCAAGTGGCAGAGTGCTAGCCTTGAGCGGGAAGAAGCCAGGGACAGTGCTCAGGCCCTGAGTCCAAGGCCCAGGACTGGCCAAAAAAAAAAAAAAAAGAGTAAGACAGATTATGGTAGTCGATGATAAAGAAATGGGCCCTGTAAATTTAAAGAGGGTAGAGTAAGCTGGTCCGTTATAAAAAAGATTTATTAGCTTCATTCGTTAACTAAATTAGCTCATTAATTAAGATTAATTAGTTTACTTAAGGCTTGGCTGTATTGGTGGTGAGGTCTGGTGTCTGGTCTGGCATTGGGGCCAATAAATTAGTTAATCAATTAATTCTGTGTCTAGAAATCCCAGGAGCAGTGAGCTAACTGGAGATGCTTCACATGGAGGAGCTATTAGACTCCTGCCACACTTTCTTGACATAGGGACAATCCCTCTTCCAATGTCTCTCTTGTTTACATAGGGCCAAGAGGAAACCCTGTGGGGAAAGGGGAAATTTCTGATTTCAATGGCCAGGGGGGTGTACAATCAAAGCAGGTTCTATTATGGGGGCCTTTCCTGAAGTCACTGGGTTGTTTGGCCAAACTGGGGTAAGACTTCCCTCTAGTGGCATTGCCATCAGCGATCACCTTACTCAGTCTGCTCCTTGTTGAAAGTCGTCGTTTGTTTTTCCATTTTAGTCTCCTTTTGTTTGTCATTCCTACTTGAAGATTTTTTAAGTCCCATCAACTTGTTCTGAAATGGGGTGTCTGGTTCGTTCTCAGGGGCTAACTAGAAGATGAAGTTTATGATCAAGGTAGTTGGGTTTTTTTTTTTTCTTTTCATCAAGTCAAGAAAACAAATCAGACATGGAAAAAGGAGCCTAAACTCTCAAGGGCACTTTCTGACACTTTTCTAAGAGGGGAGAGAACAGAGAAATGTCTTTGAGGTCTAAAGGGGTGCTAAGACCCTCTGGATCCCACAGGGCCTCAAAGAGAGGAGCGTTGAGAGGATGGGGAAGATGAGGATTCAGTGTCAGAAGACCTTGAGGGGAGCAAGCCCCAGAGAAGAATCCAGAAGTGGGAGGGGCACGTGAACCTCTAAAGGTTTGAGGAGAAGGACAGAGAGGGGAGGAAGGGGAAGATACAGATGGGGAGAGGGAGGAGGAATTCTGAGGGACCTGAAAAGGTGGACAAATTGAGGGATGATCTACAGGGAGACCATCTGCAGGTTGAGAGGGAAAAGAGAAGAAAGTCAGAAGGAATGTGACAGGTCGATGCGAAGCCAGAGTCTTTTTTTTTCCTTATTTATTATCAAACTGATGTACAGAGAGGTTACAGTTTCATACATTAGGCATTGAATACATTTCGTGTACTATTTGTTACCTCCTCCCTCATTTCCCCCCTCCCTCTCTCCCTTGCCCTCTCCCCCATGAGTTGTTCAGTTGGTTTACACCAAACAGTTTTGCAAGTATTGCTTTTGTAGTCATTTGTCTTTTTATCCTGTGTCTCTCGATTTTGGTATTCCCTTTCAGTTTCCTAGTTCTAATACCAGTATATACAGTTTCAATGTACTCAGATAAGTTACAGTGATAGTGCAGGTACAACCACAGGAAGGGGATACAAGAGGATCACCAACAATAGAAGCTACGGTTTCACATGGCATGTTGAAAGTAATTACAACCGTGATATATCACTCATTTCCATAACATGGAGTTCATTTCACTTAGCATCATCTTATGTGTTCACAGGGGCATAGATATTGGGCTGTTGTGATCCTCTGCTGTGACTTGCCTAAACCTGTGCTAATTATTCCCTATGAGGGAGACCATAGAGTCCATGTTTCTTTGGGTCTGAAGCCAGAGTCTTGATAGGAGGCCAGAAGGGCCTCTAAGCATTTGTTTAGTCAGCAACAGTAGAGATGGGGTTGCAGCATAGTATTAAATTTGAGAGTGGAGCTGGGAATATGGCTTAGTGGCAAGAGTGCTTGCCTTGTATACATGAAGCCCTGGGTTCGATTCCTCAGCACCACATATATAGAAAAGACCAGAAGTAGCACTGTGGCTCAAGTGGCAGAGTACTAGCCTTGAGCAAAACAAAGCCAGGGACAGTGCTCAGGCCCTGAGTTCAAGCTCCAGGACTGGCAAAAAAAAAATGAAAGGGAGAGAGAGAGAGAGAGAGAGAGAGAGAGAGAGAGAGAGAGAGAGAGAGAGAGAGAGAGAAGAAAAAAGAGAGAAAGGAAGAAAGAAAGAAATTTAAGAGAGCCTCCTTCAGCCCTGCCATCCTGATCAGGCAAATTACATTGTGGCTAGGCAACATTACTGTAGAAGATTAAGGTCTTACCTTTCAGGTTAGGCTTACCCATCTTTTTTCAGTTTCAAGGAAACAGCCCAAAGGAACTGATTGAGTGTTACCAAAATGACAGCCCAAAAGAGAGCAAGGGACCAAACTGGGGAGGAATAGACACTTTGGGCCTGGAGCTCAGAGGAAGCACCCTCCCTTGATCAAGGAACTTGTCATTTGGGCATCCCAAAAGTATGGAGAGAGTTCCAAATTAAGAGGTCAAGGAACAACCTCTCCTTAACAGAGCTCGAATACAGGAAGGATGGTGACAGGGTTCTTCCCAGGGTTCTAGGTCCTAAAGAAAACTGCCATCATGTCCTGAGAAATGTCATATTGTCTGAAAAGCCAGAATGAAAGGAAGACTTAGCAAATCTTTGCTTGTCCTGCAATGGAATCAACTGAGTGATAAGGGAGGGGTTTCTTCCTGCATGGACCATCAAGAGCTTCTGTGGGGTCCCTGGATGGGAAAAACCATTCACCAAGAGGCAGCATCGCAAGCAAGGAAGCAGAGATTTGCCTTATTTTCCAAGAGAGGAAAGGAGCCAGATGGTACAGCATGGGCCATGGTGGAGTTCAGGCCAGGGTTTGTAAGCATTTAAGATACAGAAGGAATGCACTGCTGCCTTTCTGTAGTTTTGAATTTAGAACACAGAGTCCTGTTTGAGTTCAGAAGAACTGGTTTCGCAAAACCAAGTAAAGCAATCTTTCTTCCAGACAAATTGGAGTCCTTTGGAAAATGGAGTCGGTTAAGCAAATTAGAGGTGGAATTCGTATACAAAGTATGCCTTTTGTAGAGAGGGAAGTGAGCCAATAGGTTCAGAATTGGTAAAGTCCTTTGGTCTCCTCCAAAACCATATAATTATTCCATTGTCATAATAACCACATAGGGAAACAGTAGCATCTATCATTGCTGCACTGATTTCAGCACAAATAATAGAATTGAATTTAGAAGTTATTTATGAGACAATATTAATCAAAATATTAGAGAAAAGGCAATAGCCACTTGAAGTTTTGGTCAATTAAAAATTAAGGGAGAAGAAACTCTAAAAGTATATTACTAGTTGGGTGCCAGTGGCTCACACTTGTAATCCTAGCTATTTAGGGGGCTGAGATCTGAGGATCTCAGTTCAAAGCTAGCCCAGGCAGGAAAGTCCCCATGAGACTCTTATCTCCAATTAACCACTCAAAAGCCGGAAGTGGAGCTGTGGCTCAAAGTGGTAGAGCGCTAGTCTTGAGCAAAAGAGCTCAGGGACAGCACCCAAGCCCTGAGTTCAAGCCCCACAACTGCCAAAAAAAATGTTATTACTACCACTGGAGCATACAGGGGTTTGAGTAATCAAAATAGAGGGCAAATATGAAAACAGAACAATGACACTTGTTGAAACTGTTTGGGGAAGGAGGGAGGAAAGACAGGCAGGTTGCTAGATAGAGTGATATTGATTGGAATCCATTGTAACCCTATGGAAATGTAACAATGAAATTTCTGTGTAACTAACGTAAGCCAAAAAGTCTGTATTATTACACTTAATTGCCTTGAATAAACTGTAATTTTTTTCTTGTTTTATAATATCTTTCATGCGTTAGGATAATTCTAAATGTACTATCACTATATAGTGTCTGATTCTAAAGGCTATATAATCTGGAAATTTCTTTTTCAGTTAAATTACTTATTTGATTTGTCTTTTATTGTGATTTGTCTCATAGTAATGAAGTATATCTTCAACAAAGGTTTTATTAGCTCCATCCTAATTTAGATTTTACAGACTTGTCATTGTTAAGATAATTGAACTTTCCTTAACTAGTCACTTAATGTAAAATATGCCTTCAGCTTAACAAGAAAAACCATCAAATTTCCTTAGAAATTGTTTTACAGCTTGTCCACATAATAAAAGAATTTCAAGCCAAACACTGGAAGAGATGTCAGAAGACTCAGAAAAAGAAGACTATTCAGACAGAACAATCAGTGATGATGATGACTTGGTATGTTTTTCTCAATCTCTATCTTAGATTTTGAGATAAAAATATACATTCACATATTGTAAAATCAATTTGATGTAAAACCAGTTAGATGGATAATGGTAGAGGAGGTGAGAATGGTTGGAATACATTACAGACAATGAAATCCCCCTAGTGTAACTAATATATGTTAACTATAATTCCAGTAGATGTTTCAATCATTGTCATCCAAGCTGGGAAATAATATGACTGAAAGTTATTGTTGGGTACAATATGTCCCGTCTTAAAAGAGGAAAAAACTATACTGATGTTTTCTTTAGAGAATATTTTCAAGTCTTTGGGGCCTTATTAAAATGTGTGCATTAAATTATTAGTGCTTATTTTTATAATTGATGTCCACTTACTAACCCTACTGTGTCACATCCTAGTCTATATCATACTAAAATCACTTAAGTTCTAACTCTCTGGTGTACCCCAGGAATAGTGAAAGTTCAAATGGTTCTGATATTACAAAACAAATGAAGGAAGAAGAAAAATGTAGTCTTAAAAAATATTTTGTCTGTCCCTCATCCATATTTCTGAGAGATTTTCTTCAAACTTTATGAAATTATAAATTATCATATGTATAAAATTCAGAAATATGCTCCCTAAAATGATGCTTAAGCTTTTAAGCTCATGGTTTTCTGTGGGGTTTTGTTGTTGTTGTTCTTTATATTTTTTGTTTTGTTTTGTTTTTGTGATTATGGGGCTTGAACTCAGGGCCTGGCCACTGTCCCTGAACTCTCTTTGCTCAAGGCTAGCACTCTACCACTTTGAGCCACAGCCCTACTTCTGGTTTTCTGGTGGTTAATTGGAGATAAGAGTCTCACAGACTTTCCTGCCCAGGCTGGCTTTGAACCGTGATCCTCAGATCTCAGCCTCCTGAGTAGCTAGGATTACAGGCCGAGCCACCAGTGCCCAGCTTAATTTATTTTTAGTTTCAATTGTTTTCTCCAGTTCCGAAGCCTCTTTAAACACTGGTCATCTGCTAGAGTCACAATTAAGACCACAGCCAGCGGAAGAGGAACAGTGGAGCCGCAAACCTGATGGCCCCAGGATATGGGAGCTACTACTTTGAGACCAGAAGCCCACAATACATTCTTTAACTTTATTTATTAAACATTAAAGATATGTCCTGAATTCCAAGTACTAAGATGCGGAAAGATTCTAAATTTGAAATGATTTTCAAATTTAAACTTTCTCTTGTTTCAGGATGAGGATACACTCATAAAAATTTTAGATGAGGATATTCATCAGTGTGCACTGCTAACAGGTTGGAACTTTTCCTTTTTTTTTATCATGCGATCTTAAGTGGATAAGAAAAATATAAACAAGATCAGATTTAATAAAAATAATAGTCATATTGATGGATAGAGAATGAGAAATTTATACTCACTTGCATAAATATGTTTTAGAGTTTAAATTCTTCACCATGGTGTTACCTAAACCCAATTTAAATGTAAATGGTGGTTCACTAAGACTAAAGGTCTTCACTAAACATTAGAATTGGCCTTGTGGCTGGCACCACAGGCCTATACCTGTAATCCTAACTCAATAGCCTGAGATCTGAGAATTGCAGCCCAGGTGGAAAGTCCACGAGACTCCTATCTCCAATTAACCACAAAAAGGCAGGGGTGGATCTGTGGCTCAAATGGGAGAGCACTAGCCTTTACCAAACAAGAAAAAAGCCCAGGGATATCACCCAGTCCTAGAGCTGAAGCCCCAGGACTGGCACAAAATATAAATTGACTAGATAGATATGATAGATAGATAGATAGATAGATAGATAGATAGATAGATAGATAGATGTAAATGATTTTTTAAAACAAAATGGTATCCTGGCACAAGTGGCTAGCCTTGCTACTTAGGAGGCTGAGATCTGAAGATCATGATTCAAAACTCACTGAGGCCAGGCCATGTCTGTGAGACTCTAATCTCCACTAAAATCACCCTGCAAGTGAGGCTGTGGCTCACGTGGTAGAGCACTAGCAAAACAAAGCTTAAAGACAAAGCCCAATTTTTTTTTTCAAATTTTTATTATCAAACTGATGTACAGAGAGGTTACAGTTTCATACGTTAGGCATTGGATACATTTCTTGTACTGTTTGTTACCTCCTCCCTCATTCCCCCCTCCTCCCCCTTTCCCTTTCCCCCCATGAGGTGTTCAGTTCACTTACACCAAACAGTTTTGCAAGTATTGCTTTTGTAGTTGTTTGTCTTTTTTTACCCTGTGTCTCTTGATTTTGGTATTCCCTTACAATTTCCTAGTTCTAATACCAGTATAGACCGTTTCCAATATACTCAGATAAGATTACAGAGATAGTGTAGATACAACCACAGGAAGGTGATACAAGAACATCATCAATAGTAGAAGCTACAGATACACATGGGACTTTGAAAGTAGTTACAACTGTGATATACCAATCGTTTCCATAACATGGAGTTCATTTCACTAAGCATCATCTTATGTGATCATGAGGGTATAGAGCCCAATTTTTTAAAGTAAGAAAACAGAAAGAAGCAATGGACATTTTTAGAGTACTGGTTGAGAATTCAGCATGAAGTCATAGTATATAAAGTTGACAAATATTTCTGCTATTATGAAGGTCAGTTGTCACCATTTTTAAAAAATATGTTTATGTAAAATGCCATGAATTCTTCAATAGTAATCATGATACCCATGAATTAAATAGCACTGGAAGAAAAGCAGGAATTCAATGTAAAGCGCAGAGGAGCGGGGCTTTCCTTCTTGTCACTCCTTGTGTTTGAATCTTTTCCAGCTGATGCCCTTGGCAACCCCTTCTTCCCCAGGACCACGCAGATTCTCTTGGAGTATCAGCTGGGCCGATGGGTGCCGAGGCTTCGAGAGCCACGAGACTTATACGGCGTCTCTTCTTCTGGCCCACTGAGTCCTACACGATGGCCCTACCACTGCGAGGTCATCGATGAGAAAGTTCAGCATATTGGTAGGTTTTTTAGCACTGACAGGGACTCCAACATTAGAAATTTTACTTTGTTAGCATGCTAGAGTGCACATTCCAATAGAAAGGGGACCTTTTTGAATTTTCATTCAGACCACACATTGTTTTCCTCATTTCATCAAATTAGGTTTAGATTGTCACGCCACACTGAGTTTACTGAAGATCCTTAACTTGAGTTTCATCCAAGCCGGGGTTCATAGATGTCCTTTTATTTTAAGCCTTTGTGGGGGTTTCATACAAATGAGTGTTAGGGGGTTGGTTGGGTTTGGTATATTGGTTTGGCTTCTTTGGCCATAACCAATGTCAGCAGGGCCCACAAGTGTCTCCAAGTGGCCGTGGGCATTTGTGGAGGGAACGGCGCACACCAGGCCCTGCAGGGGTGGGCACTACAAACAGAAGGAACCTTTAGCAACCAGAGTGGTGGTGGTGGGGTGAGGGAGGGAGCACAAGGGGTGTTCTGTTGTCAAGAGAGAGTTCTTCTCATGCTAATGGTGACAACCGCTAACAGTGGCACTGGTGGTCCTGGGTGTGGATAACATGGCAGACATAGGACCATACCCGTAGGACAAGCAGCACAGGTGTCAGAAGCTTCCCAGTTCAGTTGTCAAAACGAACATGTCTGGAGACATGAGACTTGTCCTCCCTCCGGCCTATGTGATCATAGATGTAGAAAATCCTAAGCAATCTTCCAGGAAACGTTAAGAACTAATAACTGAGTTCCACAAGGTTGCAGAATAACAAGGTCAAGATATAAAAAGCAATTGTATTTCTGTGTAGCTGAGATCTGAGAATCTCGGTTCAAAGCCAGCTAGGGCAGGAAAGTCTGTGAGAGACTTACCTCCCATTAGTCAGCAAAATGTGGTTCAAGTGATAAAGAGACAGCTTTGAACAAAAAAGCCAAGTGACAACATGAAGCTCCAAGTTCAAGTTGCAAGATTAGCGCGCGCGCACACACATGTGCGCAGACACACTCACACACACACACACACACAAATATCTAGATAAAATAGATGGCTAAATAATATACCATGGAAGGTTTCTTACATCATGATAGAAGTCCTTCTCAAATGATCTATCTGTTAAAGGCAATTGCCATTAGAGTATGAACTGGCTATTTTGTAGAAATTAACATGCTGATTCTTAAAATCACACAGAAACCCTGGTCTCTCCTTCCCTTTATTAAAAAAAAAAACTTGGAAAGAACAAAGCTGAGAATTTACACTTTCTGTTTTAAAGACTTAATAGGAACTCACAGTCATTTAGATGGTGTGGTTCAATCATGTGGCTAGCTACCTAGACCAGTGAACTGTTGGTTTCCTAGAAGACTGTTAGCTGCTCCTGCTGCCAGGTTTATATAGAAGCCGGCAGTACAGCCTTCAGGATGCAAGTGCTAGGGGTCTGGTTTTCCTCCGCAGGTGTGCTTGGTTGGCTGGCAGGTGCAAGAAAAGTCTTTCTTTTGTAGTTTGCCCAAGTGATTTGTTGTCAGAAGGGCTGACTTTGTAGTACTTTGTGAACTCTGTATGTCTCTTAACTAAAGTTGGAAGTCATTTTCAGAAGTCTTAAAGCCATGAAAGTCAGAAAGCTAAGAAAACGATTCCAAATTTAAGGAGAGTAAAAGTGCAGGATAATCAAAGGCAATGTGTGACTTTAAACTAGATCATTTTACTTTATAGACAGCATTATTGGTACAACTGGAAAAATTCACACAGATGTCTGAGGTGCACTATGATTATATAGGAGGAGTTCTAATTTGTAGGAAAAATACAGCAAAGGATTTGAAGAGGGTCAAGTATGTCAACACATATTTCAGGGTACAAAATCTTTATTGTTGCTGCAACTTTTCTGTGTGTTTTCCATTGTTGCAAAATAATTTTTTAATTTGTAAAGATATAAATGACTTCTATGCAGAGACTATAAAGCATTATTGATAGAAATTTAAGAGACATAAATACAGAGCTATAACAGATTCATAGTCTCATTGTTTTAAAGATATCAGTTACATCAGAAATTAATCTGTAGATTAAACTACTATGTATGTGTGAAGCGTCATAATGAAACCCATTTAAGTAATTAGCATAAAATAAAAAAGAGTAGTAGAAATGTAAAACACCTGTAGCATAAGGGTACTAGTTGGAGGAAGAAGGGCAAATGGAGAGGACGAAAGTGGGTAAATATGGTCAAAATGCTTTATATACATGTGAGAAAATGGAGCAGTAAAGTTGACACGAGGGGAGGCAGGGAGATGGGATGAGGGAGCGTGACAGAAAGGATGCATCTGTTCGAGGTATACATACATGGACATGTCCAAATAAAACTCCGCTGTACAAACTGATGTTAACTGAAAATTACAGGGGGAAACAAGGAAAAGTCAATAACTGTAATGACCATCAGGTGGCGCCATTACTAAATTAACCTGGAACATCTGGAAATGTACAAAGTATTGTTTTCACGCTGGCCTACATATAGGAATCTAGTTTTCCAGTATCCTTAGCGAGCAAACCATTGTTGATTCTCAAGTTTCAAAAACCTGTCTTTAGCAAGTAAATATATGAAATGGCACTCAATCTTGTTATAACAAAGCATTCCATTATGGTGTGAGTTTGCATTTCCTTGCTTGTAAGTCCCAGAAGTGTTCCATAGACATCTTAAGAGGTGAAATGTAACAGCCATTGCAGTACATTGAGCTCCATAGAGACAGCGAAGGGGCAAGTGAGAGCCGGACGGGCACCGAGCGACTCTGTGCCTCGCGGAGGAAAAACTACACATGGGCAAAAGAGATCCTAAGAAGCCGAGAGGCAAAATGTCATCATATGCATTCTTTGTGCAAACTTGCTGGGAGGAGCACCAGAAGAAGCACCCGGATGCCTCCGTCAACTTCTCAGAGTTTTCTAAGAAGTGCTCAGAGAGGTGGAAGACTATGTCTGCTAAAGAGAAAGGGAAACTTGAAGACATGGCCAAGGCGGACAAGGCTCCTTATGAAAGAGAAATGAAAACCTACATCCCCCCCCCAAAGAGGAAACAAAAAAGAAGTTCAAGGATCCCAACGTGCCCAAGAGGCCTCCTTCGGCCTTTTTCTTGTTCTGTTCTGAGTATCGCCCTAAAATCAAAGGGGAACACCCCGGCCTGTCTATTGGTGATGTTGCGAAAAAACTGGGAGAGATGTGGAACGACACTGCTGCAGATGACAAAGCAGCCTGATGGAAAGAAGGCGGCTAAGCTGAAGGAAAAATATGAAAAGGATATGGCTGCCTATCGAGCTAAAGGAAAACCTGAGGCAGCCAAAAAAGGGGGTTGTGAAGGCTGAAAAGAGCAAGAAAAAGAAGGAAGAGGGGGCTGGGGATATAGCCTAGTGGCAAGAGTGCCTGCCTCGGATACACGAGGTCCTAGGTTCGATTCCCCAGCACCACATATACAGAAAAAACGGCCAGAAGCGGCGCTGTGGCTCACGTGGCGGAGTGCTAGCCTTGAGCGGGAAGAAGCCAGGGACAGTGCTCAGGCCCTGAGTCCAAGGCCCAGGACTGGCCAAAAAAAAAAAAAAAGAAGGAAGAGGAGGATGAAGATGAAGAGGATGAGGATGAATAATAAGTTGATTCTAGCACAGTTTTTTTCTTGTCTATAAAGCATTTAATGTCCCTGTACACAGCTCACTCCTTTTAAAGAAAAAAAATTGAAATGTAAGGCTGTGTAAGATTTGTTTTTAAACTGTACAGTGTCTTTTTTTTTGTATAGTTAACACACTACCGAATGTGTCTTTAGATAGCCCTGTCCTGGTGGTATTTTCAATAGCCACTAACCTTGCCTGGTACAGTACGGGGGTTGTAAATTGGCATGGAAATTTAAAGCAGGTTCTTGGTGCACAGCACAAATTAGTTATATATGGGGACGGTAGTTTTTTCGTCTTCAGTTGTCTGACACAGCTTATACGAAATAATGGTTGTTCTGTTAACTGAATACCACTCTGTAATTGCAAAAAAAAAAAAGTTGCAGCTGTTTTGTTGACATTCCGAATGCTTCTAAGTAAATATAATTTTATTATTAAAAAAAGAGGTTAAATGTAACTTATACCAAGCAATGGCGAAGAAGTGGAGGAAATAGAACCTTCAGAATTGCTGGTGGGGAGTAAATTGGTTTAGACACAAGAGGAAAGTTTCAATAATCCTAGAGTGGCTTTTTTTGCAACAAAAATATATAATTGGATAGAAAGCATTTATGGTAACAAGCCTGTATTACATCATTTACACTTAAATGCAGATATTTACCCTATCTACATTCCATGTAACCATCTACTCATCTTTCTGCCATCCATCCATTTAATCTGCAAACATATAAGTGCCTGCTGCTTGAAATACTATACAAATAACATTTTTAATGACAGAGTAGGATTAAAATGAATGAAAGCTAGAATGAAGTTGGATAAAGCTGATTCTCAAAATATGGTTCTCAGTAAGGAGACTGGAAAACTGAAATTTGACATTTATATAAGTTGTTTTTCCAGTTCTGATAGGGGATATTTGTGTTTCTTTAAATGACATTTATTAAGAAATAAATGATAGCATATGCAGAGGTTAAGGAAATCTCCAACTATTTCTTTGATAAGCAGACTACACGAAGGCAAATAGCTAAAATACCCCAGTGTCTGCAGAAGAGAAACTAATGTTCTAAGTTCGTGATTCATTTTGGCTTGAGTTGATTAATAATTATAAGTTTGCCATCAATTAATATTTGACTGTGTGTAGTGATTAATCCTATGATTCACAGTGATACATATTTTAATTAATATGGGAGTTTATGGGGTGGGTCTCTGTGGGTAGCCTTCCCACATTATCTCAAATGCAATGACATTGCTAGACAGATGTACACATAATGTCCAAAATGTCTGTCTAGTAGTGCTTGTTTCTTATAGCCAGATTCTTGGGCAACTAGGGTAGCTGTAAATGTATGTATGTATGTATGTATGTATGTATGTATGTATCTACACATACATATGTATATGTACATACACACAACTAGCATAGTTTTTCCCTATAAATAGATGACAATCTGAAAGATTTGAACATGACCACAGATAACTTTTAAGACATTAGTAAGAGAAATAAAGCTGGCAGGTAATGTTTTCAAATAAAAGATGGTAAAGAGTCTAAGAATATACACCCTTTTGTGAAAGTAGAAACCTGAAAATGTTTAGACTGAGGGTATCACCATGACCAAGAAAGAGGCTGAAGATACAGTGCAAGAAAGAAGGAAAGGCGGGACAGTGTTCCCAGAGAGGTGACAGAATGACAACATGGGCTTCAGAGGAATAGAAGTGGTAACACCAAATTGATAATGAGCACACAGCAAGATACAAAGGAATATGAGTTTTGTTACAGTGTGATGGCGTTTATTATTGTTTTCAGTGACCCTAGCTTGCTCAAAACACTAAAATTTAGCCTAGGTCTACACTGAATCATTTGAAAATGTCCAGTAACTTTCCCCCCTTTTGTTTTGATGTCGTATTTATAATGCCTCCTTCCCTTCTTTTCCAGATTGGACTCCCTTTTTTCCTGAGCCAGTGTATGCCCCCACAGGCCTGGAAATGGAACCTGCCTATTCAAACTCCAAGGAGAATACTGTAGTTTATCTGGCAGAGGATGGTGAGTGTCTAATAAGATAGGTTGCTATAAACATATCATTTGGACCGGTTCCGATGACTTACACATGTAATCCTAATAGGGCTGGGGATATGGCCTAGTGGCAAGAGTGCTTGCCTTGTATACATGAAGCCCTGGGTTCAATTCCCCAGCACCACATATACAGAAAACAGCCAGAAGTGGCACTGTGGCTCAAGTGGCAGAGTGCTAACCTTGAGCAAAAAGAAGCCAGGGACAGTGCTCAGGCCCTGAGTCCAAGCCCCAGGACTGGGAAAAAAAAAAAAAAGCATAATACCATGTAATCCTAGCTACTCAGAAGGCTGATGTATGAGGATCACAGTTCAAAGCCAGCCTGAGCAGGAAAGTTCATGAGACTCTTATCTCTAATTAGGTGGCTCTGTGGCTCAAGGGGTAGAATGCTAGCCTTGAGCCAAAAAGCTTAGGGACAGTACCCAGGCTGAGTGCAAGCCCCAGGACTAGTATATGCACACACACCCCAAAATTACACACTCACACACACACATTTGGTATATGTATTACTGTTTAGTTATACATGTTTTGCTGTTTGTAGTGGGAAACTCAGATTACCAGGAAGTTTTTGTCCCTTTGAAAAATGTGGGGTTATATATTAATTCAAATGTTCAGCTAGCTATATTTTTGAATACACACTAATTTATGCTGAGTTGCTTTAAAATATAATATCACATCTATTAGAATGGACAATTATACTTAGGATGAAATGTGCCTCACATGTTTTTTAAGGTAAGGTTGGTGGAGTTACCTGCAACTGTTAGTCACTCTGCATCTCTTTCGATCATTCAGGTTGCTTTTCATTTCATTTCATGTCTGTTTGATGCATTTCTTAGAGTTGGCATTTTTATAGCATCCAAGACTATATCCCAGGAAAGTGTTAATACTCAAGATCAATATTTTCACCTTGCAAGCTTTCTACATGCACACTCTTCATCCACTTTTATGATAGAGAGTGCCGATAATCAAACTTAGACTCTTAGCCTGTGTCCTAATATAAGGAATGTTCCAGTACCACCAAGGGAGGGAATTTATGAGCACAGTTTTACCATCAGAGTTTAATATCTTAGTGACTTCATATATTAAAAATACCTGAGACCATCCAGATTTTATTCAAAGGGCTTTCTAGAAACCATGAATTTGAACCCACGTTTCTAAACAACTAAAGAGAAAGAGCACCTCTGACTTTCTTTTAAAATTTGATTTTAAATACTTATATGGTTAACCTGGCTTACCGCTTCCAGTCATAGCTGAAGTGAGATCTGATTTTTTTTTAATGTTTTTAAATAGTTGAGGTGATTCAGTCAGAGTCATGTCAGGAATTAGAAGGCACATGAAGAGTAACTTAAGCAAGCTTAATGAAATTTCATTGAATGAGTTTACAAAAGGGCAGACAAAGTTAAGAGAGACTAAAAAGGAATGGTGAAATCACATAGGCATGTATGGGGGTGGTGTGTATATGCATGCACACGTGTGCGTGTGTGTGTAACTTAAAATAAACTTTATGCTTCGGTTTTGTTTCTGTTGAGTGACCTTCAAGTTCAGTGATCACTCCCCTGCTCCGCGCAGTTCATTAAAGGCAACCTCTGCTTCTGTTGTAGTGTTTTCACTTCTCACACTCAAATGAATACTTTCTGACCATTTCCATCTGGAAATACTCACTTGCTCTTTTTTTCCACTTGAACCTTTAACTTAGTAATCATAATTCCAACATCTTTATCTTATAGAATGGTTATGTTTGATAACTTTGCCTTTTGACAATGTATGAAAGATTCCTGTGTGTGTGTGTGTGTGTGTGTGTGTGTGTGTGTGTACATGCATATAATTTGAAACCGTCAGGTTGTAATCTGGAGGTCTTATGGAGGTCATTAAAGACAGGCAAATTGTTTTTATGCCTAAAAATTGAAAGAGAAAAAAAAAAACAACCAACCGAATTTCCACTTGCTAACTCTTCAGTGTATGTGTATGAGATAGGGTGGGGGCAGGGTAGTACCTTTGTAATCCAGGAAATGAGCTAGAATTAGACTTATTTGTTTGCTCTTGTTAACCTCCGTTGCACCACGGACTTCATATTCCACCTTACCATTTAGGATGGCGCTACCGTGCTGGAGCTGGTGTAACAGCTGTAATTTTCCCTTTGCTGTATACCTCATACAGGATGTTTCTGAACTTTTCACCGCTCCAAAATGAATCAGTCCCTGTTAGTTGATACTCAGGCTTGTTTTAGCCTGGTTTGTGGGAAGAAGTAGGAATTCATTGCCGTTCTCATTAGGCCTCAAGCTTTAGCCATACACCAAGTCCCTGGTTCTCGGAAATGAAGTCTTCTCAGTACTCCAGTGTCTTCAACTGTCGGTCTGATTCCAGTGTGTAAATCCTGCATTTTCTCAGAGAATAAAGGATTTGGGTTATTCTTGTTTTTCAGTCCATTCCCTTTTCCTAGATAGTATGCATGTATACCAGTGTTCTACAGGTGCCAGTGTTTGTTGCCCTTACCCCAAGAATTTAAGATTTTGCTCCAAAAGTAGGGAGGAGAAATGATTTGAACAGAGTTTGTGCCATGCTCTGCATTGCTTGCCACTCTCCCCTCCCCTCAATCTACACTGTAAAAGGTGTTTACTCAGAATTCATCCATGGTTTTTCTGAATACCTGGTGAGGTCCACGAGAAGAGTACAAAATTCCCTTACCTCTGTATATCTTTTGGTGAGTACAAAATTCTCTTGCATCTTTATATATGTTTGGTGAGCATAAAATTCCTTTACGTCTCTATGGTCCTTTGGTGGGTATGTCTGTGTATCCTTCGGTGGGTATAAAATTCCTTTACATCTGTCTTTCCCAAAGACTGTATTCTCTTTCTAATCCACTCAACCTTTGCCAATTGGTTTAACACTTCAACTTCAGGCTCCTTGATGGAGTGTACACCAGGTAAGCTAGTGCTCAGATCCCAGCTCTCCTTGAAAATGTCTTAGATCCTGAAGTAGCAGTGTTCCTGCAACCACAGGGGTTCAAGTACAGCTGTACAGCAATATTTCTGTGGCAAGGATGAGAGCCATGCTTTTCCCCAGTGATCCAACCCCAAGTACCAGAATCAGGGCTCTGGTTTTAAGTCTTTTCTACTGTTTAACATGAAAAACTATACATTTCTTGGTAAGCAGTTTTCACTTCAGCCCACAAATGATGTGTTACGTGTTTTCTGTGTCACTCCATTCAAAATATTTTCTACCATCCTTGTGGTCTTTTTTCTTTGTTGTATTTAGAAATGTGTTACCTTGCTTTCAAATATGTGAAATTCATTAGCTATCTTATTGTCATTGATTTAGTCTTTTCTTACCAGCTTACAAAGAACCCTGTTTTGTATATTCCCGAGTTGGGGGTAATCGAACACCCTTGAAGCAGCCTGCCGATAACTGTGACAACACCTTGATGTTTGAAGCACGGTTTGAGAGTGGTAATCTACAGAAGGTAGTCAAAGTGTAAGGCTTTAATTATTTTTATTTGAGGAGCGAAGCACCAAATGTTTATTTGTTTCTGTTTTATGTCTCTTAAAGTCCTTGGTATCTGCTACTACTACCTTGTAATTCCTGAAATATAAGCACTAATTACAAGTAGAAGCGCTACTATCAAGGATTTGAAACCATTATTTTACCTGTTCCTAGTTGATTTTTTGCAATAAAATATACTCACATGCTAATTCAAAACAGTTCACTGACAAGGGAAATAAGTCACAAATAAGATAAATGTACTATGTATATAACTAATATTCCAGTGGAATGCTTTCTTCCTTTATAATTTAAACCTATTTAGAGGCTAAGTATGGAGTCCAGATAGTTATCAAATACAATCCTTGTACTGAAAGAATTGAAATTTTGGAATCTATGTGATCACATTAACTTTTAAATGCTTTTTTTTTTTTTTTTTTGCCAGTCCTGGGGCTTAGACTCAGGGCCTGAGCACTGTCCCTGGCTTCTTTTTGCTCAAGGCTAGCACTCTGCCACTTGAGCCACAGCGCAACTTCTGGCCATTTTCTGCATATGTGGTGCTGGGGAATTGAACCCAGGGCCTCATGTATATGAGACAAGCACTCTTGCCACTGGGCCATATCCCCAGCCCTTTAAATGCTTTTAAATTCCTCAGAATGGTCATTATTTCATATCCCAAGGATTCAAAGCTATTAGAAAATAGAAATGTGTGCTTGGTGCAAAAGTTGTATTTTTCTTCAGTTTCCCTAAGTCCTTAATCACTTATTGTACACAAAGCAATTGAATTGAAATACAAAGGTTTTTATCCGATTCTTGTGTTTTCACGTGCTGTGTTGAATTGCAAAGGAATGCGAAGGCTTTAGAGCTAGCATACAGTTTTTTAGGCAGGAAAAGAGCATTCCTATGCTTGTCTACATTTTTATTAGCATCAATTAGTTGTCCAAAGGGGGGGGGGGTTACTATGACATATCCATGCGTGCAATTTGTCATTGTTCACCCTCTAATATTCTCTTTTCCTTCCCATTCATCTTCTCAAGCATTCCTCCCATACAAACACCTATACCATTTCACATTTTTTTATCTTTTGAAGTCACTTGTGACGGGGTACTATCTTAAGTAAACATGCTTCCCCCCACCCCCACCCCCATCAAATAAAAGTACCTCAGGGCGCCAGTGGCTCACGCCTATAATCCTAGCTACTCAGGAGGCTGAGGTCTGAGTGTCACAATCCGAAGCTAGTCCAGAGCAAGAAAGTCTGTGAGACTTTTATCTCCAATAAACTACTCAGAGAAAGCTGGGAGTGGGGCTGTGGCTCAAGTGGTAGAATGCTAGCCTTGAGCAAAAGAAAAAGAAGTTCAGGGACAGTGCCCAGGCCCAGAAAGGAAGGAAGTACTGTATGGGAATAGGTAAAATAGATTTTTTTAAAATAAAGTATTTTTTTTTTCATTTCACTTCAACTGTGAGGCCATCTTTACATTCTTCCAGACTGGTTTTGTGTTGTCTGTTTGTTTCTTTCTTCCCCCTTCCTTTCTTGTTGTGCCTTAGAGCGGAGTATGAATACCAGCTGACTGTGCGCCCAGACCTCTTCACCAACAAGCACACCCAGTGGTACTATTTTCAAGTCACTAACACCCAAGCCGAACCGGTCTACAGATTCACCATCGTCAACTTCACCAAGCCGGCCAGCCTGTACAACCGGGGCATGCGCCCCCTGTTCTATTCCGAAAAGGAGGCCAAGAGCCACCAGGTGGGCTGGCAGCGAATCGGAGACCAGATCAAGTACTACAGGAACAACCTGGGGCAGGAGGGCCGCCACTTCTTCTCCCTCACCTGGACCTTCCAGTTCCCCCACAGCAAGGACACCTGCTACTTCGCCCACTGCTACCCCTACACCTACACCAACCTGCAGGAGTACCTGTCCACCATCCACAGCGACCCCGTGCGCTCCAAGTTCTGCAAGATCCGCGTCCTGTGCCACACGCTCGCCAGGAACATGGTGTATGTCCTCACCATCACCAACCCCTGGAAGACCTCGGATTCCAGGAAGCGAAAGGCCGTGATCCTGACTGCCAGAGTCCACCCCGGGGAGACCAACAGCTCCTGGATGATGAAAGGCTTCCTGGATTATCTTCTAGGGGACTCGAGCGACGCGCAGCTCCTGCGCGATACCTTCGTCTTCAAGGTGATCCCCATGCTCAACCCCGATGGGGTGATCGTGGGCAACTACCGCTGCTCCTTATCCGGACGGGACCTGAACCGCAACTACACGTCAGTCCTGAAGGAATCCTTCCCTTCCGTGTGGTACACGCGCAACATGATCCACAGGTAAAAAAGAAAATCAGCCCCACGCTACCTCTCTGCGCCATTGGCATGTTTGGGTGGTAAGTAGTATTCTCTCTCTCTCTCTCTCTCTCTCTCTCTCTCTCTCTCTCTCTCTCTCTCTCTCTCTCTCTCTCTCTCTCCTCTCTCTCTCTTCACACACACACACACACACACACACACACACTTGCCTGCTTATTTGACTCTAACTTTCATTGAGATCTTTCAGAGCGACCTCATGTCTCCCTTGAGTTTCCCTAAGTCAGACCCTACCTTCTAATGGCATGATGCTACCGGGTTGGCTGTCTTTCCCCTTAGACAAGGGCTCTGTGAAACAAATCGTTGTTACATTTGCATACCCTTAATTCAGTTCCTGGTCAAAACTAGCAATGGCGCTAGGCTGTTTGGGTCCTTCTTGTGAGGGTCCATTACATCTCACAGGCTGCTCTGACATTGTGCGGGACATACAATGCTGAGTGCCTCTTTTGACTATCAGCCGACATAGTTATTTAATGAGCACTTGTCTCATTTGACCCTGAAAAGTTGAACAGCTTTAAAATTTCCAAAGAATTTGCATGAGCTCTGGGCTCCTGTCTGTAATCCTTGCCACTCAGGAGGCTACGATCTTGAGGATCACAGCTTGAAGCCAAACAGTTTTTAAAAAAAAGACTACATCTCTGAAATAACAAGCAAAGAGCCCGGCAGAGGTGTGGCTCAAGTGGTCGAGCACTAGCTAACTAAGCAAGAGAGCCAGACAAATTCGAGGATCTGGGTTCAAACTGAGGAGCGGGCAATAAAATACAATAAAATAAATCTAAAACAGAAAAAAAAAACCGCACATGATATTTGATTACTTATTGACCCTCTGGGTGAATTATTTGATAGATCAGGGAATAACAAGTCAGAATAAACATCTGCTACAGTAGGTAGACTGAACTCAGAGAGCATCCATTCCAAGTTCAAAGCCTCTTAAGCTTCTTTATTAAGGGCATGAATTGGGAGTGAAGCATGTCACACTGAAATCCCTTCTATCTCATTTATTAACTTATGACCTTGTGCAATTAAGACACCACACTAAGTCTCAATGAGTCATCTATAAAATGGAAATACTACTTCTAAGAGGACCAAGTAAGAAAATCATCTCTAATGGGCTCCAAATAGATAGGAAACCCAAAGACTCTAAATACATCTAAAGCAATTCCTCAAATGTAAAAAGGAAATGTGAAAAGAACCCTACCACCTGGCACTTTTTACTTTTTGCCTTTTGAAAGCCTCCTTTGTGGACCATTTTCATCCATCTGTTTGAGAAGTTTATTTGTTATCATTTGAAGATCACTGGGTTCTAAATTATACAGGCTAAGGTTTGGGATCTGAGGGAGTATATAGTCATTTCTTTGAAATATTTTATTTCTTTGAAATAAATGTATTTGGAATATTTATTTATAGGAAAATTTTGTTAGGAACATTCAACTCAGATTCCAGTACCATCTCTCTTAGAATGACCAAATTAATGAAGGGTTAGTTGACAGTCATAATTAACACCAAGGCCTCAGGCATGCAGTTATTAACAAATATGTGGGAAGCCCCTCTGAATGGCACTGTTCTAGGTGATTTTGAGTGTTCTCCATCCTTAAGGACCATAAATACTGAACTAAGAAAACTCCTTGGAGAATGTCAAGTAATCGGCCAAGTGATACAGAAGTTCCAAAGGAGGAAAATGAATGAGCTTCAGTAATTAGGAAGGAAATGAGATATGCAGATGGTTTTGTGTTTTTTTTTAATCATGAGTATACCATGCACATTTATAAAGATGACAAAGGAATACTTTCCAGGCAAAAAGAAATGATATGAGCAGCGATCGAAAACCAGAATAAAGCATAGAGAGCTTGTTGGGGTATAGATGTCATCAAATGTCTATTGGTAGTGGTAATGATGCAGTGTAGATAAGAAGGCAAGGTTTATTAGGCTATGTATTTACACATTATATCATAAATACTCAGTTGTGCCTATAGAAGAGCATGCAGAGGTGTATCTCCTTCCTTCTTTCCTGGGTAGATTGATGGAGAAGCGAGAAGTGATCTTGTACTGTGATCTGCACGGCCACAGCAGAAAGGAGAACATCTTCATGTATGGCTGCAATGGTAGTGACCGGTCTAAGACCAAATCCTTGTACTTACAGCAACGGATCTTCCCACTGATGCTGAGCAAGAACTGCCCAGACAAAGTAAGCACCTTGAAGATTTCAAGCTTCCTTTCGCTAACGGTGGTCCTTAGGGGACAGTGGGAGCGATCAGCTCTCGGTAACCTCATTTCACAGTTAGTTCTTCTGATTTACACAGCTGACTGCGTAAAGAAACAATTATGGGGGCTGGGGATATGGCCTAGTGGCAAGAGAGCTTGCCTCGTATACATGAGGCCCTGGGTTCGATTCCCCAGCATCACATATACAGAAAACGGCCAGAAGTGGCTCTGTGGCTCAAGTGGCAGAGTGCTAGTCTTGAGCAAAAAGAAGCCAGGGACAGTGCTCAGGCCCTGAGTCCAAGGCCCAGGACTGGCCAAAAAAAAAAAAAGAAACAATTATGTGGAACTGCTTAGTGACCAATAATTTGAAGATATTTTTGGGGGTGCCATGAGCTCACACTGGTCATTCTTAGCCACTCAGGAGGCTGAAACCTGAGGATCAGGGTTCAAAGCCAGCCTCAGTAGACAATTCTCAGAGACTCTTACCTCGGATGAACAAGCAAAACTCCAGCAGTGGGGCTGTGGTTCAAGTGATGGAGCACTGGCTTGAGCATAAAAGTTCAGGGACAGCACTCAAGCCCTAAGTTTAAGCACATGTGTGCACACACACATGCACACACACACACACACACACACACACAGTTTAAGTCCTGTGACAGTTACATTATGAGTATTATGTTGTGAGCTACATGGTGAGACCCTATTTCAAGTGGCAAACTAAGAAACAAAGATTATTTTACATAAGGAAAGTTCCTCTATTTGCCATACAGTACATTTTGAGGGGTTTTTTTTCTGCTTGTTTTAATATGTGCTTAGTGTCTATATAGGTTAAATATGTGCTCTTAAGAAATGTATAATGTCAGGGCTGGGAATGTGGCTTAGCGGTAGAGGGCTTGCTTAGCATGCATGAAGCCCTGGGTTCGATTCCTCAGCGCCACATAAACAGAAAAGGCCGGAAGTGGCGCTATGGCTCAAGTGGTAGAGTGCTAGCCTTAGGTAAAAAGAAGCCAGGGACAGTGCTCAGACCCTGAGTTCAAGCCCCAGGACTGGCGCAAAAAAAAAAAAAAAAAGTGCTGACAACCCCAAAAGTCAACATAAACTTGAAGCAACTGGAGCAGCCCCATCCACGGCTCATGGCAGTACAAAATGATGTGGCATTTGGAGAGATTCTTTTTCAGTTTCTTAAAAAATAAAATGTACGGGGCTGGGGATATGGCCTAGTGGCAAGAGAGCCTGCCTCGTATACATGAGGCCCTGGGTTCCATTCCCCAGCACCACATATACAGAAAACAGCCAGAAGTGGCGCTGTGGCTCAAGTGGCAGAGTGCTAGCCTTGAGCAAAAAGAAGCCAGGGACAGTGCTCAGGCCCTGAGTCCAAGGCCCAGGACTGGCCAAAAATAAAAAAAATAAAATGTACGCTTAACAGATGACCATTCCTACCAATTTAGCCTAGAAAAAAGGGACATGTGCATTCGTGTGTAAGTAAGAGGGAGAGGGGGCAGACGAGCTTGACGGCAGAGGACTGGCATGAGGGAGGTCTTTAGGTTTCATTTTGTCTTTAGGGAGACTAGAACTCTTCTCTGTCTGATGGTGGTAGAGGTTACACAAAACTAAACACATGGGGAAAGTCACAGACACAGAACACAAATCCATTTTATATTTTTTTTTAAAAAAGTTAGAGCTGGGAATAGTGATGCATGTCTGTAATCACAGCACTTGAGAAGCTGAGGATGAAACACAGCAAGGCGCTGTCATAAATAAGTAAATGAATAAATACTCCCCCAAATCTTTTTTTTTTATAAATAATACATCAGAAATCTTTCAATGGGCCTTTCCTATGAAACTGAAGAATACTCTCCTTCTGGAAATGTAGAACACTCGTAATTCCTAGGCTGGTTAAGTTCAGGCTGGCCATGGTAGCGAACACTCGTAATCCCGACAACATGGGATATGGAGATAGGAAGATGGTGACCCAAGGCCAGATCAGTGAAAAGTGCCAGGCCCTATCTGAGAAATAAACTTGAAAAAAGCAAAAGGACTGGGAATGACCTGGTGAGATGGTGCAACTTTGAGTTCTACTCTAAGTACTACAAAAAAAAAAAAGAAAGTTAAAACACTTCTCCTAAGCTTTCTTAAAGCATATGATCCTATAGCAATAGAATCCAAGTATTCATTAACTGATTTTGAATATTACCTATGATTTAAAGGTATATTTTATTCCAGGAATGAGAATATGTACTCCTCAAAAATATAGGCGTGTCCTCTTGGTTCGTGTTCCTCATGAATGTGTTTCTAAAAAGAAGTGCTGTTTAATAATAGGTAATGTGCCTAGGTTCTAAGAATCGAATTGGATACCTGATGTATCCTTGAAAGAAATGATAGCATTATATATAAAGATTTGTAAAAAGCAACCAGTTATTTTTCTGACGAACAATATTGTTTTATTTCTATTGATCAGGTAGCCCTTTAAGCTTTAGTGAGAGTTACAGATTGCACACAACTACTTGTATCATCTTTGACCCTTCTTCTTCAGATGGATGGGGGGGGCCTCACTTTGATTTGCTGCTTTTCAGTTTTCCTTCCCAGCTTGCAAGTTTAATATGCAGAAGAGCAAGGAAGGAACGGGAAGGGTGGTGATGTGGAAGATGGGAATCAGGAACAGCTTCACCATGGAGGCTACCTTTTGTGGATCTACTCTGGGTAAGGCCAACTGTTCTCCAGCACGGCTCTCAGAGCATGAAGCCAGGCAGAAACATGGATTCTTATAGGGGTGGGGGCTGAAGCAAGATTTTATTACCTAGCCTAAGCTGATCTGGTATTTGTGATCATCCTGATTCCTTGCTGGGATTACAGGTTTGTACCACCACACCTGGCTTAACATACATATCTCAATGTAAAACTGATACGGCAGATAATTTGATAGAAAGCATACAATGCACGCTGATACTATTAATTCTGTAAACAAGATACATTTTTCACTTCAGGGACTACTTCACCATGTGCCTTTGCTTAGAAAGGATTTTGTAGGGCTGGGGATATGGCCTAGTGCCAAGAGTGCCTGCTTCATATACATGAGGCCCTGGGTTCGATTCCCCAGCACCACATATACAGAAAATGGCCAGAAGTGGCACTGTGACTCAAATGGCAGAGTGCTAGCCTTGAGCAAAAAGAAGCCAGGGACAGTGCTCAGGCCCTGAGTCCAAGCCCCAGGACTGGCCAAAAAAAAAAAAAAAAAAAAAGAAAGGATTTTGTAGCACGCACATAGACTATTCTCATAAATTTAATAACTATTCAATAATTAATAAATTAATAAATAATAGGTTGTTTAATAATTAATCTTCCAATTCTAGCTGCTACTGAAGATGATTACTACAGATTATCTTAAAAACAGGAGTTCCCAGACATTCAAAGTCAAAAACCAATGCAATGTTTTTAATCTCATTTGTTATTTGCAAGATAAAAAGTAAGAACATTTATCAATTTTCTATTTTAAAAATCGTTTGGTTCTCTGAAGTAATAATAAAGAAAACTGGCCAGGTGCCAGTGGCTCACACCTGTAATCCTAGCTACTCAGGAAGCTGAGATCTGAAGATCGTGGTTCAAAGCCAGACTGTTATCTCCAATAAACTACTCAGAAAATGCCAGACGTGGCACCGTGGCTCAAGTGGTAGAGCACTAGCCCTGAGCACAGAAAGGCTCAGGGACCGTATCCAAACCCTGACTTAAGGCCCCAGAACCAGCCAAAACAAAAAACAAAAAGAGAGAACTGTTCTCTGTAGTCTCATTTCAAAAATGAGACTTTTATTCATATGTAGCACCTAGTAATGCAGTTAGAATACTCCATGATAAGACAGTTGTCGCGCTGTTAGAAAATCAATTCAAGCTTGGCATGGTGGTACATGCCTGTAATCCCAACACTGGAGAGACTGAGACAGGATACTCACAAGTTCAAGATTAGCCTGGGTTATATAAGAAGACCCTGCCCACCCACCCACCCCCCAAAAAAAGCTGTGTGTGTGTGTGTGTGTGTGTGTGTGTGTGTGTGTGTGTGTGTGTGTGTTTTCTGAGAAAATGGATCAACTCAAACCAAAGCACTGGAAATCCACACATGTACTTTCCGCCTAGATTTTAAGGTATCTTGAAATCAGTATACCGTATTCATGATGGTTAAAACATTTTCTTCACCAAGTCTTTACCCAAGTTTTTCTCTGAGTAATGATGATCAGCACTTTCTAAGGTGACTCAACTTCCCATAGCAGTGTCAGGATTATGATGTCTCCTCTGCTGTGCCACACGGACATGTGTGTGTCACACATGAGTGTGTAGATCTGGGTGGTGGCCAAGACCCGCAGTCCACTGTTGAGGAACAGCCACGACACAGCACATACCACGGATCACAGGAATGTTTCGTTTGTCCTCCCTTGTGACATAGGCCTACCTGATTAAAAGAAAAAAGGATTAAGTCATCCTCGAGTGTAGCTAAACTTATTGATGTTCCAGGTAGTAAACGGGGCACTCATTTCAGCACCCGCGACTTGGAATCCATAGGCTACCATTTTTGTGACTCTCTCTTGGACTTCTGTGATCCCGACCGGAGCAAGGTAGGTGGAAATCCATTCCTTCCATTCAGCCAGCCACCTGCCATCAACCTACAAGAGATATTTCCTCTTACTATTCTAATGGCACCCAGAGTCTCTGTGATGATGTCTCCATAACTCTTACTGCAAATGCCTACAAATATTCAACTCATTCAGTTAGAAATCAAAATTGTCTTGTGGTGGTGGTGGTGGTGGTATTTTAGGATTTTTACGCTGGTCCTGGGGCTTGAAGTCAGGGCCTGGGTACTGTCTCTGAGCTTCTTTTGCTCAAGGATAGTGCTCTACCACTTGAACCACAGGGCCACTTCCAGCTCTTTCTGAGTGGTTTCTCAAAGATAAGAGTCTCCCAGACTTTCCTGCCTGGGCTGGTTTCAAACCTTGATCCTCAGATCTCAGTCTCCTGAGTAGCTAAGACTATAGGCGTGAACCACCAGTGGCTGGCCAAAGTTGTTTTAATAATGGATTCATTTCTAATCTTCCCTAGTACTATCAGTGCCTGAAAGAATTAGAGGAAATGGAGAAGCATATGAACTTGGAAAAGGCCCTTGACGATTCAGATACTTCTCTCATAGAAATTTCCTTGGATCTAGACTCTAGGTAAGGCAAGATCAAGGAAGTCATTTTTTGTTGAATTTGCTTGACTATGTTCTTTTCTAGAATATCACTGTCAGCCCCCCTCCCTCCCCCAATTTTATTTCATTTATTTATTTGGTGCTACTAAGGTTTGAAGTCAAGGTCTTGTACTTACCAGGTATGTGTTCTATCACGTAAGTCACACCGTGAATCATTTTAGCTTTATTTTTTTGAATAGGTTCCCATAGTTACACCTGGCTAGCATGCTTTTCTTTTTTTTAATCAAATTTTTATTGTCAAACTGAGGTACAGAGAGGTTACAGTTTCATACATTAGGCATTGGATACATTTCTTGTACTGTTTGTTACCTTGTCCCTCATTTCCCTCTCCCCTCTCCCCCTTTCCCTTCCCCCCCCCCATGAGTTGTTCAGTTCATTTACACCAAACAGTTTTGCAAGTATTGCTTTTGTAGTTATTTGTCTTTTTTTACCCTGTGTCTCTCGATTTTGGTATTCCCTTTCTATTTCCTAGTTCTAATACCAGTATACAAGGTTTCCAATGTACTCAGATAAGATACAGAGATAGTGCAGGTACAACCACAGGAAGGGGATACAAGAGGATCATCAGTAATAGAAGCTACGGTTTCACATCGCATGTTGAAAGTAATTACAACAGTAATATGACAGTCATTTCCATAACATGGAGTTCATTTCTATGTGTTCATAAGGGCATAGCTATTGGGCTGTTGTGATCCTCTGCTGTGTCTTGCCTAAACCTGTGCTAATTATTCCCTATGAGGGAGACCATAGAGTCCATGTTTCTTTGGGTCTGGCTCACTTCACTTAGTATGATTACTTTTCCAAGTCCTTCCATTTCCTTACGAATGGGGCAATGTCATTCTTTCTGATAGAGGCATAAAATTCCATTGGGTATATGCACCACATTTTCCTGATTGCTAGCACGCTTTTCATGGTTGAGAATAGCTTCTCTTTTGCTCACATGGCTCAAACCATGATTCTCTCTGCCTCCTGGTGGATGATCTTTCAGTGTGCTGGTGAATTTGGTTTGCTAGAATTTTGTTAAACTTTTTTTGTGTGCTAGTACTGGGTTTTGAACTCAGGGCCTGAGCAGTGTCCCTGAGCTTTTCTGCTCAAGGCTAGCATTCTACCTCTTGGGCTATCGTTCCACTTCCAGCTTTTAAATCGTTAACTGGATATAAGTCTCCCAGACTTTCCTGCCTCAGCTGGCTTTGAACCATGATCCTCAGATCTCAGCTTCCTGAGTAGCTAGGATTACAGGCATCAACCTGTGCCCAGCTATGTTTGGCATCTTTAACTATTTGGTAGAACTCAATATTGGAGCCAGTTGGTGTCGAAAGTTTTTTTTTACTAGTATTACTACAGATTTAATCTCCCTGCTAAGAAGAGATCTGTTCACATTATTTGGTCATTATTTGGTCTTCTCAAGTTATGCGTTTCTAGAATGTGTGCCTTTATTCTAAGTTATTCATAGTGTGGTAAACCTGTTAATAATATTCTCATGGTTATTTTATTTTTGTGCTGGTACTGGGGCTTAAACCCAGGGCCTCATGCTCTGCTTTTTCTGCTCACTTTTTCTACCACTTGAACACAGCTCTGTTTCCATATTCTTGCTGGTGAATTGGAGATAAGAGACTTAGAGACTACGGCCCACGGTGGCTTTGAGTCACAACCCTCCAATCTCAGCTTCCTCTGTAGCTGGGATTACAGGCGTGAGCCGTTGAGCCTGGCTTTCTTATGGTTCTTTTTTTAATGTATTTGCAATTTTGTAGTTCCTCTTTTGGGGCAGTGGTATGGGGGCTTGAACTCAGAGCCTCCCGTGTGCCAAGCAGGTGCTCTACCACTGAATCATGCCTTCTGCCATGTTTCTCATGTTTCGTTTTGTTTCTTAACAAAGCATCTCTTTTTCCTGCCCACTGCATGGCTAAGGTGGCGATCTATCTCATTATTTCTGGGATTACAGGTGCATGGCTCTGTCCAGCTTCCTTCTGTTCAGAGGGCGTCTCTAGGACTTTCCTGCTTAGGCTGGCCATCAACCACCATCCTCCCAATCTCATGGAGATAAAGATACCACAGATGGGGGCTGGGGATATAGCCTAGTGGCAAGAGTGCCTGCCTCGGATACATGAGGCCCTAG
This sequence comes from Perognathus longimembris pacificus, assembly GCF_023159225.1. Taxonomy (NCBI): domain Eukaryota; kingdom Metazoa; phylum Chordata; class Mammalia; order Rodentia; family Heteromyidae; genus Perognathus; species Perognathus longimembris. The sequence goes on from NC_063162.1 coordinate 140,137,851, forward strand.
GTTCGGTTCCCCAGCACCACATATACAGAAAACGGCCAGAAGCGGCGCTGTGGCTCAAGTGGCAGAGTGCTAGCCTTGAGCGGGAAGAAGCCAGGGACAGTGCTCAGGCCCTGAGTCCAAGGCCCAGGACTGGCCAAAAAAAAAAAAAGATACCACAGATGCAAACCATTTTGCCCTTTTGTGGGTTGAAAGAGGTTTCATGAACTTTTCTGCCTAGGGTGGCCTCAAACATCGCTGCTTCTATTCTCACTCCTCCAAGTGGCTACATGACAAGAATGAGCCTCCAGCACCTGGCTTTAAGGTTTCTTGCCTAATTTCTGAATCTACCTGACACTTAGATTGTCGGTGTTAAAACTCACTTCCTGCATATGCATTCTGTTCGTTTAAAATTATGTGTAGAGAATAAATCTCAGAAATATTTTTTTCATGGATTACTTTTCAAGCAAGTAGTATTTTCTTATCACTAAATGCATTAAATGATTGTAATTAGAAATGGATTTCCTTTCAGCTTCTTTCCATCTTCTTCTTTCTTCCTTAGTTTTTTTTTGTTCAATTGGATTTTGAAACACGGTCTCATTATATATTCCAGGCTGGCCTCAGACTCACTATGTAGCTCAGGCTAGCCTTGAACACACAATCTTCTTCTTCAACCTCCCAAATGCTGGAACTACAGGCATGTTCCATCACATCTGGCTGACGCTTTTCCCTTGAAGTGCTGTTTTAGATGATCCTGCATTGTCTTTCAGCTGACTAAAAAATGTAACCATGTAAAAAGTAGACTAATCGGGCTGGGAATATGGCCTAGTGGCAAGAGAGCCTGCCTCGTATACATGAAGCCCTGGGTTCAATTCCCCAGTACCACATATATGGAAAACGGCCAGAAGTGGCGCTGTGGCTCAAGTGGCAGAGTGCTAGCCTTGAGCAAAAGGAAGCCAGGGGCAGTGCTCAGGCCCCGAGTCCAAGGCCCAGGACTGGCAAAAAAAAAAAAAAAAAAAAAAAAGTAGACTAATCTTAAGAGCTACAGAAACCCATGAGAACCAGGAAACTCCTAAGATATATAGCATTTGCTCTGTTTTTTGAGTCCTACCATATTCCAGGTACCATTTTCTCCCAGGGAATGAATATAGCTTACATGCCAGTTAGATACTTAATAACAACAACCACAAAACTCGATTTCCAGACTATCTAGAGGCAATAAATGCCAAGTCATATTGGTAAAATCACTTCCGATCATTGTAATTATCCAACCATTCAAAAAGATGATCAAGTAAAAGCAAGAGTCGAAATTCTTAAATGCCACTGATAAATAAAATTATTGTTGTTGTTTTATTTTAGTAGCCGAGGCTCCGACAGTTCCGATTCCAATGACTGTCAAACTTACCTTCTCCAGCTAACTTCACAGGTAGGATTGAAAGATTTTGCTATGGGATGGATATGCTAAGTGTGCATTCTGCTTATTGCTAATAGGCAATTAAAAGGTTGGCAATGATGTAATTGTAATTCTGTAATTGTTTTACTGACTGCCTATATCTTTAAATCATAATATTTTCTCATCTTAGGAGTTTTTTTATTCTAATGGCTTCCTTTGTAGATGAGATTATAAAGATTAAATTTACTATAAAGATTAAATTACTTCTCAAAAGTTATACCACTTGGTAGTGACAGAGATGGTAGCCTACCATACATCACCTGAATTCTAGTCCCCTATTTATTTATTTACCTGTGCATTTATTATTCAGCTCCATAATGGGCTCCAACTATGTGTCAGGTCTAGGTGCTGGGGAGATGGCAGTGAGAAAAATGAGAAGAGTCTTTCCCTCCATCATCTTATCATCTGCTTGGGGAAAACACACAATAAGCCAAACAAATAAGTCGAATATTAGTGCTGTTAGGTGGGGAAAAATTCCTCCAGAGAAAATGAAAGCCTGAGAGTTTCAATGGTGAGTGTAGTTTGGGATGGAGTTACTAAGATGAGGATATAATCATTAAGGAAGCCAGGAAGGAAGCCGAGGCTATGCTAGGTGTATTAACAATCTCAAAACCTGAGTGGTTTATAACTTTTATTTTTCTCACTCATGAGTTTGAAAGTCACCTCTACCTCCCTTGCTTGGAATCAGTGGTGTTGGCTTTGGGCCACAGGCTTAGTTCAGTGTTGTTTCACTTGTTTCTCATTCTCCTTGGACTGGAGTTAAGCCAAGGCAAAATCCAAAGATCCAGCCACCAAAGCCCACTGCCAGTTCCATTTCCTCCTGGCAACAAGATGACACCTTATACTCACACCATGCAATGGATTCACTCCCGTCCCCTTCACCATAGTAAGTCAAAAGCCAGGCCCACCATCCACAGAATGGAGACGTATAGACTCCACCTGAGAGACAAGGGCTGTGGAATGATACAGCAAAGACGGGTGATGCATAATCCCACCACAGGCAGAGGAAAATCAGAAACAATGATCCAATATTCCAGAGCTCACCTGCCAGGCCATAGATGTTCACTTCTTACCCACATGCAAAATGCCACAGCACTCAGTTTCTCTGCACAACACACCCAAATGTCTCACCCATACTATCAAAGATCCTCATCAAGGCCGGAGTTATTTCCTCATCACCTAGAACGTGTGATATAAAAATCCTACTTACTTGTCTTTGTTACCCCATATGTCCAATGGTGGAATGAAAGAAAGCTATCATGAATAGCCACATGCAAACTATAAAATAAAATCAACAGCCATGCCAATGGCTCATACCTGTAAGGCTGGCTACTCACTCAGGAGGCTGAAATTTGAGGATTGAGGCTCAAAGCCAGCCTCAGCAGGAAAGTCCCGGAGGTTCTTATCTCCAATAAACTACTCAGAAAAAGCCAGAGGTGGAGCTGTGGCCCAAGTGGTACAGCACTAACCTTTAGCCAAAAAAAAAAAATACTCAGGGTCAGTGCCCAAGCCCTGAGTTCAAGCCCCAGGACTGGCACCAAAAATAAACTATAACAAGCACGTATCACTCACCAAACAAAAACAATTGGGAAATGATTTGAGGATGCTGGGGATCAAATCAAGGACTTAACACATACGAGGCAAGCATTGTGGAATTTTATTGTGAATATGTTTGATATACCCAGTCGTGATGATTGCAACATGTGGGTTGGCTACGCCTCAATCATACTCTTTTTAGGGGCTCCTGTTTGCTTTGTGTGACTCCTAGGGCACTTGGTTTCCCTCTGTAGGAGGAATAGGAACATGGCTTCTCTGTCTAGAAGGTCGGAGCCCAAGACAGTGCAGCGCCTGCACAAACCCTGTCCTTGGTGTGATGTTAACCGTGACTCTTTTACCCAGGTGACAAACAAGAAGAAACATCTGAAAACCAAAAAGGAAAGGAATGCCACCATAGCAAGACGCCACCAAAACGCCACCAAAGAGGTGACTATTTAATCTGCTTAAGAGTTTTTCAAAACTAGTGGCAAGAGTGCTTGCCTCATATACATGAGGCCCTGGGTTCAATTCCCCAGCACCACATATACAGAAAACGGCCAGAAGTGGCGCTGTGGCTCAAGTGGCAGAGTGCTAGCCTTGAGCAAAAAGAAGCCAGGGACAGTGCTCAGGCCCTGAGTCCAAGCCTCAGGACTGGCCAAAAAAAAAAAGAGTTTTGAAAAAATAAATAACTGTAAGAAAATGGCAAGTTATTTCCCTTTCTACTTCTTATATCCTATTTCCCCTCCAGAAAAGGTGAAGGAACTCCTTTTTGTTCATATTATCTAATATTTATTTAAAAAAAAAACTCAAAAGATCCTTGACATGTGAGAAGCAGGCTCTACAAGCTGCCATGTTTAAATTCCATTCACGCTTCTCTTACGTTAAAAGTACTTGAGAACCAGAGGCATCCATGATAACAAGAAGACATAAATTAGAACTGAGAGAAGGACAAAATGGAAGTGTAAGGTAATAAAAATGTTGCCCTTGCTGGTCTCAAACTCTTGTTATCAAATGACCCTCCTGTTACAGCCTCCCAAATCACTGGAGTACGCCACCATTCCCAGCGTTAAGGCTGTTTCATGGCTAACTTGTATTGAGTTTATGTACAAGTTGCCAAGCTTATATACGCGTTTATATGACACGTTGGCAAAAAGCTTTAAATTCTTTTTTTAATTTTTAAAAATGCCACCCTCGGACCTTTTCAAGAAAATTCTTAACAATATTACGAGTAAAGTAACAGAAGTTAGGAAACATCTAAATTACTTTCATGGTCATAGAATGATTTGTAAGCTATCCATGATTAGTGGTCACTGCTTTTTGTGTTACTTTTAACCCACCTAGGTCGGGCAGGCACTGGGCAAGTCAAGACAGAAAGCTCTTCCTTGTTCTAGATTTCTTTACAAACAGCATAAAAATATTTTTTCATTGTGTGTGGGCACAATTTTCCAATGTTTATAAACTTTTTTTCTATACAAGTTTATGCATTTTTGCCCTTCCATACTCTTTTTTTATACATTTTTAAATTTCTAATTTAAGGAAGTATAAAATATTTTGTCTCAGCTGGGAATATGGCCTAGTGGTAAAGTGCTCGCCTCATATACGTGAAGCCCTGGGTTCGATTCCTTAGCACCACATAAATAGAAAAAGCCAGAAGTGGCGCTGTGGCTCAAGTGGCAGAGCGCTAGCCTTGAGCCAAAAGAAGCCAGGGACAGTGCTCAGGCCCTGAGTTCAAGCCCCAAGACTGGCAACAAAAACAAAACCAAACAAAAATATTTTGTCTCTTGCTAAGTTCTATTCAAAGTAATAACTTCCTTTTATTTTCTTTTTCTGTTGCTGGGGCTTGAACCTGGGGCCTGGGTACTGTCCCTGAGCCTCTTTGTGCTCAAGGCTAGCGCTCTACCACTTGAGCCACAGCGCCACTTCTGCCTTTTTCTGAGTACTTTATTGGAGATAAGAGTCTCATGGACTTTCTGTCTGGGCTGGCTTGAAACCGTGACCCTCAGACCTCAGACACTGGAGATTCAATGTGTGCAGGACTTTTGGCCAGAGCAGTCCTATCAAAGTAAAATGAGAAGTGTTCCTTGAAAACCATAAACCGTGCCATAAGCCATATGAGAAATGTGTCTCATTTGCACCTTTCTGACACAGCCTTGTTTTCTTCTGGTTCTCTGCTCCATTAGGTTTGTGGAGACAGAAGAGAGCAGCAAAGACTGGGAGAAGCTGCCTCTGACAAGACAGGTAAGGCCCTGCTCTCCCTCCCCAAGCAGCCGCCTCCTTCCCTGCCCAGCGAGGCCTTGGGGCTGCATAGCTAGAGGATGAAGGAGCCTCATTAAGGCCCGTTCTTCCCTCAGGAGGTCACCTCCTAGTCAGGGAAGGAAAGCATGTGGCCAAGCCCGAGTCCCAGGGGCAATGCAGTCATGGACTCCCGGTTCCCAGTGAACAGGGAGGAAAGGGTGGCCGCCTACTTTGGGGAGCAGAGAAGGCCACACAAGGGGCCCAGCCCCAGCATACTGCAAGGGTCCCCCCCCAAAAAAAAGGAATAGAGGGATTTAAAGTATATAAACCAACTTAAGACAGGTGCTGGTAGCTCATACTTGTAAACCTTCATCACTCAGGAGGCTGAGATCTGAGGACTGAGGTTCAAAGCCAGCCTAAGCACAAAGGACCATGAGATCCCTGTCTCCAATTCACCATCAGGAAGCTGGAAAGGGGGTTAGAGCATGAATCTTGAGCAAAAAAAAAAAAAAAAAAAGGACTGGGAAAGTGGCTTGGTGGTAGACTGTTTGCCTAGCATGCCTGAAGCCCTGGGTTCGATTCCTCAGCACCACATACAGAAAAAGCCTGAAGTGGCGCTGTGGCTCAAGTGGTAGAGAGCTAGCCTTGAGCATAGAGAGGCTCCAGGACAGAGCCCAGGCCCTGAGTTCAAGCCCCAGGACCAGAAAAAAAAAAAAAAAAAAGCCCAGCTCAGGAAAGTTCTCAGAACCTGAGTTCAAGCCCCAGTACCAACACCAAAGGAAAAAAAAAGGTAAAAAAGCAACAAGAAAAAACATCTTCTTTCTCTCATTGCATAGTTAATGGAGTATGATCACAGAAAAGTTCAACTATATACTGTTCATTGGTTTCTAAAGCAGTTTTTAACAGATTTTAAAGTTGTTATTATAAACATGATATACAGAGGGGTTACTGTTACATAAGTCAGGTAATGAGTACATTTCTTTTTTTTTTAATTTTTATTGTCAAACTGATGTACCAGAGAGGTTACAGTTTCATACGTTAGGCATGGGATACATTTCTTGTACTGTTTGCTACCTCCTCCCTCATTGGACAGTGTCACCTCCTCCCTCGCTCTCTCCCAGTTTTCCCCACCCACAAATCATATAAGTTCATTTTCCAGGCTGCATGATGTGTGTCTCTAACGGACGCTCTGGCGTTTCTGGTATTTAGGTTGTGTTGTTGTTTGTCTCTGGTAATAGCGGTGTTTGAACTTAGGGCCTCACCTTTCTAGGCAAACACTCTACCACTTGTGTCTCACTCCTGGACCTTCATGCTTTAGTTATTTTTCAGATAATCTTTTGTGTTTGCCCAGGGCGGGCATCAGACAGTAATCTTTCTACTTAGACCTCTCGTGTAACTGTGATTACAGGAATGAACCAACATGCCTGGCTTTCTGGTATTTTTTTCTTTATTTCTCTTAGCTCATCTTTAATTAGGTTCCTTAGGAAAACTCATATAACTTCAGCAGTGTTTAATTCTATCTAAAATTATTTAATTTTGTATGTATATAAATTGTTGTGCATTTATGTCTCATATATACTGATTATATGTATTTATATTGATCCATTGATTCTATAAAATAGCAAGCTAATTTAAAATATAAATGGAAATAAAACCACAACAAAGGGGAGATTCTATTCTAATTAAGATGGTTAATTCACTTGAACGTCATGCTGTCTGATAGTAATCAGCCAAGTAATTCAGCTGCTTTTTATAGATAGTTTTTATAGATGATGTTGATGTTGTGAAAAAGTTCACTGTCAAAAATTAAAGATTAGCAAAGTTACATCAAAAGCACATTTTAAACTACGTGCTTTTCAGAAAGCACACATACAGATTGAGAAGAATAATTTAAATGTTAATGATCACAAAATCTTGCTATTTTGCACCCTTCTTTTCCATTTGAAGTTACAGAACATTATAAGCCTTTTTACATGCAAATAAATGGCAGCAAGCTATTCAGCTCCTTCATTGTCAACTTTTACTTCTGACTTCTGCTATTATGAGCAACAATGAAAACCACGAAATTCCCATTCGTGTATATTCTGAATTGTATCTTTTGATAAAATCCTAGAAAAAGGGTTATTAGCCCCAAAATTATGCATATTCATAATATAACAAATATTCACATTTAAAGACTGTTTATATTAATTTTATCCTCCTAAACAACTATGCACACATTCTTAGCATTTTTTTATTTTAAAGTACTATGGGGAATAAGAAATATCAATAAACAAGAAATTATCTTCATGGTATTATGATGTTTTACCATCTTTTCTAGATACCAGGTCAGATGACTATATTCTTGATTTTTTCAGAAGATCATTACCTAATCAAGGTTTGGGTGAGTAAAAGAGGCACACTCTCTGAGTGTGAGCCGTACAATAAAATGTCACTGATCAGGACCTACATCTAGGAAACTGTGATGTCACTTTAAAATCAGGTGTCAAGTGAGTGGGCTATATTTTAAACATGTGTTAAAATGTAACAATAAAATCTTCCCCCGTATAACTAAGGTAGCCTTAAAACAATTAAAATTCTAAATTTTAAAAAAAGCAGGTAGTCAAGTAATTCACCTTCTCAGAAATTCCGAAACTTAATGTTTAT